>NW_006296631.1:149693-150101 GCF_000327345.1 Myotis davidii | reverse complement strand
CCTCCCAGTAAGTTCCCCGGTGTCGTCCAACACAATTCTTCCCCCAGACACCCATTTCAGGAAGCCTCGCCCTTCTGCTTACTGCTCTTCATTACACCACCCCCGCAGCCCGGCCTCCTGTGTGCGTCAGAGTTAAGGATGAGACGCTCCCCTCCCTAACCAGGCAAACCTTCCAGAAGGGCCCAGCTCGGAGGATGTGAGGCAGAGGTGAGAAGAGCAGAAAGTCAGCCAGGAACAACCACCTAGGCTCCCCGCGCCAGTGCCAGCCCACCCAACGCCTCACCCCACTCCACCTCCCCTACGAGCAAGGCAACTTAGAAAAGGGAGGGGCCCATAGGGGCCTCTGAGGCCTCTCTGTGGAAGTGGAATGGGGCGTGGGGGGGGGGGCCCCCTCCACCTCTCCACTCC
>NW_006296631.1:149043-149322 GCF_000327345.1 Myotis davidii | reverse complement strand
AGGGCCCCCGAAACCTGGCACCTCAGACTTGGCTGACACACCTCTTCCCCCACCCCAGCCTTCCCGAAGGGAGTAGGGGTTGGGGAGGCGGACCCCCGTCCCAATACCCAAGGTCGAGACCTCCAGAAGCCTGGTGGCGCCCAAGGTCCCCCAAAGCCCGAGTTCTCAGCAGGGGAGCCCGGGACGCCTGGGTCCTGGAGGGCTGGCTTCCTCCCCGCCCCACCCCCAGCCCAGCCCTTGAGGTGGGGACCGCCTGGCCCCTCCCGCGTCCTCCCTCCG
>NW_006296631.1:148382-148909 GCF_000327345.1 Myotis davidii | reverse complement strand
ACGGGCCGGGAGGGGTGCAGGGGGGCACCGTTCCTCCCAGAGGTCGGCTCCCGGCAGAGAAGGCCCTCCACGCGTGTTGAAGCGCGAGAGGGTCGGGGAGCCGGGAGGCCCTCAGCCCCTTCCCCCAGCGCCCAGTTCGGGAAGCCAGAGTTGACTGAAGAAGCGCCCCAGGATCCCAATCACAGACGGCTCAGGGCGTGGGAGGGGTCTCCCCAGCCCCCTCCCGGCCCTCTCCGCCGCCAGGGCTGGGGGATTCCTCGAGCTCGCGCTGGTCCCGGGACTGAGCTTCTTACCCACATCTCACGCGCCCGGGGGTGGAGACCCTCCTCTGCACTCCTCTTCCAGTCCCGCACTCAGCCCGCGTGGGTCTGGACCCGCCGCCGTGCCCACAGCACAGGACTCCTTCCTAGCACCCCGCAGGGTCCATTCCAGCTCCCAGGTCAGTCCCTTCCTCGGGGCCCCCTCATAGCCTGTCCTGCACAGATGCCCGGTCTAAACCGTCCCAGATGGAGCCCAGATCCCTGCTG
>NW_006296631.1:146056-148016 GCF_000327345.1 Myotis davidii | reverse complement strand
GGTGAGCGGGGGGGGGGGGCTTTAAAGGGCCTGAGCCGGGCTGGGGCTCCCCAAACAGAGTGAGTGAGGGCGGCCGCCTCCACGCAGGTTCCCTCCTGCTTCTCGTGTCTCCCGGAGTCGTTCTGTGGGTTTGCTGCCTCTATTCGCCCCGAGTATCTCTATTCCTCTGTCTACGTCTCCGTCTCTGCCTCTGTTTTTCTATTTCTTGGTCTCCCGGGGTCGCCCTGTTCCTCTGAATCGTTGCCTCCATGTCTTTCTCCATCATGGTCTCCCTCTGAGCCTCTTTCTGTCCAGTCTCTGTGTCTCTGCCGCGGCCTAAGTCTCCCTCTGTGTGTCTGTTTCACTCTCTTTAAGCCACTCAGCCCGTGGATCTGTGCATACGCCCGGACTGGATCCCATCCTCACTCCCTTGTATAACCGGAAAACTCCTATTCGTCCATCAGTGGTGAGTTCGAATGTACCCTCCACCAGGAAGCCTTCCCTGATTCGCCCAAACTGAGCCTTTACTTTCTGGATGACCCCAGACCCCAGCTTCTCCTGGTTGGGCCCTGTCCCTGGCACAGCTCTGATCACCACCCCTCCGTATACATCTCGCTGGGCAGTTCCATGTAGGTCAGTGCGCCCGAAAACCTGTTTACTGTGTATTTCCAGTGCCTAGAACAGTGCCAGAGGTCGTGGGTGCAACATGCATTTTTCACTGCCATATAGTACTCATTCGAATAAGTACACCATTGACTACTCACCTATTCTTCAGTTGGTGGACATTAAAATTTCACTTTGGGTTTGTTACAACCAAAGATTTTAGGACCATTCTCAGAAATACAGGCTGGTGAACATGGGTAAGGGTGGCTGATCATAGGACACCCACATGCGCAGCTTCGCAAGATAACATCCAATTGCCTTTCCATGTTGCTCCAGCAGTTTACATCGAACCACCACCATGTACGCATTCGGTTGCTACACGTTCTTGCGAACACTTGGAATTGTCCAGTTTTTTAATTGTGCCAAAGTGGAGGGTGAAGTGGTACTTCTTGTTGGTTTTGATTTGCTCTCTGATTGTTCATGAGGTGGGACTTTATATGTAATTATTGGTTTCTTCTTAGGGTGAAAGAAATGCCTGTCCAAGTATTTCATCCATTTTTAAATTTTTTTAAAATATATTTTATTGATTTTTTACAGAGAGGAAGGGAGAGAGATAGAGAGTTAGAAACATCAATGAGAGAGAAACATCAATCAGCTGCCTCCTGCATATCTCCCACTGGGGATGTGCCCGCAACCCAGGTACATGCCCTTGACCGGAATCGAACCTGGGACCTTTCAGTCCGCAGACCGACGCTCTATCCACCGAGCCAAACAGGTTTCGGCCCATTTTTAAATTTTGACCCCTTTTATTTTTTTTTTTTTGGTGATTCTTTATACATATTAGATACAAATCCTTTGTTGGTTTCATGTGTTGTAAAAATTCTTCAACTTCGGGGCTTTTTTTTCATTCTATTAATGGTGTCATTTTCTGAACAGCAGCTCTTAACTTTTTTAAATCCTCACCCAAGGATATGCTTTCTTTTTGTTTTTAGAGAGAGGGGAAGAGAGAGAAACATCTATGTGAAAGAGAAACATTGAGTGATTGCCTCCCATTGGTGTGCCTACCAGGGATCGTACTTCCAACCTAGGTATGTGCCTTGGCCAGGAGTAGAACCTGCAATTTTTTTTGGTGTATGGGACAGTGCTCCAGCCAACTGAGCCACCTGGCCAGGGCAGAAGCTCTTCATTTTTTAAAAAGTGATTTTAGCCCTGACCGGTTTGGCTCAGTGGATGGAGTGTTGGCCTGCAGACTGAGGGGTCCCAGGATCGATTCCAGTCAGGGACATATACCTTGGTTGCGGACACATCCCCAGTGGGAGGTGTGCAGGAGACAGCTGATTGATGTTTCTCTCTCATAGATGTTTCTAGTTCCCCGTCC
>NW_006296631.1:143889-146016 GCF_000327345.1 Myotis davidii | reverse complement strand
AACATATTTTAAAATATTTTTAGAGAAAGAAGAAGGGAGTGGGATAGAGAGATAGAAACATCAATGATAGAGAAACATCATTGATTAGCTACCTCCTGCACGCTCCCCACTAGGAATCGAGCCTGCCGTCCAGGTATGTGCCCTGAATGGAATCGAACCAGTGATCTCTTGGTTCCTGGGTCACAGCTCAACCACTGTGCCACACCAGCTGGGCAGAAGCTCTTAATTTTTAAAATAATTTTTTTATTGTTGGAAAATGTGAGATATACAGCAAAGTTACAGAGTTGCAGAACTGTAAAGGGATAGAACACGCCTATAAACCCCCTTACACGGGGGTTATGTGTATCTATGTAAAGATGAAAACATTAGCATAGGCACTTACTATTAACTAAATAGCAGATTTTACATTTCACCAGTGTTTCGTCTCTCTAGTCCAGGATCCGGTCCAGATCCTACATTGCACTTAGTCATCTTATCTTCTTGTCCCCACCTTGTGTTTCCCTATTTTTCTGTGTTTCCTTCTTTTTCATCCCCTGGACACTTTGAAGAGTACTGGTAGGTATTTGTGGGAAGTTCCTTAGTTTGCGTTTATCTGTTATCTTTTCGTTATTAGACTGAGGTTATAAAGTTTGAGGGGAAGATCACAGAGATGGGGCTCCCTCCTTGTCACATCAAACCAGAGGTCCCTGGTGCCCACAGGTGATGTTAACTTTGATCACCTGGGCTAAGTGCTGCCTGCCAGGTTTATCTAACGTAAGTTACTATTTTTTCCCTTGCCCTACCCTGTTCCTTGTTAGCAAATTGCTAAACTCAAGGAGAAGGAATTGTGCTCCACCTCCTAGAGTGGGAGTTTTTACAAAGCTCTTAATTTAATTTTTTTAAGAATTTTTTTTCTTGATTTCAGAGAGGAAGGAAGAGGGAGAAAGAGACAGAAACATCAATGATGAGAGAGAATCATCGATTGGTTGCCTCCTGCATGCAACCCGGTCATGTGCCCTTGACTAGAATTGAACCTGGGACCCTTCAGATCGCAGACCTACGCTCTATCCACTGAGCCAAACCTGTTAGGGCTCATAATTTAATTTTTTATTGCTGTAAAATGCACACAACAAAATTGACCATTTTAACGATTTTATTATTTTTCTAAATCCTTCCCTCAAAATTGACCATTTTAACGATTTTATTATTTTTTAAATCCTCCCCTCTGAGGATATTTTTTCCATTGATTTTTAGAGAAAGTGGAAGGAAGAGAGGAGGTGAGAGAGAGAGAGAGACACAGAGAGAGAGAGAGAGAGAGAGAGAAACATCGTTGTATCTCACACTTGGCCCAGCTGGGCCTGGGAACGAACCTGCAACCCACATACATACCCAGGAATAGAACCCGCGACCTTTCCATGCTCAGGCCGATGCCCTACCACGGAGCCACACTGACCAGGGCCATTGTAACCACTTTAAAGTATACAATTCAGTGGTATTTAGTACATTTACAAAATTGTGCAACCACCACTTGTATGTAGTACTAAAACATTACCATCACCCCAGAAGGAAGACCTGTCCCCATGAATAGCCACTCCCCATCCCTTCTCCCCCAGTCCCTGGGCACTGCTAATCTGCTTCCATCTCTGGATTTATGATAAATCTTTTCCTTTGCTGTACTCACACGGTGTCTTGTTTAAGGAATTCTTGTTTGCCCCCAACTTCATCAAGATATTCTCATAGCATGTTTAGAGTTTTGTTATTTACAGTCAAATCTTGGCCTCTTTGGGGACTGATTGGGGAGTGTGGAGTGTGATAAAGTCAAATCGCATATTTTTTCCATGTCGACAACCCATCATCCCAATACTTTTAAAGGAAGTTTTCGCACATGCATACTTAATAGTGAACAGACCAGTTGTTAAGTCCACGGGCCAACGCTCTATCCCCTGAGCCAAGCCAGTTAGGGCACGATTACATTTTTAATCGGCAAGTTGCAGGTGCATAGAATGCAACTGGCTTCAGCATCTAAGGAGCTTTCTCAGTTTTTGTAAATCTGGTACATAATTTTATTTGCAGATCCTTTGGGGTTTGCATCGTCTCCAGTGATATCATCTGTAAATAAAATCACTTTCTTTTTTTTTTCTCTCCAGT
>NW_006296631.1:140255-143804 GCF_000327345.1 Myotis davidii | reverse complement strand
CCAGACACCATGACAACAGGCACCCTTGCTTGTTCCCATCTTAAAAAGAGCATTTCAGTATTCACTGTTACATATGACATCTGGTGTAGGTTTTAATAGAAAACCAAGTTAAGGAGGTCCACGTCTATTTCCGGTTTGCTAAGATTTTTTTTCTTTTTTAAAAAAAATATATTTTATTGATTTTTTTAGAGAGAAGAAGGGAGAGGGATAGAGAGTTAGAAACATCGATGGGAGAGAAACATCGATCAGCTGCCTCCTGCACAACCCCCACTGGGGATGTGCCCGCAACCAAGGTACATGCCCCTGACCGGAATCGAACCTGGGACCCTTCAGTCCGCAGGCTGATGCTCTATCCACTGAGCCAAACCGGTTAGGGCCTAAGATTTTATTTTTTCCTTTTATCAAACATAAGTGGTGAATTTTAGCAAATGCATTTTCTGCATCGTTGGGACACCTAGATAACATTTCCTCTTTAATCTGTTAAGGTGAATTACATCTCTCACTATGCTTAACACACATTGGTCTCTGTTATTCTCTGTCTCTCTTATCCACACCTCATCTCCCTCCTGCCAAAGCCCTTGATAAATTGATCACTCGGATCCAATTAATTTTAAAGTGCCAGTGCCCCATTTTACTCCCGTCAACAGCTCACCTTATTTCAAAACTGTTTATTTGAGCTATCTCGTCTCTCTGCATGATCGTGCCATGCTGTCTCGATCTTTTCCTTGCATTCCCTTCTCCGTGGGTCCCTCTCTCCCTTGCTCTCCTCACCATGCATCTACATTCATATCTTTAGCAAACTCAGACTCTCTGACTTTCCATCACTTTTCTCTCTTGTCTTCTCATGTCTTGCTTTCTCGCCACCATCTTATTAAACCCACAGAGAAAACATCATTGAAAGATAAGTGATGGGAAATGGTGCACAACGGAGGAAAAGTACAACACACATGCAGAGAGATAGGAATACCACCCCCACACACACACCTGCCATCACATGCACAAACTCTCCTCCCAGATGTCTGAGCTCCTGGCCATCCCCGGGGACCGCACTCTTATCCAAATTTGCCCATCGCTGTACAGGAACAGCCATGGAGACATCTGGGCTTCAGACAAGAAGGTTTCTTTCCACAGCATCTGCTGAGCTCAGCTTTGTAATGGAGAATGAGCAGAGCTTATTTGAGAAGACTGGACCCAGGGCAATCCTGCTTGGTCTTCAAGTAAGTTCCTAATCTTTCCTGGGTGTGTTTGATGTTTCTGCCGCTGTGCAAGGCTCCACAGAAGGGACAGACATGAATCAGATGTCCATCAATTGTTCAGCAAACGTTTGTTGGGGTCAGAGTGTAGACAGAGGGTAAAGGGCCACCCGGCTTCCAGGGCCCAAACTAAGACATCAAACCCAGGGCCTGCCCTCCACATGTTTGTTCATGCCCCCCCCCCCAACTCTAGTTGCTGTTACCCAGCAGCAAGTGATGGTGAGCACAGGGAACAGAATTCAGAGCCCTTGGGGGTGCCATATGCTCTCCTCCTCTTCTGGCCATTCTCCTCCTTGTCAATGGCCTTGCCCTGGATGCTGGGTGGGTGGGGGTGGAGGACTACTAAGAGGAAGTAGGACTTGAGGATCTCTCGACTGGAGAGGGGAAGAGTGCCGGAAGCTAATTCCAGCATGACAGCCGGGCTGAATCTGGAGTGGCTGAAGGTCATTTCCCCAAACCTGAAAGGGATGCATAAACTGACTGCTTGCTGCTGACAGCTCAGGGCATCGTAATCTACATGGTATTGCCTCCTACTGGCCAAACACCTGAGCAGCTATAGGCTAATTCTTCCAATCTGACAATGGGCTCTGCATAGGAAACCCTGACCCTTTGAAGTGTATATCTCCACCTCGCCTCAGGACAGTTTGTGTTAATGAAAAGCATGGGGTCCTGAGACTAGGAGAGAGGAGATCTTCGTTTCGTTAGCTAGGCTCCTCTGACCCCCAAATCCCTTTCAAAATTATGCTTTGTCTCTGGACTCCTTATTAAGTTATGCACAGTGCCTTCTCCAGATTGCCGAACCCTCCTAGACGCTGGAACAAGAACCCCAGCAGGAGATGCTCATGTGGTTCCTAAAGGCCTCCTGTGTTCCTGGCAGAAGGCATGGCAAGGGCAAATGCCATGCTGGCCGTCCTGATCGGCCTAGCTGTTGCCCTCAGGCCCGCAGTGACCAAGAGAAATCAGTGAAGACAATCTTGATTTAGCGCCTATAAAGTGGGGATAAAAAAAATTGTTTCCTGGAGAACGAATGGTCCGAGGACAGTGCCGACCCCTTGCAAAGTTTGGGACCTGACCTGCAGGCCTGGAGAAAGTAACGCAGTTGGATTGGCCTGGGGAGGGCTGGTAATAAAAGAGAGCCATTGGATTGGCCAGGAGGATGAGATGGGGTGAGATCTGTAAGGGGGGAGGGGGCAGGGGAGAGGTGGGATAGGGCCAGAATGATTGGGATAGGTAGGAGCTCCAGGCTCGAAGGTGGGGTCTCAGCCCACAGTCCCCAGAGTGACCAGCAGGGACAGCACTGGGCCAGTGGGTGATCCCATGGCTGGGGATGGCCTGGAGGCAGGGATCCTCCGGAAGCAAATTAACCCATTTGACAAATGCCTGTCCTGTGCCAGACCCTGGGCAGAACTCTGCACATATTCACTTGCTTAATCCCCATAATCAATTTTACCTAGGGTGGGATTATCCTGGTATTTTTATTTGTTAATTGTTGTATTCAGAAGTGGATGCAACCATAACTCTACTTTTGCGCCCACCCTGTAGATAGGGAGATTGAGAATAAAAACGTTAAGTCAGGCACCCAGGTCACACGAGAGGCAAATGCCAGAGCTAAGATTCAAACTCAGGCAGCCCAGCTGGGCCCCTTAACCCCTACATTCTACTGGCTCTCGTTCTCCCAAATGTCCTAAAATAATAGTTTTAAAAACCAAAAAACATGGCCTCCCTCGCAATTGTTGAGATCTTGCTATGTAGCTTTTATGCCATCTCTCCAGGCATGTACAATTATTTCCATTTTACAAATGAAGAAACTAAGGCACTAAGACGTGACACTGGGAGCCAAGGTGGTGCTATATCCAACGTGAGAACCCCAGGAGCATGTGAGGCTCATCTACCATTAAGCCTGAGTTTACCTCGGGAGCGTGGCCAGTGGGAAGCCCAAGCCTCTGCCCTCTCCGACCTCCAGACCCTTGGTGCCACCACTGCCCCTAGCCAAGCTCCTCAATGTGCCCCAACTCAGGGCTGCACCTTCATTCATGCCGCCCCTCTGAGTCCTCCTTTATCACCCTAGACCAGTGGTCGGCAAACTGCAGCTCGTGAGCCACATGAGGCTCTTTGGCCCCTTGAGTGTGGCTCTTCCACAAAATACCACGTGCGGGCCCGCACATACAGTGCGATTGAAACTTCGTGGCCGATGCACAGAAGTCGGTATTTTGTGGAAGAGCCGCACTCAAGGGGCCAAAGAGCCGCATGTGGCTCGTGAGCCGCAATTTGCCGACCACTGTCCTAAAGGAAGGAG
>NW_006296631.1:136462-139957 GCF_000327345.1 Myotis davidii | reverse complement strand
TGCACAGAAGTCGGTATTTTGTGGAAGAGCCGCACTCAAGGGGCCAAAGAGCCGCATGTGGCTCACAAGCCGCAGTTTGCCGACCACTGCCCTAGACTGACTGGAGATATCATGGGCTCACGCCCAGCCTGCTGAGAGGGCTGAGAACCGTCACACAGGGCCTCCATGATATTACCTTTGACAGGAGGGAGACCTACAGATCAGAGAAGCTGAAGCATTTGCCCAAACTGAGCAGGTAGTAAGAGGTACCGCTACACTTGAACCTAGCCTCTCATGCCTCCAGGAATACCATTAAGCGTGGCTCGCGAGCCGCAGTTTGGCGACCACTGCCCTAGGCTGACTGGAGATATCATAGACTCACGCCCAGCCTGCTGAGAGGGCTGAGAGCAGTCACACAGGGCCTCCATGATGTTATCTTTGACAGGAGGGAGACCGACAGATCAGAGAAGCCGAAGCATTTGCCCAAACTGAGCAGGCAGTAGGAGGCACAGCTACACTTGAACCTAGCCTCTCATGCCTCCAAGAATACCATTAAATCACTGACAAGCAAGGCTGTGCGAGCCCATTGGTGTCTGGGGATCCCAAGCACCCCAGGGTCTTATAAAAAAACGTTTGAGTCCTGACTGGTGTGGTTCAGTTGGTTGAGCATCGTCCTGTGCACTGAAAGGTCACTGGTTCAATTCCTGGTCAAGGCACATACCCAGCTTTCTGGTTCAATCCCAGTCGTGTTTCTCTCTCAATCCCTACCCTTCCTCTCTTTCTAAAATCAATAAAGACATATTTTTAAAAAACACAAACATTTAAGAACCCAAGATACGTACACACGTTGGCTCCAGAATGCAAAAGGAGAACAATGTCCAGGTGAATCCATGTTTAATTACATTCAGGAGCAGGTTGTCAGCTTTGGTGGGATTAACATCATTGCCAGACATCTACTCAAAAGAGTTACCTGTGGCCAGTTGATTTCTAAAACAAAATTATAAATTACAAGAATACCTAACTGGTGAGCAGTTAGTGTTAGGGGCAGAAATAGAATTGTGGGGACTAGCCATAATTATAAGAAACTAGAGGCCCAGTGCACGAATTTGTGCATGGGTGGGATAGTGCCTTACACATGTCCAGCAAATATTAATAACTAGAGGCCCGGTGCATGAATTCATACATGGGTGGGGTCTGGCCAGCCTGTCCTGATTGGGGCCCATTGATCAGGGGCCAGGCCAGCCAGAAGGAGGGGACATAGGAGGTTGGCCAGCCAGCCCTGCCCCCAATCATGCAGGGGGGGGTGACCGAGGGCAGGTTGGCTGGGGGAGGGGCCGCAGGTGGTTGGGGGTGCCAACCCATTGATTGGGCCTGATTGGGCTGGTTGGCCGCCACAGTGCACATCATAGGGACCGGTTGTTCAGGTCGTTTGGCTTTTATATATATAGATATTAATCATGCTCTGTTAACCATGATTTCTGTTCTGATTAGAGGAAGCACATTCTAACCTGGCTGAGAGTTGTATGCCCCAGGACATGGGAGTTAACACCGGAATGCAGTCCATCCTCCTTTTCTGAGAACTGACTGTACAATCTGGTCCCAGAGGTCCCTGCTTTTTGCACCCACCCTCCCCCACCAAGCTCACATTGCCTGTAACCTATAACCGTTATACCTCGCCTACTTCCCCGTGCCTGTAATTCCTGCCTTCCCATGTAATCTTTTGTCCTTCTACCCAGTACAGGCAGCTGGTTTATGGGGAGGAGTAGAGCAGATTTTTGTGGGTGACCTGCTGCTCTCGCATACTGTGGCACTATTGGAATAAATGCTCGAATATGAGTCAACGCTGTCTCTGCTTAATTGGCTCAAGTTGTGACAGGCAGCCCGGGTCCAGTGGTTGTCTGGTTTCATTAGCACCTACAGGGGCTGGTTCATGCTCAGCTGCTTTTAATTCGGGGAAACCCCACAGCAACCCTAAGTGGAGGCTGTTCAAGCGAAGGAGAAACTGAGGCACTGGGAGATCGCACAGCTAACGCTGTCTCTGCTTAATTGGCTCAAGTTGTGCCAGGCAGCCCGGGCCCAGCGGTTGTCTGGTTTCATTAGCACCTACAGGGGCTGGTTCATGCTCAGCCTGCTTTTAATTCGGGTAAACCCCACAGCAACCCTAAGTGGAGGCTGTTCACGCAAAGGAGAAACTGAGGCACTGGAGATCGCACAGCTGGAGAGAGACCGCAGCTCGGGTTTGAACCCCTGTGTAGTCCTTAACCTTGTGTTTTACAGCCGGGACATCAGTGCGATGGGAGATGCGGGTACAGTGGTGACTTCTGGCTGGCTTTTCCGGTTTGGATGTCGGGAATTGGCACTCCCTAAGGCAGTGATGGCGAACCTTTTGAGCTCGGCGTGTCAGCGTTTTGAAAAACCCTAACTTAACTCTGGTGCCGTGTCACATAATAGAAATTTTCTGATATTTGCAACCATAGTAAAACAAAGACATATTTTTGGTATTTATTTTATATATTTAAATGCCATTTAACAAAGAAAAATCAACCAAAAAAATGAGTTCGCGTGTCACCTCTGACAGGCGTGTCATAGGTTCGCCATCACTGCCCTGAGGGTACAAATCTGGAGGGTGGGAAGCCGGGTTGGGTCGGGATCCATCTGGTCTCATCCAATCTCCACCCCAGGCAGGTCATCTAAAGCTCAGGACCCAGGAAGGGATGCAACTCCGCCTCTGACCACGCCCCCGTGACCGCCTCTGATTGGACCATCTGGCGGCCAATGAGAGGGCGCCTATCGAAAGCTCCGCCCCCAAGGGCCTTCTCGCGCGGTGGTTGCGCCCTCCCCCTCGCCCCCCACCTTTCTCGCGTCCCTCTCCGGACTAGGCCTCCCTCGGTCTTTAGCTGCCCGGATCCACCTCTCCAGCTGGCCTTTGCACGCGCCATGCCCACTGCCAGAAACACGCCTTCCTCTGTCTTCTGGACAAAGCTGCTTTCTCTCCTGCTTTCAGCTGAAATGGCCCCTCCTCTGCCCTGGCCGGGTGCTCAGTTGGTTAGATGGGTTCCCAGTACGCCAAGGCTGCGGGTTCATCTCCTGCCGGGGACATACAAGAATCAAACAACGAATGCACAAATAATTAGAACAACAAGTCGATGTTTCTTTCTCCCGCTCTCAAAAAAATTTTTTGATTACATCTTTGTTTTGAAAGTATTACATATGTCCCCTTTCCCCCCATTAACCCTTTCTAGCCCGACCCCCCCATGATTCTGAAAATGTAAGAAAGAAAAAAATGTAGCAAACAGTCCCACTACCCTACTTCCCTCACTGTACCATGCTATGTCCATCACCACGCTAAGATAATGTCATCCATCTGGTTAGTATTATTATTGTTATTTTAGTGTTGAAATCCTCCTTGGCCCATTCATGCATCCCACCCAGTAACCATAATGGAAATCCAAACACTTACCGTGAATTTCTCATAGAGCTCATACGTCAGGAGGGGGTTGGGGAGCTCCCTGAAGC
>NW_006296631.1:128500-136008 GCF_000327345.1 Myotis davidii | reverse complement strand
TTTTTTTAATGGTCCCTCCTCCTGCAAACCTGCCCTGACCTCCCAGGCTGGGTGGAGACCTCCCTCTGGGCCTCAGCACCCCATGTTGTTGTTGTTGTTCTTCTTCTTCAAAGAGAAAGTTTATTTAGAAAGTCACAGAGGTAGAAGTATGCTATAGAAGAAATGGTGTGGGCTCAGGAAACAAGTTACAGATGCAAAAAAAGGGTCTTTGGAGCTTAGGGGAGAGAGAAGCAAAGGGATTTGCCATCAAGCAAGAAGGGGGAGCGGGGGAGTAAAGACATTCTACAGAGAGAGAGAGAGAGAAAACGCGCCTTAAGGCAATATCTTATAGTCAAGTTAATTTTCTTTTTTTTCAAAATTGTTATCATTCATTGTTGGGGGTATCATGGGGGGCGAAGGGAAAGGCATGGGCTTGCTCCCCGGAGGGAGAGCGCACCCTGAGTTCTTTTCATACCCGTTTTCTTGTCTGTCTCCCAATCAGGCAGCAAGCTCCTGAGAAGCCATGACGGGGTCTCAGAAAACATTGTCTCCCCTATGCCTGGCACATAGTAGGTGCTCAAGAAATATGTGTCGAGTGGAATAATTCATGAATTAATCTGGTGTCAAAGACTAGAGAGCCCTCAGCCCTCTGGAGAGGACTGAGTGCGGACCGACTCGCCGCAGCTGGCCCCGCACAGGGTCTGCCACACAATGGCTGCTCTACACACGAATGTGGAAAGGAGGAGGGAAGGGACGCGCGTCATTTCTGAGCATGAGGTGCTCAATGGTGGCTCGTGGCACCACCTAATGGTCCGATGCAGCCCCCAAGGACAGAAACCGCTCTAGCCTGTCACCTCCTGCCCACTCGCGGCCCATAGGCGGGGTTAGGGCGTGGCCTAAAGAAGAAAAGGGGGCGGGACTTATGGCCTGAGCCTATTGGGCGTCCACAGTGCCCTTGTCCTATCCTCCCCGGTGGGTGGGGCTTGACGGGCCCCTGAGCCAGTGGGGGAAGCGGGGAGGGAATCGCCGTTTCTGTGGATGTCTTTGCACTATTTGGGGGAGTACGGCAGGGGCTGAGGGTCCCCGAAGAGGACTGCATTTTATTTTATTTATTTATTTATTTTATTGATCTTTACAGAGACGATCAGCTGCCTCCTGCCCACGCCCCACTGGGGATGTGCCCGCAACCAAGGTACATGCCCTTGACCCGAATGGAACCTGGGACCCTTGCATCCGCAGGGCGACGCTCTATCCACGGAGCCAAACCGGTTAGGGCAAGAACTGCATTTCAAATAAACAAATATAGCCTCGCTCCACTCACCCCTCGCACCACATCCTGACGATTTTACAGAATGAACTGACTGCAAGCGAGTGCCCACCCGGGGCAGGCCTCTCCCTCCACCCTTAAGAGTGATGTTTAAGAGCCCAACCTCTGACACGGAGAGCATCTGGGTTCAAATCCAGGGTCTGCCTTGTGCTGTCTGTGTGATCCTGGGCGCATGACTTACTCTCTGTAGTCCTCAGTTTCCCCCCCTGTGCGATAGGATGGGTACTTACCTGCGTTAATCTTGTAAAATGCTTGAAACCAGCTCATCGTTGTATTTGCAATTCAGTGCTCATGCCCTCTCTGCTCCCACACCTCCCATGGCTCCCCATGGCCCTCAGAGCAAAATCCACACCCTTTCCTGTGACCCAGGTGGCTCTGCATGGTCCAGCTCCGACTTCCCTGCATTTTCCTGTTGCACCATGTAGCTGCTCAGTGGTCTTCTTGTCCTCAACAACACCCAGCCTGATCTGGCTTCAGGGCCATTGCACATGCTGTTCCCTTCGCAGGTGAAGCTCTTGCTTTTCCAGATGCTCATCCTTGCACTGTACACAATTCCCCCTCCTCCTCCAGGTCTGACTCAAGTGCTGCTTTCCCTGGAAAGCCCTCCTAGATCCCTCCAGATCTGGTTGGGACACCCCTATTACATTCCCAGGTCCCTGTTTATTTCCATTGCAAGGACCTCCAGCCACAGGCAACAAATTGAAGTTCTCTATCACCACGCCACCCAGTTTTCCTCCCATATATCCCACCTGCGGAAACGGGGGCGCCACTGCTGGGAGGAGGCGTGGAACAGGTCAGTGACAGGACAATGACATCTTGGCCTCACTTAACCCGAGCAGTGGTTCAAAGCAAACACACTCAACATCAGCCCTTTCTGCTCTGGAATAGCAAATTGAAGCCACCTGCTCCTCCCAGGAGACCTCCTTCCGGTTCCCTGAAGATCCCCCTGTTCCTCCATCCAGGAGCTCTCCAGCCCCTACCTTTCCTTCCATCCCCTCCATGGCCCCTCGGAGAGTCTGTGTGTGGTTGTCCTGGGGACCAGGTTGGGGTGAGGTTGGCACAGAGAATATGGTTGGGAGGTGTTTGTCAAGTTAATGAATGCATTATATGCCTACCGAACTACCGTGTACCCTTCGAAAGCCCAACCCCAACATCCCTTTTTTAGGATACCTTCCTTCTCTCCCCAGAGAGGCCGCCACTCCCCTACTCCCCATTCCTCCAGCTCCAGGACCCACTCTCTAGCCCAACCCTGACTTCACAGGCTGGGTGCCCCTGTGGCCAGCTCTTCTTCCTGCAAGCTGGGGTCTTCTTGGGGACCAGGACTTGGGTGTACAGGAAGATCGTCAGGAAGTGCTGAGAGAATGGAACACCTGAAGTCACATGTCTTCGATTCACATCCTAGCCGGCGACGCGGCACTGAATCTGTCCTCTGACCTCTCTGACCTCACTTGCCCATTTATTAAATGTGTTTACTCGGGGCCTGGGCCCCAAGTTGTAGCAAGGATGAAATGAGTCAGCACATAAAGCATATGGTTTTAGGACCTCAGACTCCCTCCTGTCCCACACGGAGTGTGACTCAACCCAGGACCAGCAGCTATGCTCCCCTCTCTGGCACCCAGAACTAGAGTGTTGTCAACAGCATGTTCCATGAAAGTTGACCAAAGGGCTTGTGAGAGAGGTGGGGGAAGGAGGAAAGACAGGTGAATATTCAAAAGGCTGAAACCTGCTCAGCTGTGTGGCTCAGTGGTTGAGCATTGACCTATGAACCAAGAGGTCACGGTTCAATTCCTGGTTAGGGTAGGTGCCAGAGTTACTGGCTCGATCCCGAATAGGGGATGTGCAGGAGGCAGCCAATCGATGATTCTCTCTCACCATTGATGTTTCTATCTCTCTACCTCTCCCTTCCTCCCTGAAATCAATTAAAATAATAATAATAAAAGGCTGAAACCTAAGTACTGGTGATAGGCCACTTGGGGAAATAGCCTGGTCATTTCTCACCCATAACCCAGCCATTCCACCCATGAGCATTTACTGGGTGGAAAGGGGATATACTCATTAAAAGACATGTGCAAAAAGACTCAAAAAAGCTTTATCCACGATAGTAAAAACCTGGAAATAACCCAAATGTCCACCAACAGGTGAAATGGACAAATAGTGAATAATTAGTACCAGGTTGTTACAATAAGAAAAAACATACCCATGTATTTGCAAGGATGTGGAGAGATTGGAACCCTCATACACTGCTGATGGGAATGTAAAATGGTGCAGCCGCTGTAGAAGTGTCTAGCAGTTCTTCAAAAAGCTAAACATGAGCCCTGACATGTGACTCAGTTTGTTGAGCATCGTCCTGTCCCATGCACCAAAACATTGCAGGTTTGAGTCCCAGTCGGGGCACATGCCCAGATTCTTTCACACATGTATGCTTCTCTCTCTCTAAAAAAAGAAAGATCAATGAAAACATTTTTTTAAAGCTAAACATGTAATTACCACAAGACCCAGCAATTCCACTGCTAGGTATAGATCCAAGAGAATGGAGAGCTGGTACTCAAAGAAACTTATTCAGAGCAGCCCTATTCACAATAGCAAAATGGTGAAAACAGCCCAAATATTCACTAATGGATGAATGGATAAACATCCTGTGTGGATAACCATCCATACAAAGGAATGAAGTATGCTACCACATGGATGAACCTTGAAAATATTATGCTACCCGGAGAGCATTATGCTAAGCAAAATAAGCCAGTCAGAGAAAGCTAAATATCACATGATCTCACTCATTTGTGGAATATCATGGAAACAATAAAGAATTTAAATTTTTTTAAAAAGAAAAGATTATGCTGAGTGAAGAAAGCCACATAGAAATGGCCATTCATTGCATGAAATGTCCAAGGCAGGAAAACCCATAGGGACAGAAGGTAGATTAAGGGTTGCACGTGGCTGGAGGGAAGGGCGAGGGGGCTTGACTGCTGATGGGGACAAGGTCTCCTTTTTTCTTTTTTTTAAATCCTCACCCAAGGATATGCTTTTTAAAAACCTGATTTTAGAAAGAGAGGGAGAAGGAAAGAAAGAGAGAGGGGAACATTGATGTGAGAGAGAAACATCAATTGGTTGCCTCCCAATTGGGGTTCAAACCAATTGAACCCTGTTCTCTGACCAGGAATCAAACCCGGTGCACGGGATGACGCTCCAACCAACCGAGCCACCACCCACCAGGGCGAGTCTCCTTTTAAGGGTAGATAAGTGTTAGGCGGCTGGATATTCACACAACATTGTGAATGTGCTAAATGGAACTGAATTCTACACTTTAAGTGGCTAAAATGATGTTATATGCTATATGTAGTTTACCACAATATAAAAATAAAAAATAGTACCCGGGACTATTTTGATACCGGACACAACAGGTGTGAAGCTGCCTGTCACTCTGAGAGTCAAATTAAGCAGAGACAGGGTTAAATCACGTCTGAGCATTTATCCCAGGAAGGCCAGCAGCATGTGGAGAGCAGTCAGCCAGCCTGGAATTTCTGCTCTGACATTTCATTTTAAACAAGCTCTTATGTAAAAATCTAAAGTTAGTGAGTTCCCAGGGTCCGCCTCCTTTCACCGTCTTTGCCAAGATCAGCCCCAGAGAGCTGCAAAGATTAGCCGGGAACACCGTCTCCCTCCAGATAGCTTCTGTCCTTGACCTGGGCTTTGGGCTGCCTTATCTCCAGGGCCTGTTCTCCTTCTGGGAACACGCCGTCCAGTTTCCCAGGGTCTGTAAGAAAGTCTCTCATCGTTAGTGAGTGAGCTGAGTAATCATTGAACAATCGTGGTCTTATTACGTGCCCTTCCCACCTATCAATTCCACAGCCATGAAAAGTTTCAAACACCTGCAGGAGGAGCAAGTGTGACCCCATTTCTGTGAAGTTCAAAACCACACAAAATTCACCTGTAGTGACAGAGGTCATGGCAGCGGTCTCCTGAGGAAGGATCAACTGGAGAGTCCAAGCAACTGCCAGGGCTGGGAATGTCCTAGATCCCATCCTGAGAGCCGTCCCCTCACCAAGCCCCACTCCTGACCCTGGTGAACCTGACCAAGCCCATGTTAAAAACAAAAAATTTACCAGGGGGAAAAAATGAGAGTGTCCAGCAGTCATGAGGACCCAGAGTTCCATTTCTTCACAAATGCCATCCCCGACCCCTGGTGACTTTGAAACAGGCACGGAGCTGGGGGGGCCTGGACAAAGGTAGGAGGGGAGTGACCTGCACATGGTTCCCGGGATTTCAGAAATGATCCCCAGATGCCTCATCTCTAGGGAGATGCCACACCAGAGTCCCCAGCCTGGGACAGGAAAACCTCAGGGCTCCAGGACACTAGAAATATCAGAGGTCGCCTGGCTGGTGTGGCCTGGTTGGTTGGGCGTCGGCCCAGGCACCAAAAGGTTGCCCATTCAATTCCCAGTCAAGGCACATGCCTAGATGGGTTCGACCCTTTCCTCCCCCCCCCCTCTCCTCTCTTTCTCTTTCTTAAAAAAATTAATTAAATGGAATGAAGGAAGGCCCCGGCCAGCAACCGGAAGGCTCCGATCGGCCCTGATTGCCTGGGGGCCATACCCGTGCACAAATTTCATGCACCAGGCATCTAGTCTTAAAAATAAAAAGAATATCAGAGGTCTGTGGGGGCACTCTTCCCTCCCAATCAGAGTCTCTGGTGGAGACACATCTTGAGGACTCAGGGTCCTTTAAGGCCAACTAGCACAAATAACTCACAGCCTCAAGCAAAAGGAGGAATAGAGATTTCATCAGAAAGTCCTGCGTTTGTGTCCTGACCCTGAAGGAATAAATGAATGAATGGTGAATGGTGGGCCAATGGGCTGTTCATCCCTGTCCCACAGCCTTTCTCATACACTTCCTAGGTGCCCAGCCTCGTCCTCCAAAAGACCAGGGCCCCAGAGAGGCCGCAGCCTCGCCTGGCCTCCAACAAGCTCTCATCCCGGTGAAGAAGACAGAGCCCGACACAGAAAATCCCACTTTAATGATTGCTCAGAGCAATAATAATAATAATAATAATAATAATAATAAATCATGAGGGAGGTATCGGAATAGAGGAAGTACGCCAGGGCCAAAAAGAAAGAGAGAGGAAGTAGAGTGCCAGGGCGTTAGATGGTATGTGGCCAGCGACTGTTACCCACTGACCAGGGAGGAAGTTGGGGTGAACAGCTCAAAAACGAAGAGTAAAGGCTGGCCGATCCTGCTTCCCAGGCCTTTTCTCTTGATTTCTTTTGTAAACTTCCAGAGACGGGCGCTCACTCCCAAGGTAGACAGCATGGCACACACACCTGTCAGATGTTTAATGCAATGTGGTTTTTCAAGTAGTGACTGCCATAGGTAAAAGGTCTGAATGAGATTGTTTGGGGGGTGTGTGTGTGTGTGGGGGGGGGTGCCCTGTGAGCGGGCAGTCAGTCCCTGCCACAGGCTGTGTCTGGAATCAGACCCACCTGAGTTCGAATCCCTGCCACTTATCGGCCAGATGACTTCATTTCTCCAAGGCTCGGTTTTCTCTTTCCTCTGAAGTGACCCGAACAGCAGCCTCTACCTCGGAGGTTCGTGCATGTGCTCAATGAGCTAACGGAACAGAATGCGGGCACACAGCAGGCGCAGAAGTATTTGCTCTGCTCCAGGCCAGGGGGCTCTGGAATGTGTCCCGCACACACTGTACTTGGCTAACACTACAGCGTTGCACGTTCTCACTCCTGCAGGTGCTCTTGCCCCGCCACCCACACCTGGCGAACTCTGATACCTCCCTCAAAACCCTAGCTACGAGATACCTTCCTTTCTTCTCTTTTATCTCATTCTCTCTGTCTCTCTCTCTCTCTCTCTCTCTCTCTCTCTCTCTCTTTCTCTTCTTTTCTTTTCTTCCTTTTTTTAAATTGTTAACACTATTACAGCTGTCCTCTCTCTCTCTCTCTCTCTCTCTCTCTCTCTCTTTCTTTTCTTTTCTTCCTTTTTTCAAATTGTTAACACTATTACAGCTGTCCCCGTTTTACAAAATACCTTTCTCTTCTCTGCTCAAGCCCCGACCCAGGGAGCCGGGAGCGTCAGGGCGCGGTTCTGATGGGACCTGCGGGGATGTGACTCCCGAGGGCAGCGGTTCCGACGGGCAGAGGCAGGCACGGGCGGACAGACTGAGGCAACCGTGCAGACCCAAAAGCCCGCACCAGCT
>NW_006296631.1:124088-128099 GCF_000327345.1 Myotis davidii | reverse complement strand
TTTCTGCAGCTCCAGGGGGAGCTGCTAATGGGGGTGTGGGCGGTGGCGGCTGCCAGTGGGATTTGGCACCAGCGGAGGTGAGTCATAGGTGCACCTGCAAGGTTCAGTTCACCTGCCGCTACTTGGCACCCTGGCCGGCGTGTGCGCCCCACCTGTGGTTGGAGGGCGTTCATCTCTCCGATGCGCAGGGCCTGGGCTCCATCGCCTGTGAAATGGGGCGGCAGCACACGCGGTTCTCATGCTTGGAGAGTGTTCCCCCGCAGGGCGCACGGTGGGGGGGAAGACTGGAGGCTCAGCTCTGCTGTCACAGGGTTGACGGTGTGTGTGTGGGGGGCGGGGGCGTGGACCCAAGGTGAGTGAGGAGGAACCAGCTTTAAGCTTGCATGGTGTCAGCACGGTGCAGAAGGATGCAATGGCGTAGAGCACCTGAGAGGGGGTGGTGCCCAGACAATGGGCACAGCTGGTGCCAAGGCCCAGAGGTGAAGATGGGCCTGGTAGTGGGAAGGAACAATGGGGGCGGGCGCAGGTGCTGGAGGGGCGGAGATGACTGAGATGAGCGAGAGGCCGGGGCCGTTGAGGTGGGGGCTGACTGACTTCCCACCTCCTCCACCGCGACCCCCCCCTCCCCCCAGGCCTCCAGTCTTGGGACATTGACCCTGGCATCTGCAGCCTGGACGAGCAGCTCAAGATCTTTGTGTCCCGGCACTCGGCCACCTTCTCCAGCATCGTGAAAGGTGAGGCTGGGGACCCTGTGTGATCGTGGGCAAGTGTTCTCTGAACGCCTCGACCACAGTGACAATACCCCCAACTCCGCTGAGCATGGAGCGGGGGTGGGTCCTGGTCCAGACGTCTCTATACCTCGGTCCTCAACAGCCCACGAGGCAGGTACTTGTGCTTCTGTTCCCATTTGACAGATGAGGCAGCTGAGGTGCGGGAGGCCGGGAGACCTCTGACGAGGGGGCTTTAGAGGAGACGCATCTGGGGCTGCTGTGCCGGGTGGAGGGAAGGGCCCAGGCAAAGGACAAGGCATTTGGACAGTGAGGGGCTGCCGGGCAGGCCTGGAGGATGGTTTGTGGGCTTCGTGTGGCAGAGAATGCGTCTGGTTCATGCCTGAGACCCCTGCACTGGGTCGGGTACATAGTGGGTACTCGGTAGCTTGGAGCCGATAAGGGAGCAGGGCCCAGGGGGAGTGGAGACGCTTGAGCAAGACCCACAGAGCCCGTGGCTCCTTGGAGGTCCTGCGGTGATTGCAGGGCAACGGCCCAGCTGCTGGCCGGGCCTGGTGTTGCCGGTAGCTTCCCCACCTCAGCCGGCCCTGCAGCCAGCCCCCTGAGTCACCTCCAGGCTGCTGTGGGAGGGGAAGGAAGTGACTCGTAGTCTCATTGTCCCGGCGGTGCTGGTGCTTCCTGACCCCTCGTGGGAAGGGGGGACTGGAAATCCTGCTGGCCCTGTGCGACCTCAGGGGCCCCTTCCCCTCTCTGTGCCTTGGTTTCCCCGCCTGAATGAGCCAATAGCCACGTGTGTGACCCTGGAGGGTCCTTGCCTCTCTCTCCTCCGGGCCGGGTGCACCATATTGGAAGCACATCTGGACTCCATGGGGCAGTTTAGGATTGGAATCCCAGAATTAACCCCACTCCTCTCATGAGGCTTCCCTGTCCGGCTCCCCCCTGCTGCCCCGCATTCCAGCCCCAATTGCCACTTCTCCATCCTCCTATAGACCTGCTTCAGGGTCCATGTTCCCGCATGGCCCTCCCTGGGCTCGGCTCCTTGTCTATAAAGTGGGGGTGACGATGGCGTCCCCCACAGCTGACAGCTGGGAATTGGGCCTCCAGCAGCGGTGGCCTTGTCCCTGCTGTTTCCAGTGGGAGGCCTGCTGAGGAAGGCTTCCTGTTCTTGCCTCACCCTGACCTGGGGCACCACCATGGAGGCCAGCTCTGCCGGGCTGGGATCCCCCGGAAACAGATCCTGAAGGGACGGACGTGTGGCTGCCTGGGGTCACACGGGGAGGCAGGTTTGGCCCTGGACAGCCTGACTCTGCGTATGTGGCCCAGCTCCAAACTCACAGGGTCCAATTCCCACTTAGGCCAGCGCAGCCTGCACCTCCGAGGGGACGCCCTGGATATCCTGGTCCTCGTGAACCCGTCAGACAAGTCCCTGTGTGACGAGGTAGGGACCCGTCAGCTCCTGGGGGCGTGGGCGGCGGGACTGACACCAGCCCCCATCCTGACCCCGTGTCCTTGACTTCATGCTGCCTGAAGTCCTCTTCCCAGCACCCAGCAGCAGGGCCCTCGCCCCCTGGAAGCCTTCCCCACCCCCATGGCTCCAGCTCTAGTTTATCCTCTCCGCATGGGTGATGATGGGAGCAGGTGGGATCAGAAAGGCTGGAGTTTGGGAGGAAGGAATGGGATAGGGAGGGTCTGGGGGCGGGGAGTGGGAAGGCAGGGCCTGATTGATGTTGGCACTTTGTGTTCCCTCTGGCTGGGCCCTAGTAGTTGTCTGAATTGATTTCGTAGTACGTCTAGCTTGTGGGTGTCTGTATCCTTCTCCCCAGTAGCTAGGAGGAGATGCACAAGATAGAGCCCAGGGCACTCCTGTAGAGACCCTCCCACAGGTTGATTCCTCTAATCAAAGATGCTCCCTCTAGGAAACAGCTAGCCCATGGCTTTGGGGCTGGACCATGGGGAGAGGTGGGCTTGAGGGAGCCCTGAAAGGGTGCAGAGAGCTTCCAGGAGGAGGTGGCACTGGAGCCAGGCTTTGTAGGATGAGCAGGAGTCTGGAGGGTGAGGGAGACATAGATTTAAGGTTGGTGGTCACCCATGGGGAGTGCTGGTTCTGTCACCGTGCAGAATAGGGCCTTAACAGTCTCCCCCTCCCTCAGCTCCGGAACCTTCTCCTAGACACTGCCCCTCACAAGCTTCTGGTGCTGGCTGGGCCCTGCCTGGAGGAGACAGGGGAGCTGCTGCTCCAGACTGGGGGCTTCTCACCCCGCCACTTCCTCCAGGTTCTGAGGGACAAAGAGGTAAGCTGCCTCCTCCCCACTTTGCCTCCCCGAGCTCTGCATCCTGGTTTGTTCCCACTGGGCTGTGTGGCCCCCATGACTTGCTGTCTGGAGCCCCATCCCCTCCTCTGGAAGAACGATGGTGACAAGTATCCCGCCTGTTGTCGGGGTGTGGTCCCATCACCCACTACAGTGTGCGGTTCAAGAGGGTGCCTGCGCATGAACAGGCATCCCGGAGGCACCAAGTGGCACCCAATTCCATTCTGGAACCCTTAGTCTGGGTGGGGCATATGAGCAAAAAAACCTCTGAAAACTGTATGTTCACATTGTAGTGAGTGATGTAACCTTGGTAAGAGAAGAACCAGTGAGAGGGCAGGGAAGACCTCCCTAGAGGGAACAGCAAGTGCAAAGGCCCTGAGGCAAGGAGAGTGAGAGGTGGGAGGGATTAGGGGAGCAGGGTGAGAAAGGACTGGGGGAGGCCTGGGTTTTGTCTTGAGGGTGACAAGTGACCCTCACAACCCCGGGGGCAGGACAGTGGTGTCCTTGCTCAGTTTTCCCAAGGTACTGGGTGTTGCCTGGCTCCAGGTGGCCCTTTAACCACTGCCCCCCTCTGCAGATCCGGGATCTCCTGGCTTCTGCACCCCCATCTGCAGACCCGCCCAAGCTCACCATCACCTGCCCTACCTTTGGCGACTGGGCCCAGCTGGCACCCGAAGTGCCCGGCCTCCAGGGCGGGCTCCGGCTGCGGCTGAACCCCCCAGTGCAGCGGCCGGCCTCCGAGGGCCTGCGTGAGTTCCTGGAGTATGTGGCCGAGTCGCTGGAGTTGCCGTCCCCGTTTGAGCTGCTGGAGCCACCAGCGTCCGTGGGCTTCCTCAGGCTCGCCCGGCCTTGCTGCTACATCTTCCCTGGCGGCCTCGGGGACGCCGCCTTCTTCGCCGTTAATGGCTTCACTATGTTGGTCAACGGCGGCTCGAACCCCAAGTCGAGCTTCTGGAAGCTGGTGCGGCACCTGG
>NW_006296631.1:119582-123880 GCF_000327345.1 Myotis davidii | reverse complement strand
GGGGCCACCTCCCGCCTGGTGCGCGGCGAGGATGAGGCGGAGGTGGCCCGGAGCCTTCTGGCCCGGCTGGGCATAGAGCCGCTGCCCCTGAGCCGGGGGCTGACGCCGACCGAGCCCACGGTGCTCTTCCAGAAGATGGGCGTCGGCCGGCTGGACATGTACCCGTGCTGTTCCCTGGCTGCACGCCGCCTGCCCGCCTCCTGGACGGCCTGGTCCGCCTGCAGCACTTGGGCTTTCTGCGGGAGCCCGTGGTGACCCCCCAAGACCTGACGGGGCCTCGACGCACCGAGAGCAAGGAGAGTGTGGGCTCCCGGGACAGCGTGAGGAGAGAGGGCCGGACTGCGGTGCCTGCCAGGCCTGCCCAGGAGCGCTCTGGGGTGGCCCGGAAGGAGCCACCACGACCCGAGGCCTCTCGCAGGGCTGAGAAGGAAGCAAGGCACCCCAGGGAGGTGAAGAAGGACCCCAAACCAAGTGTCCCCCGGACCCAGCCCAGGGAGTTGTCCCGGGCATCCTCTGCTGTGGTCAGTGGCAAGAAGGCAGGTGCCCAGGCAGCCCCCAAGCCCCGAAGAGCACCGAACAGTGACCGCCCGGGTGTCCCATTGGCGGGGAATGGGCCCCAGAGCCCCCCGACCTTCCGGTGTGGAGAGGCCAGTCCCTCCATAGAGGCCTGCAGCTCTCCTGTCCCCCAGCTGGCGGCCACCCCCACCCAAGGGAGCAGCCTGGAGCTGGTGCTGAGCCCCACAGGGGAGGACAGTAGCAGCGTAAAGACTCAAGAGCAGCTGGCAGCCAGTGGCACCCCCCCGCCCTGCACCCCCTCGCCAGCTGGAGCTCCCCAGGGCCCAGCTGAGGGTAGCAGGCAGCTGTCACTGAGCCCCCTGCGTGGTGGGGAGGCGGGGCCAGATGGCTCCCCCACGGTGACCACGCCTTCCCTGCCGGCTGAGGTGGGCTCCCCGCACTCCACAGAGGTGGACGAGTCGCTGTCCGTCTCCTTTGAGCAGGTGCTGCCCCCGCCCCCCGTTCCCATGAGCGAGGCAGGGCTGAGCCTCCCACTTCGAGGCCCCCGGGTGCGGCGCTCGGCCTCCCCCCATGACGTGGACCTGTGCCTGGTGTCGCCCTGTGAGTTTGAGCACCGCAAGATGGTGCCCATGGCGCCGGCCCCCGCGTCCCCCGGGAGCTCCAATGACAGCAGCGCCCGGTCCCAGGAGCGGGCAGGTGCTCTGGGGGCTGAGGAGACGCCGCCTACATCTGTCAGCGAGTCCCTGCCCACGCTGTCCGACTCGGACCCCCTGCCCGCTGCCCCTGGCACTGCAGACTCAGATGAGGACATGGAGGGCTTTGGAGTCCCTCGTCACAACCAGCTGCCCAACCCCCTCAAGGTTCCCCCACCGCTGCCAACCCCACCCAACATCTGCATGGTGGATCCAGAGCTGCTGCCCCCCGAACAGGCCCGGCTGAAAGAGAGCCTCAGCCATACCCGGAAGCCCCTGGCTCGCCCCACCTCCAGCACTGCCACCTCCAAATCCACTCCAGCAATCGCTGCCAAGACCAAGGGGCTGGCTGGCAGGGACCGCGCCAGTCGGCCGCTCAGTGCCCGAAGCGAGCCCAGTGACAAGGGCGGTCGGGCACCCCTGTCCAGAAAGCCCTCAGTCCCCAAGATGACCCCTCGGGGCCCAGCCGGTAAGTACCGGGGCGCTGGAAATCTGCATTGGGTTACCAGCCCAAGTTCTGTTCCTAGTGCTGTGTGGCCTTAGTCACACTTGCCACCCTCTCTGAGCCTCAGTTTCCTCTCTAAAGTAGGGGTGCACCAGTGATCCCAGTTGCTCAGTGGAAACATACAGTGAGCACCTACGTCATAGATTTGCTAGTAGCCACAGTGCCATAGTGAGGGAAAAGAAACGGGTGAAGTTAACAGGATATTTTACATAACCCTTTGTGTTGAGGCTCTTATGACCAGGCCCAGGTTGATGATTGGCTGGGAGGACACAGCTCGGTCGGCTACCATATATGAGAGTTCACAGCACACAGAGCAGGAGCTGCAGAGGGAAAAGATGGGTTGGGGGCTGCTCCCCGCTCTCCTTCCCTCCTCCATCCGTGACCCTGTCCACAGGCTTCCAGAGTCCCCTCCCAGTGGGGTCCCCTACCATGTGCTTAGCTCCTGAGAAGCAAGCTGTGATGACATGGGAGATGTGGCCGCCACTGGGAAGGCCCATCGGACTCAGCCGTGGGGTTTCAGTTGGGGGCTCATCCCATCAGCATCCTTGTCTGGCTTGTACCATAGTCCAGACTCCTCAGCAAGGGGAAGCCAGTGTTCATCTTAAGCCACGTTGCTATAGGAACGGTGTTCGTTTATGGAATGTTGGAGCTCTTCGGAAATCTGTTCCCAGGTGCCAGCCCAGGCCTTCCTAAGGACCTTTTCCAGGTTTCTCTCACTGTGATGAGATACAGAACATGAAACTTCCCACCTTAACCATTTTGAAGTGTCCAGTTCAGTGGCAGTAAGTGCATTCACACTGCTGTGCAGCCCTCACCACCGTACACTTCCAGAACTCCACCTTGCGAAACAGACTGTCCCCATTAAACACCAACTCCCCCTCCTCCTCCCCGTCCCCAGCCCGACGTCCACCGTCCTGTCTGTCTCTGGATCTGACTCCATTAGGGATTTTATAGAAGTGGAATCAGTGTTTATCCTTTTGGTGACTGCCTTATTTCACTTAGCATAATGTCCTCATGGCTCATCCATGGTGTAGTATGTGTCAGAATTTCCTTTTTTTGTTAATCTTCATTCAAGGACATTTTTTCCATTGATTTTTTTAGAGAGAGGGGAAGGGAAGGATGAAGGGGGAGGGAGAGAGAGAAACGGGATTGAACCTGCAACTAGGGATGTGCCCTTAACCAGGAATCAAACCCACAACCCTGTGGTTCTAACCACTGTACACATGGGCCAGGGCAGAATTTCCTCCCTTTTTAAGGCTGAATAATGTTCCATTGTACAGATGGACTGACCACATTTGTTTGTTTATTCGTTCATGGACACTACGGTTGCGTCCACCTTTTGGCTGCTATAAATAATGCCGCTATGGGCATAGATAAACATCTCTTCAAAGACCCTGCTTTAAATTCTTTGAGATAAATACAGAAGTGGAATTGCTGGATCATGTGATGATTCTGTTTAGTTTTTTGAGGAACCTCCATATTGGTTTCCATAGAGGCTCCACCATTGTACATTTCCACTAACAGTATACAAGGGAGCCAGTTTCTTTCTTTGTTTTTGAACATATTTGTAAAGGGCCCAGCACAGTTCTGGGCAGATAGCACTCCACAAAAATGCCCTCTTATTGTTTCCGATGGAGAAACATTGATTTGTTGTTCTGCTTATTTATGCATTCATTGGTTGCTTCTTGTATGTGCCCTGACCAGCGTTCAAACCCCCAACCTTGGTTTATTGGGATGACACCCAACCAACTAAGCTACCCGGCCATGGCCACAAGGGTTCCAATTTTTCCACATTCTTATCAACACTTATTTTCTGCATTTAAGAAAAAAATTTTTTTCACTTGGATTGCACACAGCTCCCAATCGCCCACTGGGCAGGCTCCCTTCCCGCAGGCCACTCTATATATTTTTTATAACAATTTATTGTAGGAAGATTGGTCAGAACAGAAAGTAACCCCACAGTCTGCACAGATAATCTCTGCTGCTAGACTGTTGTTACAGTAAATGTTTATAGTATAGCTGAACTACTAATGATGGACAAGACAAAAGGACCGTACCTTCTGGTGGTCTTACGATGGGTACTCCTTTACAGTTAACACCAGTTTGATATTTAGCTTGGTTGCTGTGCCATTCTGGCCTTTTGCTGCTGGGAATCTTTATGGTCACATTATATAAGCTTATCAAACTCGGCTGGTCATTAATGGTGAGGCTTTGGTGCTGGCTGAGTCTAGTTTGGTCAGGTTCAAAACATGGAAATTTGAAAAAAATCAGGGGCACACACAAAAATGAAGTCAGCTTTGTTTACATCTACATCTATAAAGAGAAAGTTTTGGCCCTGACAGGTTTGGCTCAGTGGATAGAGCGTCGGCCTGTGGACTGAGGGGTCCCAGGTTCCATTCTGGTCGGGGGCATGTACCTTGGTTGCGGGCACATCCCCAGTAGGGAGTGTGCAGGAGGCAGCTGATCGATGTTTCTCTCTCATCGATGTTTCTAACTCTCTATCCCTCTCCCTTCCTTTCTGTAAAAAAATCAATAAAATATATATAAAAAAATAAAGAGAAAGTTTTGGAAGCTGCCTTCGGCAC
>NW_006296631.1:114937-119477 GCF_000327345.1 Myotis davidii | reverse complement strand
TCTAGGTGCATTCAGTCCACAGGCCGACGCTCTATCCACTGAGCCAAACTGGTTTCAGCCCAAATAGAGAATTTTAAACTCATGATGAAATTAATACAGAATCAGAGCAGTTTACAGTCTGTACAATTAATATTTTATCACTTCAAGTAAAATGTAGAAACTCTACAACTCTAGATCCTTTTGTCCTCCTTTTATAGTATAGTTGAGGGGTCCTTAAACTACAGCCCGCAGGCCACATGCAAATACAATAATGTATTTGTTCCCGTTTTGTTTTTTTACTTCAAAATAAGATATGTGCAGTGTGCATAGGAATTTGTTCATAGTTTTTTTTTAAACTATAGTCCGGCCCTCCAACGGTCTGAGGGACAGTGAACTGGGTCCCTGTTTAAAAAGTTTGAGGACCCCTAGTATAGTTGTTATATGAACTATGTCCATATGGTACATTGAAAACCTGACCAGATACTGTTACAGTTTTTGCTCTCAATAACATATATTTAAAAGAACTTAATGTTTCTCTTTCATTCCTTAAGTTTTCCTCTGCTATTATTTCCCTTCAGCCTAAATACTTCCTTGAGCATTTCTCAGAGCACAGGTGTGCCAACAGTTCTCTTCATTTCCTTCATCTGAGAATAGTCTTTACTTTGCCTTCATCCCTGTGTATATTTTCCTCTAGAGCAGCGGTTCTCAACCTGTGGGTCGCGACACCTTTGGCGGTCGAACGACCCTTTCACAGGGGTCGCCTAAGACCATCCTGCATATCAGATATTTACATGACGATTCTTAATAGTAGCAACATGACAGTTATGAAGTAGCAACGAAAATAATGTTATGGTTGGGTCACAACATGAGGAACTGTATTTAAAGGGCCAGAAGGTTGAGGACCACCGCTCTAGATGTAGTTATTTTCTTTCGGCACTTGGCTGCTTGTGTTTTGTTTTGTTTTTATAGTAGCCGTCCTGATGGGTGTGAAGTGGTATCTCGTGGTTTGGATTTGCACTTCCCTGATGATTAGCAGTGTTGAGCATCTTTTCATCTCTTGTTGGCTGTTTATATATCTTCAGAGAAATGTCTACAAAGTCCTTTGCCCATTTTTATATTTTTTTATTGGGTTCTGAGAATTCTTTTTGTATTCTTGATATGAATTCCTTATGAGATATGATTTGCATTATTTTCTCCCATTCTGTGGGTTGCCTTTTGATTTCAGAGAGGCAGGGAGAGGGAGTGGGAGATAGAAACATCAATGAAGAGAGAGAATCATTGATTGGCTGCCTTCTGCGTGCCTCCTACTGGGGTTCAAGCCCACAACCTAGGCTTGTGCCCTGACTGGGATCTGAACAGTGACCTGGTTCATAGGTCAACGCTCAACCACTGAGCCACCATGGCCAGGCCTGTGAGTTGCCTTTTTACTCTGTTGATAGTGTCCTTTGATGCACAAAAGCTTTTACTTTCTTCCCTAACATAGAGTATAGTTTGTCTTTTGTTTGTTGCCTTTGCTTTTGGTGTCATATCCAGGAACTCATTGCCAAATCCACTGTCAGGAAGCTCATGCCTTATGTTTTCTACCAAGAGTTTTATAGTCTTAGCTCTTAAATTATCTATTTGATCAATTTTGAGTTAATTTATTAATTGGTTTGAGAGAGACAGAAAGACATCAATTTTTGTTCCTCCACTTATTTATGCATTCATTGGTTGATTCTTGTACGCGCCCTGACTGGACAATTATCCACCAGGAGGTATGGTCCCTTTGTCTTATCTATCATTAGTAGTTCAGCTATACTATTAAACCAACTGAACTACCTCGCCAGGGCTGAGTTAATTTTTAAATACTAGCGGCCCGGCGCACGAAATTCGTGCACAGGTACAGTCCCTAGGCCTGGCCTGCGATCAGGGCCATCTTCCCAGGCTGCCGGCAGCTGGCCCCACCCCCTGCCGCCACCCACCCGCAGTTCCCCATTCACCCTCGGAGGGTCCAAGAGGTTGGCCGTTCCTGCCTACTTGCCAGCCCTGCCGCCGGTGGCCCTCTGTGTGTGGGACACCCAGTGGGGCGGGGGCCTTAGCCTGGCGCCACCCACATCCACCACCACCCACCCCTGGTTCCTCCTTCCCCATCCGGCAATCAGACCCTGCCAGCCGGGGGCAGCTCCTGCATTGAGTGTCTGCCCCCTGGTGGTCAGTGCACATCATAGCAACTGGTCGTTCCCGCTGTTCGGTCAATTTGCATATTGGCCTTTTATTGTATAGGATGGTGCTAAACAAGGGTTCAGCTTCATTCTTTTGCATGTGGATATCCATGTTTTCCAACACCATTTGTTGAAAAGCCTATTTCTGTCCCCCACTGAATAGTCTTGGCACCCTTATCAAAAATCATTTGATTGTGCCCATCCGGTGTGACTCAGTGGTTGAATGTCAACCTGTGAACCAAGAGGCCACTGTGTGATTCCCAGTTAGGACACATACCCAGTTGCGGGCTTGATCCCCAGTGTGGGGCGTGCAGGAGGCAGTAGATTAATGATTCTCTCTCATCATTGATGTTTCTATCTCTCCCTCTCCCTTTCTGAAATCAGTAAAAATAATTTTAAAAAATTATTTGACCATATACGTGAGGGTTCATTATGGGCTGTTTATTCTATTCCATTGATTTTTTTAAAAAAATGTTTTTATTGATTTGAGAAAGGGAGGAGGGGGAGAGAGAGAGTAAAACAGTGTGAGAGAGAAACATCAATTGGTTGCTTCCTGTACGCACCCCAGCCAGGAATCGAACCCACAACCTGGGTACGTTCAACACACCAGTGACTTTTCGGTGCATGGAACAACACCCAACCAACTGAGCCACACTGGCCAGGGCTCCATTGATTATTTCTTATCTTACTCACTTGAGTCTTCTCTTTTTGTTCTAAGCCCAGCTAAGATTTTGGTCCTGGTTGGTGTGCTCAGTGGTTAGAGTGTTGGCCCATGCACTGAAGGATTGTAGGTTCGATTCCTGGTCAACGGCACATATCTGGGTTGCAGGTTCCATCTCCGGCCCCAGTTGGGGTGCATGCAAGAGGCAACCAACCCATACATCTCTTTCGCATTGGTTTCTCTCTGTCCCTCTTTGTTTTCCCCTCCCCCATTCTCTCTAAAAGTCAATGGAGAAATATCCTCAGGTGAGGCTTAACAAACAAGTTTTTTAAATAAAGATTTCTCTATTTTTGAAATCTTTTCAGAGAACCAGCTTTTGGTTTCATTGCTTCTATGTTGTTTTTATATTCCCTATTTCATTGCTCTCTGCTCCAATCTTTATTTCTTTTCTTTTGCTAGCTTTAGATTTACTTTGTTCTTTTTCTAGTTCTTTACGTTGTAAAGTAAGGCTGTTGATTTGATATATATATATTTTAAATATACTTTTTATTGATTTCAGAGAGAGGAAAGGAGAAGGATGGAGAGATAGAAACATCAGTGATGAGAGAGAATCATCAATTGGCTGCCTCCTGCATGCCCCATACTGGGAATCGAGCCTGCAACTTGGGCATGTGACCAGGAATCGAACTGTGACTTCCTGGTTCATAGGTTAATGCTCAACCACTGAGCCATGCCGGCCTTACATATGCCTTCTTTCTCCATCCCTCCCCCCGCCCCCCCATTGACCCCTTCTAGCGCACCCCTACCCTGAGCCTTCACCACCCTTTTGTCTGTGTCCATGGGTTATGCATATATGCATGCAAGTTCTTTGGTTGATATCTTCCCTCCTACCCACCCTTGTCTTCCCTCTGAGAAATGGAGCATTTAATCCATTTACATTTAAGATTATTATTGATAGGTACTTATTTATTGCCATTTAAATTCTTTATGCCTGCCCTAACTGGTTTGGCTCAGTGGACAGAGCGTCGGCCTACAGACTGAAGGGTCCCGGGTTCAATTGCAGTCAAGGGCATACACCTTGGTTGTGGGCATATCCCCAGTAGGGGGTGTGCAGGAGGCAGCTGATCGCTGTTTCTCTCTCATCGATGTTTCTAACTCTCTATCCCTCTCCCTTCCTCTCAGTAAAAAATCAATAAAATATATTTTTTTAAAAATTCTTTATGCCTGTTTCTCTCTCTATTCTTCTATTACACCAGTCCTTTAGCATTTCTTGCTGTGCTGTTTTGATGGTGATAGGCTCCTTTAGCCTTTTTTTGGCTGGGAAGCTCTTTATTTCACCATCTATTTTGAATGATAGCCTTGCTGGGTATAGTAATCTTGGTTTCAGTTCCTTGCTTATTAATACCTTGAATATTCATGGCCATTCCTTCTGGCCTATAGAGTTTCTGATGAAGAAAATTAACTGATAGCCTTATGGGAGCTTCTTTGTAGGTAACATTGCTTTTCTCTTGCTGCCTTTAAGATTCTTTTTTGTTTGTTTGTTTTTAATTTTTGGCATTTTAATTATGATGTGTCTGGGTGTGGGCCTGTTTGGGTTCTTTTTATTTTTTAATTTATTTTTTTAATTTTTATTTTATGAAATCTTTATTGTTCAGATTATTACATTTGTTCCTCTTTTTTTCCCCCCATAACCCCCCTC
>NW_006296631.1:99279-113525 GCF_000327345.1 Myotis davidii | reverse complement strand
AAATTTAAGTTAAAAAAAAATTCCGTCTTTTAGTTGTATTTTGAAGTGGTTGTTCGAGGCAGCTAACTCCAGTGTTTACCTATGCCGCCATCTTGGTTTCCATTGGTTTATTTTTCCTGTTTGGGTCCTTGCTTGGGATTCTCTGTGCCTCCTGGACTTGTGTGACTTTTTCCTTCACCATGTTAGGGAAGTTTTTTGCCATTATTTCTTCAAATCCCTTCTATCCCTTCCTCATTTTTTTTTTTTTTTGGCTACCATTTTTTATTATACCATCACAGTTGCTAAGACTCTATTATCAATAAATCCCAGCCTCATCTATTTTTTGATTTTCCTAATAGTAATCTTTGAAAATTACAATCAGAATTAATAAGTGTTAGGTCTGATCAAATAATTGAATCAACATCCCCCACCCCTGGGAACTGACCTTTAGGTGACTTCACAGCTGACATTCCCTTTTGCTTAGACTACATTTCACTTGCTAAGACCACATTCCAGGACCCAAATCCAAAAACAACAGCGTTCAGTTGATCAGCAGCCTCGTCAGGATCTCTAGCCAAGTTTTGTCTAGGATCTCCAGCCAGGTTCTGTAGCCATATTCTCTTGCTAGGTTCTCCAGCCAGGTTTTCTAGGTTCTCCAGCAAGGTTCTGTTGTCAGGTTCTTCAGCCAGGTTCTATCCAGGTTCTCCTGCCATGTTCTGTCTAGGTTCTCCAGCCAAGTTCTGTAGCCAGGTTCTGTCCAGGATCTTTTGCCATGTTCTCTTGCTAGGTTCTGTCCCTTGCTCATTTTTTTCACCTTCTCATACTCCTATGACAGTGGTTCTCAACCTTCTGGCCCTTTAAATACAGTTCCTCATGTTGTGACCCAACCATAAAATTATTTTTGTTGCTACTTCATAACTGTCATGTTGCTACTGTTATAAATCTATATATAAAAGGCTAATATGCAAAGTGTCCCCTTGGGAGTTCGACAGGGAGAACAGGAGTTCGATCACTTTCTATAATGTGCACTGACCACCAGAGGGCGATGTGGAACATGGCAGGTGACCAATGGTGGTGGTAGGGTGCTGAGGGAGTGGGGGAAGGAAAAGGTGGGGAGGAACTGCATGGTGGCAGTGCACAGGTTGCGAGGGAAGGAGTAGGCAGGAAGGCGGGAAACCTGATTGGCCCTGATCCCTGGCCCTGCCTACGGACCCTACCCGTGCATGAATTTTGTGCACTAGGCCTCTAGTTGTAATATAAATATCTGATATGCAGGATGGTCTTAGGTGACCCCTGTGAAAGGGTCGTTCGACCGCCAAAGGGGTTGCGACCCACAGGTTGAGAACTGCTGTCCTATGATGTGAATATAGGTACATTCATATTGTCCCACAGCTCCCTTAAGCTGTCCTCCGGTTTTTCAATTGTTTTTTTTTTTTCTTTTTGGTTCTCTGATTGATTTTTTTCTACCGTTTTCTAATTCACTGATCTGATCCTTAGCTTCCCCTAATCTGCTGTGTATTACTTCCAATGTGTTCTTTATTAGTGCTATGTCATACTTCATTTTCATCTGGCCGTTTTTCATAGTTACTATATCTTTTCTCATCTGTTGAGCATCCTTGCCATCATTATTCTGAACTCTATATCTGATAAATTTCTTATCTCCATTTTATTTAGTTCCTCTTCTGGAGAATTCTCTTGTTCTTTCACTTGGGGGTTATTTTTTTGTCTTCCCATTTTGGTTGCCTGTTTGGGTTTGTGTCTGTGAGTAGGTAGATCTGTGAGAACTCCCAGTGTTCACAGAACTCTAGTGCAGGACAATGTCAGATGCGCTTTGTACCGTTTGGAGCTGTCAGCAATCTGCAGTGTGTGGCTCCCTCTGCTGGAGCTGGGTGCCTTTGGAAAGGACCAAGATATGCACCAAGGTCTGCTTTTCCTAGCCCAGGTCCAGAATTAGATCAGGCAAAGACTCAAAGCCTCCAGGGACTCATCTCTGCCTGCATTCTGATTATTATCAGTCTAGATTAGCCTCAGAGTAGAGTGAGAGGTTTTTCTACATCATGGGGCAATTGCTCCCTCCCCACTGGGAAAAAGCTACCTGGCTGATAAAGGTCTGCTGGAGAGAAATGTCCTCTGCAGTAGGAGGGAATGACTCAGCACGGGAAACTGGGGCAGCTGCCTCTGAGCTCAAATCCCAGAGCCCACAACCCTGGATTCTGCTCACACAGCTCTAGTCCACTCTACCCTCCCTCTGTCAGAGCCCAGTGTGAGTGGCTGCACACAAAATTTTGTGTTGGCCCTTTAAGAAGGTACCTGCATTTCCAGCCGTCTCTCCTAGGCAGACAGCCCTACTGCTGCTTTCCACAGCCAGGTGCTGTGTAGGCACCTTCTCAGTTCTCTGCTCTGGGCTGGTGGGCCCAGCTTGGGGTTTAGATCCCCGAGTTCTCAGTGGGAACCACCCACAGCTGAGATATCCCTCCGGAACTTCAGGTGCTGTCTGTGGGAGCTCAGCCAGCCCTGTGCACCTCTGCCCTTCCTGCCAGCCTCTGTGAGGTCCCACTTCCCATCCTTGGCTACCAGGGTTCTCTCCAGCAAGTCTTCAGCTGATTATTCAGGATGGTTTTCTGTATTTTAGTTGTTATTCCATTTTGGTCCTGGGACCATGTCAGTGTAGCTTCCACTTACTCTGCTGCCATTTTGGAATCTCCGAGATCTTATTTTTCAATATAAGCTTTTGAACTGTAAGATTATAGCTATAAAATTCCCTTTGAACAGCACTTTCTTTCAGATTCCCTCTTTGTCTTTGCTTTCAAGAGTTTGATCGTGGGTCTCAGTGTGGGTCTCTGAGGTCATTGTACTTGGAGTTCATTAAGCTTCTTGGATGCTTACGTTTGTGTCTTTCATCAAATATGGGAAGTTTAGGGCTATTATTTCCCCCCATATAATCTTTCTGCCCCTCTCTTCTCTCTCCTCTTCCTGGGAATTCCATCATATATATGTTGTTCCTTTTTTATTATTATTATATTTTTTAATGTTTATTTTTATTTTTAGAGAGGAAGGAAGAGGGAGAGAGAGAGATAGAAACATCAATGATGAGAGAGAATCATTGATCGGCTGCCTCCTGCATGCCCCACACTGGGAATCGAGCCTGAAACCTGGGCATTTGCCCTGACCGTGAATCAAACCGTGACCTCCTGGTTCATAGGTCGATGCTCAACCACTGAATGAACCATGCCGGCCAGACTATGTTGGTCCTCTTGATGGTGTTCCAGAGGTTTCTTAGACTCTATTCACTTTCTTGAATCTTTTTTCTTTCTGTTCCTCAGATTTGGTAATTTCCATGGTTCTGTCATCAAGGTCACTGCTTTATTTATTTATTTATTTATTGCCTGTTCAAATCTTGAACAGAATCCCTCTCATGAAATTTTCACGTAAGCTGTTACACTTCTTTTCAGCTGCAGAATTTATTTTTGGTTTACTTTTTGTTTTCCATCTCCTCATTGATTTTCTATTTTGTTCCGACACTGTGTTCTTGATTTTCTCTGTCTTTAGTTCTTTGAGGATCTTTCACACGGTTGTTTTGAAGTCTTCGTCAGTGTTGATTTTTGTTGATTTATTGTTTTCCCTTTAAATGGTCCATACTTTGCTCTTTCTCTGTGTGTCCTCTGATTTTTTTTTTTAACTGGATGTTTGAATGTAATAATGCGATAACTCTAGAAATCCAGTGTCTCTCCTTCCCTGGGGTTTGCTGTGGCTTTTTGTGGTTTCGTTATTGTGGGCTGTCTCTCTGACGGGCATCAGTCTGGGTGTAAATGTACAGGGTTGTCAGGCCTTTTCTCAGCCTCTACCTTTCTCTGGGCTTGTGTGGTGACTTTCTCAGTTCTCCTGTATATGTAGTTGCTTAAATATCTGCTCCCAGACTGAGAGGGGTGGGGGACGTTGCGCAGTCCTTTAAATCCCATGGAAGTCGCTTCAACTTGAGGCCACAATTCGGTTGTCCTCTGGGTGGAAAGAGGAATTCCTGGTGCTTCCTACCGCCCCATCTTCCTAGAATCCTCCCAACTGTGTATAAACTGTTTCCTGCATAGCACTGTGTAAAGGTGATGCTTCCACGTGTAATCAACCAAATAAGGTATTTGATAGTTCCTCTTCTCTGTTCTACTCTTAAGTTTTGGGAGCCTGGCATGCAGTTGGCACTCCCAGCTCATGTTGGCTCACGCCCACCACTTAGCAGTACTTGGTAGCCACTGCCTTGGTTAGCACAGGGCTAGGTCACCTAGGGAGGGCTGGTGAGAAAGCAATGATATGACAACAGTAATAATTGTAGCTGCATTTACTGAGCACTTGCTTGTGGGCTGGGCCTCATTCCAGGTACCTGGGGTCGTCCCCTCCAGGAGCTGAGGGGTGTGCTTGGCTGCTGGACACCCTGGTCTCTTGAGGCTCTTCAAGCCTCCACACCCACCTGAGCTGTCACCTCTTGTCTTTGGGCAGATTCCAGGGGAGGCACCTGATGGCCCCTGTGACCTTTGGCAGGTCGGGGGTTCCCAGGACAGGGAGAGGATGGCCCCCTCGGGTCCGTGGACACCGAAAGGCTGGGGGTCATCTGGGGCTCTGTCCGCCAGGGCATGTGGCCTCTTTGAGAGGCCACAGTGTTGGCCACTCAGGGTTCTGCCCCTCCATGCTACATCAGCAAACAGCGTCTTAAAGGGCCAGCGGGTAACCTTCAGCTTTGCAGACCAGACCATCTCTGTCTCAAACTCAGGGCATCTCAGTAAGTACCTGACAGATATTCCAGTCAAACCATCTTTATAAAAGCAGATGCCATATTTAGCTTATAGGTCATCACTTGCCCAGTCCCTCCTCTGCCCCTATCCTCCTGCCCATGATCCCCCTCATCTTCTCCTTGCCCCCCAGCTCTCCTACTCCTGTCTCCCTTGTGCTTTCCATAGCCACAGTAGCTGTCTCTTCCTAAGGCTCCATGCGGGATCCTCACCACCACAATCCCCAGCTTCGAGTGACAGGTGCCTTTTGCCCAAAGCCAGGAGTTTCATTTATTTGCAACTGCCCTGCAGCCCTTTGGGCCACACCCTGAGCTGCGCAACATTTATGTTCCTGACATCGAGCGTCTGGTAGGCTTCCGGTGCCCAAGACCTCAACCGGGTGTTAGAATTCACCCACCCCAAAGCGGCAGCCCTGTCCCCCCGGCATGGCTCTGGGTTCAGGGCTGCGGACAAGGCTCTGAGCACAGCTGCCCCAGATCCATCCAGGCCTCCCTGTCCTGGGTCTCCTTGCAACGCGACCCCTCCCACACCAGCTCTGCTCTCTGTTGCCCCTGTGGGCAGGGATTTTGGTCTGTCTTGGTCACTACCATGTCTCCAGGACGTGGGGCCCGGGAGGGCTTGACAAATGTCCCTTGAGTAATTGAACAGATGGATGCTGCAGGAGCAGCGAACCTTCCAGGCATCAGCTGCTTTTAGGGCTCAAGTCCCAAAAGCCTCCTCTTCCAGGAAGCCCTCCACAGTTGCCCCCTCCTTCTGGCCTGAAGGATGTCTGTGTCTGGGGACTGGCAAGGGAGGGTCCAGGCACTGAGGAGGCAGCCAGGGGTGTTTACAGAGTTCAATGAGTAACTGTCCGTGCCAGGGAGGGCTTGTCAACCAGCCATAAAACAGTGAGATCAGGCCTCCTGTTGAGGAGAAGCACTCACGGAGGTGCACGTAGAGCTGGACGCCTGGTCCCAAGCCCCGAGACTCAGCCCCTTCCCAGGCCCAGAAGCTCATGACTGACGCCATCCTTCCTGCCCACAGGGTCAGCCAGCAGCCGGCCGGGTGGGTCGGAGGCCTCCCCCGGCTCCCCTGTCTACCTTGACCTGGCCTACTTGCCCAGCGGGGGCAGCATCTGCCTGTTAAATGAGGAGTTCTTTCGGCGGGTGCGCGCGCTCTGCTATGTCATCAGCGGCCAGGACCAGCACAAGGAAGAGGGAATGCGGGCCGTCCTGGACGCCCTGCTGGCCGGCAAGCAGCAGTGGGACCGTGACCTACAGGTGAGTGACCACCCTACGGCCTTAGACAGTCTTGACACAGGGCGAGGTCAGTGCCTCCCAGTATGTTCCTGTTCAGCCCTCACAGGTGGGACTGGGGCTCAGATCCACCTGCATCCCCAGGGCCACACGGAAAGGAGGCAGGCGCCCTCCCCATCTCTCAGGTGGCTGCTCCTGTCACATCCGTTTCCTCATTCCTCTGCTGCAACCTGACTGGGGACGCAGGGCAGGGCTGGTTTGGTCACCTCTCCTGAACCCCAGTTCTTAGCCACCCCACTGTCATGAGACTCGGCCAGGAGGAACAGATGGGGCGTGTGGCATCTACACAGTTGAGGAAGAGGACGGGGGTCGTCCCCAAAGGAAGCCTTGAAGCAGAGCATTGAAGGGTGGGGCAAGCTTGGGCAGAGGGAGAGCTTAGGTAGCTGGCTGCCACTCAGTATGTGAGTGTGAGACCCTGACCTTGCACACAGCTTACAGAACAGCCAGGAGGGAGAGTCTGGGTGAAGGGCACAACATGGGCAAAGGCCTGAGGTGGGAGTGAGCCTGTTGTGTTCGAGGAGCTGCAGGGAGGCCCGGGTGAGCCTAGATTGGGAGGCACAGAGAGGGGTTCACAGAGCCCTGGCCCGGTCTCCGGGGTTGTAAGAGGGTCCTTTGGGTGCTGTGGGATCAGAGGGACTTCAGGGACAGGCTGGCCGCTGGGGAGGCGGAGCACATGTGGTCAGAGAAGGGCACCTCAGCTGCCCAGGGGCTGGGACACAAGAGCAGAGCGCTCTCCCCTTCACTGCTCGTCCATTTTTCCTGCCCACAGGTGACCCTGATCCCCACCTTCGACTCAATGGCCATGCACGAGTGGTATGAGGAGACGCATGCCCAGCACCAGGCGCTAGGCATCACGGTGCTGGGCAGTAACAGCACAGTGTCCATGCAGGACGAGGCCTTCCCTGCTTGCAAGGTGGAGTTCTAGTCCTGCCTCACCCCTACACCTACCCCACTCCGCAGCCCAGATCTGCACCGTCCTGATCACTGCATCAGAAATAAACCAAGTGCCCCACTCCACTGTGGCCTCGGTTCCTTCTGCCGACGGGAGACTTGGCGGCGCCTGGGACAGTCATCGCTACCATGTGGGTCCCCGGGTCAGGCACAGACGGGGCATGCCTCCCCAGTAATGCCTCCCCAGACCCAGTGGCACTGTGTTAACTGCAGCCTTCCAGCCCACCCTGGCCATTTTACAGACAAGGGAGGCAGCTGCTGGAGCCCTGCCATGGAGACCAATCATGGCCGAGGTGAGGTGTGTGCCCCAGTCTCTGCTCCAAAGCCATGAAACAAAAGCTGCCCTCTGTTCCTGGAGAAAATCGGTGCTTGTGCCTGGAGTCACAGCTGCAGGAAGGTCTTAAAGGAGAATCTGAATCCCAAAGGTGCAGACAGCAGCTTCTTGATGAACCCCCTGCCCTGTCACTGCATGTGCAGAAGCTCCTAGATAAAATCCTATATAATAAAAGACTAATATGCAAATTGTCCCCTTGACCAGGCATTCTACCAGGGAGTGGGGCCAGCCAGCCAACCTCCCACAGACCCCCCATCCCCAGCTGCCCCTGCCCCTGATCGCCCCCAACCCCCACCCCGATCGGAGCGGGGCTGGCTGGGCCCAACCCGTGCATGAATTGATGCACCAGGCCTCTAGTTTTAGATAAGACATCATCTGTAACTAGAGGCCCGATGCACAAAGATTTGAGCAAGGATAGGCCTTCCTTTCCCTGGCTGTCAGCACTGCCTTCACTCCAGCCAGAGCCACCTTCTACCTCTCACCTTGTGTCAATTTGCATATTCCCTCCTTATTGGCTGTGGGCACTACCATCTTTGTCACAAAGTTATGGTCAATTTGCATATTCCATCTGTATTAGATAGGATGGTTGAATGGTGACTCAAAAAAAACACGTCAGAATCCTGGCTCCTGACTGGATGTGGAAAACGGACTTTGCAGATGTAATTAAGTAAAGGATCTTGAGATGAGATCATCCTAGATTCGGGTAGTTCTAAAGCCAATGACAAGTGTCCTTATAAAGGACAGAGGGAGGCCCAGACCCAGAGGAGAAAACCGAGTGCAGGTGGGAGCAGAGACGAGTGACGCAGCCATAAGCTGAGGACACCAGAGCCCCAGAAGCTGGAAGAGGTGAGGACTCCTCCCCTGGAACCTCCTGAAGAAACCAGCCCTCCTCACATCTGTTTCTTTAAGCCCCCAGTTCGTGATACTTTGTAACAGCAGCCCATGCATTTCTGCCTGAATCACTGTGTGTGGTTGCTGTGTTGCGTGTGGTTGCGTATTTCATGGAACAGATTCCTTCTTGGGGCTGTCTCAGTGTCTCCGTTTGTTCAGGCTCCTATAACGATACCGCGGATTGGGCAGTTTAAACAACAGACACAGTTCTCACGGTCCGGAGGCTGGCAGTCAGATCAGGGCGCCAGCATAATGGGGTCCTGGCTTGCAGACAGTTGCCTCCTTGCTGTGTCCTCACATGGCAGGGGAGAGAGCAAATGCTCCTGGGTCCCTTAGAAAGGCACTAATCCAGCCGTGGGCAAACTACGGCCCGCGGGCCGGATCCGGCCGTTTGACATGAATAAAACTTAAAAAAAAAAAAAAGACCGTACCCTTTTATGTAATGATGTTTACTTTGAATTTCTATTAGTTCACACAAACCCTCCATCCATGCTTTTGTTGCGGCCTCCGGTCCAGTTTAAGAACCCATTGTGGCCCTCGAGTCAGAAAGTTTGCCCACCCCGGCACTAATCCCATCACAAGGGCTCCTCCCTCCTAACCATGTCACTGGGGATTTGGGCTACACCAGGAATTTAGGGGACACATCAGTCTATAGCAGTCAGGGATCAGTCAGGGCGAGTGGCAGGTGTTGACATCTCTACTTTGATTCTATTTTTATTTTCATAAGCCGGGGGGCAGGAGGCATTTAGGCTCTGGCCCTGAATATGTGGTGGGTCTTTCCCTCCTCCCACATTTCTGATGTTGCTGTTTCTCATCGCCCTCACTCAGCATCCCAGCCTGACAACTTCCACCACCTCCAACATCAGGTGGCGAGACAGGAAGGGTCACATGGCGGTGAGTTGGGACCATCTCCTAAAGGCTTGCCCAGGAAGCATTTCATTGACTAAGGCAAGTCACATGACTGCCTAATTCTGGAGCTGAGCGACACTAAGTCCTCCCTTGTACCTGGAAGGAGGAGAATCAGAAATAGTGGGGAAAATCATCTAGTAACCACTACCAAGTCCCCCCTCTCCCCTGCAAAGAGAGTTTTGCCCTGGCACTTTCTATAAAAAAAAAAAGGCAGGTAGATTTTTGGCATCATGGGCCATACAGTCTGTCCACACCGCCCAGCTCTGCTGTTGTAACTGAACAGATGGATATGGCTGCGTTCCAATAAAACTTTATTTACACTACAAGGCTGAGGCTGAGAGGTCCAGGGCAGAGCTCTGGCCCTTTCCCATCTATGTGCTAGAACAGCTTGCACCCTTCTGCATTCTCTCTCCCAATCTCTCCTGACAGCTGTCTGGCTCAGCCCCTGCAGGAGCAGCCACTAAAAATATCCCTGCAGCAGTGAGGCACCTGAGGGTGCTGGGCCGGCACCGGAGCCAGATGTGTGCTCTTGGCCAGGCACCCACTGCACCGCCTGCCCACCGGCAGCCCCTCCCTGATACCCTACCCCTGAGCAGTCTGAACCGAAACCACCCTCCTGGGATTTCTCGTGTTGCTACAACAGCCAGACGCCGCCTCCAGGCCTTGGCACTTCCCGTGTCCTCTGCTTGGAATGCCACCAGGCGGCCCGTCATCATTCAGCAGATGCTGCCCTCACAGGCCACACAGTATGGAGAGGGGGAGCCAGACACAGGGGATCACAACCCACAGGGGTGGGGTGGAGGGGTGGCATACCGTGCCCAGAGGGGGACCCCATGCCACCCAGGATAAGGATGCAAATGATCGAGCCACATTAGGGGGAAGGAGCAGGCCTGGGGAGGGACCCGCAGAGGCAGAGGAACTGAGAGGAGACTGGTGACACTGAAGGCCCAGAACAAGGGCAGCTGCTATGGGCCTGCAGCTGCCTGCATGCCCCACTGAGCAGTTGCAAGTTCCCCTTCTTGGGTCTGAGGGCGGGCCAAGCTGGGGAGCCCTGAGAAGACCAGGTTTGGGGCTCACAGATTTGGAGGCACTGAGGAGGAGGAGGAGGAGGAGGAGGAGAAGAGGGTGTGGGCTGGGGACCCAGGTCCCTGGTGGGGTGGGATTGAAGCACTTTTCTGGGAAGATGTGAGCTCTTGGGAGGCAGTGAGGGAGAAGGGAGGAAAGGATTCTCCTGGGAAAAGCAGCACAATCTCCTCTCATCTTCCAAGCCCCACCTGCTAGGGCCCCTCTTCCAGGAAGCCCTCCCTGCTCTCTCATCCCACCTCTACCTCCACCCCAGCCCAGGCACTCCTCTGGCTCTACCTGATCTACTCCTTTTTCAATGCCACCCTGTCTACCCTCTTGTGTTTCCTTCTAGTCCGTAGCCTGGATTGCTGCCGGGACAGGCACCTGCCTACACACAGTATGTAGCTTTACCTGCCTGGCACGTAGGTGCTCAGGAAATGGTCGTTATATCCAGCTTGGCAACACTGCTGGGTGATCTGGTGAACGTTATTTAACCTCTCCGGGCACCCCGCCCCCATCTCAGAAATAAAAACATTGGCCCGTGAACCTCCGGCTGAGGTGGTCTTGGGCTGTAGGGGTGTTGACGGGACCTCCGAGTGTCCTCTGGCCTGCTTCGCTCCAGGAACCCAACATGGACCTGTCCTGCATCCTGTCCTCGTCACCACAGAACCTGCTGGAATCTAAGATCAGGGCAGGTGAGAGCTTTGCCTCTAGTGCTCCTGGATCAAGGCAAGCTTCTGACACTCTGGAACTTCACAGTATCCTCTTGTCCAGGAGCCAAGGTCTTGCCTGTGAAACAGGAATTCTCTCCCTCTTCCCTACCTTGCCCCTGGCCCGGACTTCAGACCCCACCTGGCTGGTGTGGAAGGTGCCAGGGCCCCCAAGGAGCACCCCAGCATGTCGGGGAGAGGGCTGAGCCTGACACAACACCCCAAGTCGGTCCTGGAGTGGGAGGGGGCGTCAGCTTCCAGATAGGATTTGAGAGCTAAGTTACCAGTCAGATGTGGAGCTGGGAGGAGAGCACTCCAGGCAGAGGGAACAGCAGGAGCAAAGGTCCTGGGTGGGGCTGCTTTTGTTCAGACTGCAAAGAGGGGGCAAAGCTGGACTGCACAGGCACGCAGGGCTATGGGGAGGGGCTGGAGTCTTGACTGGGGGTCCTGGGCAGTCAGGGGAGGTTTTTGAGCTGGAGAAGCAGGTAAAGGGTTTCTATTAAAAAACAAACAAACAAAAAAGCCCTAGCTGGTTTGGCTCAGTGGATAGAGCGTCAGCCTGCGGACTGCAGGGTCCTGGGTTTGATTCTGGGCAAGGGCACATGCCTGGGTTTCAGGCTTGATCCCCAGCGGGGGGCGTGCAGGATGCAGCCAATCAATGATTCTTTCTCATCATTGATGTTCCTATCTATCCTCCCTTCCTCTCTGAAATCAATAAAAATATATTTAAAACAACAACAACAACAAAACCCAGAGTCTTGGGGCTAACCTCCTAAAGCCACTCTCTGCACCTGGAATGGAACTATGAAGCAAATGGAAGGGGAAGGGGGGAGGTAGGTTTCTCATTGGAGACATCTACACAAACTCATGTTTAACTTTATATAGATGCAGGCAGTTGTAACTACACATGGAAATACTTATAGATTTGTGTACACACACAGGTTAGCACACACACATATATGTCCTTGCTCTGTTAGCTGAGTGAGCCTAGAAGCAGTGAACTCTGGGAGCAGTGAGCACCCCTACTGCCCCCGTCCTGGTTTCTAGCACCATCCTCCCGGGAAAGGCACCAAGGCTGCTCCTCGGAGAAAAGGCGGATTCTCGGCTGGGGCTGGAGATAGAGATGAGCTTGGAGCGCCCTGTAGTGACAGTGAGGAAGGGCTAAGAGAAAAACACCAGGATACATGCGATAGGGACACGAGAGCCAACTGAACAAGCTCCCCATGGCCGAAGCTGGGGCAGTTTGAGCAAGGAAATCAGTAGAGTAGTATTAGATTGTAACCCAACGTGTAAAAAAAATACCCACGGGTCCGTGGATACACTGCACGAATAATTGGACAGATAGATAAAGGGGGGAGGAGAGACTTCCCAAGCAGAGGAATCCCGAATAATCTATGCGGATGCTCTGCCCTCAAGGGGAAGCAGGACCCCCACCCCTGGGTGTGGGCTGTAAATAATTACTTCCTTCCAAGGGATACGGCACGGGAAGGGGGAAGAGAGAAGCTTTACAGAGGAGACACCTAACAGCACCGCCTCAACAAGGTGGTTGAGGTCAACATCACAGTGATAAGTCATGTTGATGGCATGCGCCCTGGTCTCAGTGTGATGAGATGAGCTCTTCATCTCTTCACACCCGTTCTCCTCCCCACACGCATCACCCCAGTCCAACCATGAGAAAAACGCCACAAATCCCAATGGTGGGAATCATACCGTAATACATATACATATCAAATCAACATGTACACCTTAAATTTGCACAATATTGTATGTCAAGTATATTTCAACATATTTAAATATGTTTTTATTGATTTTAGAGAGCAAAGAAAAGAGAGGGGGAGAGAGAGAGAGAGAAACATCGATGTAAGAGCAACATCCATCAATTGCCTCTTGTATGCACCCTGACCAGAGATCAAGCCCACAACCTGGACATGTGCCCTAATTGGGAATTGAACCAGCAACTGGTACATGGAATGATGCTCAACCAACTGAGCCACACCAACCAGGGCCAATCCCATATAATAAAACCCTAATATGCAAATGGACCAAACAGCTGAATGACCGGTCGCTATGATGTGCACTGACCACCAGGGGGCAGACGCTCAATGTAGGAGCTGCCCCTGGTGGTCAGTGCACTCCCACAGGGGGACCGCAGCTCAGCCAGAAGCTGGGCTCACAGCTGACAAGTGCGGTTGTGGTGGTGGGTGGCAGGGGCAGGAGCCTCTCCTGCCTCAGCAGCAGGGCTAAGGAGCAGCGAGCAGGTGAGCAGTAAGGAGCAAAGGGTCCCAGATTGCAAGAGGGATCCCAGTCTGTGAGAGGGGGATTGGACCTAAGCCAGCAGTTGGATATCCCCCGAAGTGTCCTGGACTGAGAGGGCACAGGCCTGGCTGAGGGACTCCCCCACGTCAGTGCACAAATTTTGTGCACTAGGCCTCTAAAATCAATAAAAACATATTTAAATTAATAAATTCCCATTAATTTTTAGAGAGAGTGGGAGGGAGGAAGGGAGATGGAGAGAGAGAGAAACATCAATGTGAGAGACATTGATTTGGTTGCCTCCCGCACATGCCCTCTTCTTGTGTTTCCTGGGATTAAACTTGCAATCCAGGTACTAGACATGAAACCCAGACATGTGCCCTTGACCGGGAAGCAAGCCTGTGACCCTTCAGTTTTCGGACCTATGCGCTAACCACGGAGAACACCGGCCAGGACCCAAGATATACGTGTTTAAATCCAAACTCCTGGCCAGTTCTCAAAACTGTAGAGGTCATCAAAACCAAGAAAGTCTGAGAAACTGTCTCAGCCCAGAGGAGCCTCGGGAGACGCGGCAACTAAATGTCACATAGGATCCTGGGACAGCAGAGGACGTTAGTGAGAACAGGAAATCTGAGGAAACTATGGGCTTTAGTTAACGTCTCAATGTTGGTTCAGTGATTGTGACAAATGTGCTACATGAATGTAAGATGCTAGTAATCGGGAAACTGGGTGTGGGATACACAGGAACTTTCTATACCATCTTCACAATAATACTGTAGATGGAAAACTCAAAACAAAACATTTAATTTTTAAAACGATAGTTGCTATGAGAAACAGAGGTTGTCTGAGGCAGGGGTGGAGGCAACAAGAGGCCCAGGTAGGAAACGGAGGCAGCATCCAGCCTGGAGAACACTGGGCCTGGTCCGGGGCCACTCCCGGATACAGGAAAAGGGGCAAGTCCCGTGTTTCAGAGACACAGGGCGGGCAGGACCAATGTGGATGATGAAGGGAGAAGACCTTCAGGGACTCCAGGCCTCTGGGGCTGGCGGAGGAGCAGGCTGGGTTGGTACCAGGTGTGTGT
>NW_006296631.1:98887-99238 GCF_000327345.1 Myotis davidii | reverse complement strand
TGGAAGGGAGAATGGGGTACAGGGAGGCACTAAGTCTCATTTTGGGGGGACCCAGATGAGAGTGGCAGGAGCCTTTCAGATCTGTGAAATGGCAGCATTCTTGGAGATAGTTCCCCCCTCCCCTTGGGGCCCACCCGGGGGCAGCCCTCATAATGAGGATCAATAATGCCCCGCTCACAGGCTTGTGGGGGCATCGCATGAGCCCTGCTCAGTGCCTGGCACACAGCGGGCGCTCAAATAAATTGGTCGTCCCTTCCCCCTCCCACCGGGTCTCGGATGGGGCGACGCCTGTGGCTTTAAATTATGCAGATGACCTGCAGGTGGTGGAAGGGGTGGCGGGAGAGTGAAGGA
>NW_006296631.1:93200-98692 GCF_000327345.1 Myotis davidii | reverse complement strand
CAGGGATTGGGGCGGGGGGAGGCTGCAGGGTGGGCGCCCTGCCTCCCCCAGGTGATAATCAGGGGCCCACGGAGGGAGACATGGACCGCTGTCCTAATGCCCCGTCTCCTGGCTGAGAACCGGGGCGCACAGGGGAACAGCTATGATGCGAGACCCCTCCTCAAATCCCTTTATTCTAAGCCTGTATCTGGGTCTAGGTTCTGGGGCTGCAAAGATGGGGGCGCCGCCCCTCCTCCAGCCTGGGACCCAGGATAGATGAAGTGGAGACCACCCCCAATTTCCCTCTTCCCAGCTGGGACCTGCAGACCCTCCGGGGACCGAGATAAGGAACCTCCTTCCCTTTTTCTCCACTGGGAATCCCGATCCAGTCCTAGTGGAGGAACTGGGGGTCCTCTGGGCCCCTCCTGTAGACTGTCCTATAGCGGCCCCCTGCCACAAGGATGGGGTGGGGGGGCCTTTCATTGGCATCCTCTTCATGGACCCCGAGGTGGAATTCTGGGGAGTGGGTTGGTGCGGGGTGCCTTGCCTGGCCGGTCAGGCCCAGCCCAGAAGGGCCTGGAGTAGACTTGGGAGTGGTCCCTGCCTCGGTGGGGGTTGGGCAGTGAGCATCTGTTCCTGGGTATTAAAATAAATCGAGGTAAATTGGGATCCTGCTGGAGGCTGACTGTGAGGGGGTGTGGAGGAGGGTGGGTGGCCCCTCCATCTGCCTCGGATCTTAGGAGTCATCTGCCGAGTCGCAGTGGGGACCAGAAGGCGGTTCTGGATGGACCTGTCTCTGGTGACCTTGGGCAAGTGGCAGCCCTTTCCTGAGCCCCAGTTTTCTCCTTTGAAAATGGGGCGGGGGGCTTCAGAGCCTGTATTCTATAAATTCTGACGCCTCCCCCGCCCCCCATCTTTTGCCAGATCTTGATCCCTTTTGCTTAAGATATTGGTGGTTTGGGAGTGAGAGAGCAATGGGTTTGAAGACACACGTACCCCTACCCCTGACATGCCTTGCTGGCCTCTGAGCCTCAGTTTACTGCACTGCAAAATGGGTTGATGGTCACACTGTGGCATTGCTGGAAGGGCTCCTCTGCCATGCAGTACATTATATCACCAGGCTGCAATCACTGGAACAGGAGCTCCACCATCCAGGTTTCACCAGCAGGACCGCCCAGGGCACACCCTGACCCACATACCATCACCCACACCAGGGGCAAGACAGTGCCTGGGCAGGATCCTGGGCAGGAGGAGGTGCCGGGCCTGCCTGTCCCCTTTTCCTTGAAGCTCTGTGCCTGTATGGACATAGGGGTGAGCACTGGGCTAGGAGTCTGATGCCCCCAGGTTCAAATCTGGTTCTTCTGTACATGGCTTTGGCCCTCTGCACCTCGGTGTGTTTTTCTGTGAAATGGGCTGAATCCCTCTTGGAAGATCAAAGGAGACTGTGGGAGGATGGGAGTGCTGTAAATATAGACATGGTCATTATAACACTAATTGCGCTATTACCGATCATAAATGGGGTCACAGCTGACCAGGAGTGGAGAGAAGAGAAGGGAGTCTGCAGGGATGTCGCCTGCTGTGTCTCCAGCCTGGAGTCAGGTGGAGTTGGGGGCTCAGTGTTTGCTCAAAAAGGTGATGAAGAGGGGGGGGCATCAGTGGGGAGGACTGAAAAATTCCTGTGTGAGCTCAGATGCCCACTCAGTGGCCCAATCGCTGTGTAACATGGGCCTGTGCCTCCGTTTCCCCATTTGGGGTGATGGCCTGGGTGAGATACCCTCTCTGATGCGATTGTGGGAATGAAGCCGGAGTGTGTAAGTGGCCACAGCTCTGATGGCCGAGCCTGCAGGGAGGAAGCCCGTGACAGCTGGCCATCGACACAGCATGGCCGCGAGGTGGACACCGAAAAGGAGAGAAAACCCCTCAACTGGCCCTACTGTGAGCAAACGCACTGAGGGGAACAACACGGCAGATCCTGTTTCACAAAACTCAGGAAACCCAGAGAGGTCAGGGGCATCCCAAGGTCACCCAGCCGGAGGCCAGCAGCCAACGTCTGACCTTATTTGCTGACTGGGCTCCTACCTGGGCCTGTCCTCACCCCCAGGCCAGGCACAGAGCCCCAGGCTTGGGCGAGTTGGTGCTAGGGAGGCAGGATTCATCTCCAGGAGGTGCCAGGGCTCGTGTCAGACATCCCCAGGGAGGACTCTGTTCCCTGCTTCTAGCAGCCAGAAGCTGGGGGGCATCCCGGTCAGCTGACTACCTGCTGTTTGACCTTGGGCAAGTCCCTGCCTATCTCTGGGTTTTGCAGGGGCATTACCGAGGCCAGGAGACAGATGCCGTGACCACCGTGTCCCCCTCTGGTGTATTACTTTCAGGGGCCCCTGAAGATGTTTTAACTTCTTTTAAAATCAGAAGGGGAAAAAATAAGCTGTGGGATCAAAGAAAACATTTAAATATATGATATTAATATATTTGTCTTTATGCCAGTGTAGCTGTAAAATATAGTACAAATTACTTTCTTTCTTTAAAAAATTTTTTTTTTTAATTTCAGAGAGGAGGGGAAAGGGAGAGAGAGATAGAAACATCAATGACGAGTGATAATCACTGATGGGCCACCCACTGCGTGACCCCTAGGGGTTGGGCCCACAACCTGGGCATGTGCCCTGACTGGGAATCGAACCATGATCGCCTGGTTTATAGGTGAATGCTCAACCACTGAGCCACGCTGGCTGGGCTACATTATTTTCTGAATGGAGCCTGGGGCCCAGGGAGGCAAGATTGCCCCAAGCCTGTGAACGTCCTAATGAGACCCTGGGTTGAGTCTCACTCAGCACTGCCATTCGTTAGCTGTGCAAGTTCGGACACGTGGGCTGCCCTCTCTGAGCCTCGGTTTCTCCATCTGTGAGCAGGCGTCACTGGCCCACCTCGGGACGGTGAGCTGTGGAATGCTTAGCCCAGGATCGGTACTCACTTTGTGGGTTCTGTTATTTCACAACCGTCATGATTACGGTTTGTTGGTTAATAGCCCTAGGCTGAGGGCTGTAGATCCAGGGGCCTCCGTTTACCGATCTGTGGCCTGCTCCGGTCCAGAGAGGTCCCAGGGGTGCTGCTCTGGGAGGGGAAGGTGAGGTGGCAGTTGGGCGGCGGGCGGGGCGGGTGCGCTTCCTGTCCCCCACACCCACGGCCTGGGCTTGGCGGAAGTGACAGGGGCTGCGTGTGTCTGGTGCCTGCCCTGTCTGACTGGAGCCAGGCCCCTCTGGCTGCGCTGTTCGGTGAGTCTGAGCCCCGCCGGAGGCCCCGCGACCCGTCTTTGCCCCCCTCAGGGACAGAAAGGGCACCCCTCTGCCTCCTGGGTTTCAGAAACAGCGGGTGTCACTTCCTGGGCCTGGCCGAGCCTGCGGGCTGCCTCCTGTTACTGTTCCGAGTGCTGTGGTGGGTGGCCGGGCAGTAGAGTGGACGTGGAGGCCCAGAGCCACCCGTGATGCTTCTGAACAGGAGCCCTTGGCAGACAGGCCACGGACAAATCACAGTGACCTGGGGACAGCGAGTGACCGCTCTGTGCCTCGATTTCCTCCCGTGTCGCGCTGGGATTGCTCCCCCCGTGTGGTTGCGAAGGTTGAATGAACTGGGACCTGTGAGAGTTGAGCACAGCACCACGCACACACTGGCACTCACTGCAGGGGGAGGAATCTAATCGGAGTTGGCAAAACAGTATCGCGATTTTTGGTTTCTGTGGAACTTGGGGCTGGTGGCTCCCGGGATCCTCGAAAACAGCACTCACGGACATCTCTATCTGTGCCGCCCTACATGGCTGCTGCCAGCCTGTGTGGCTGCGGAGCCCTGGGAGCAAGGCTGGCACAAATGAGGGGATTCATGTAAAAGTTACTTAGTTTAAAATTAAGTGGCTAGCCCTGGCCGGTGTGCTCAGTGGTTTGAGCGTTGGCCTGCACACCACAGGGCCTTGGGTTTGATCCGGGTCAGGAGCATATACCTGGGTTGTAGGTTCTATCCCAGCCCATTGGGGCATGTGCTAGAGGCAACCAATTCCTCGGGTAAGGATTAACAACAGCAACAACAAAAGTAAAATGAAGTGGCTACAGCCCTGGCTGGTATGGCTCAGTTGGTTAGAGCATTGTCCTGTACACCAAAGGGTCGTAGGTTCGATTCCTGGTCAGGGCACATACCCAAGTGGGTCAGAGCATGTAATGCATGGGAGGCAACTGATCAATGTTTCTCTCTCACGTCGGTGTTTCTCTCTCTCTCCCTCTCCGTCCCACTCTCTCTAGAATCAATGAAAAACACATCCTCTGGTAAGGATTAAAAATAAAAAATAAAAAAGCTGCTACATGAGGCTAGTGGTTCCTACGTTGGTCAGCCTAGCTCTAAGGGATTTAGAGATGCTCAGAGTCTAGATCATGGCCAGAAACTAAGAAATGAGATAGACATTGAAGGCTTTTCCTTTTAGGGATGTCAGCCTAGCGTGACAGGCTGGGTTCCTCAGGGGCTGCACTGGGCACGGAAGGTTTTCAAAAGTCCCAGCATCACCAGATCACCAGGGTGGAGGTTGGGAATGTTTGTTGAATGGTCCCAGCATCACCAGATCACCAGGGTGGAGGTTGGGAATGTGTGTTGAATGAGGGGTGTGTGTGTGTGTGTGTGTGTGTGTGTGTGTGTGTGTGTGTGTGTGCCTGGACTCCTTTTCATGCTTTAAAACCCCAGCACCTGCCCAGCTGATGTGACTCGGGTTGAGCATTGAGCTATAAAACAGGAGGTCATCGTTGGATTCTGGTCAAGGGCATATGCCCTGGTGGCGGGCTTGGTCCCCAGGAAGGGACACGCAGGAGGCAGCCGATCAATGATTCTCTCTCATGATTGATGTTTCTATCTCTCTCTCCCTCTCCCTTCCTCTCTGAGATCAATAAAAATATATTTAAAAAAAAAAAAAACCCAACACCCATGCCTCCCTTCTGCATCCAGGCTTCCCCAGTTCTTGTTTCTCCATTTGGCCCAGCCGTGGCCCTGCAGGACCAGGTGTCTGTAACCAGTCTGTTCCCCTAGACTGGGGGGCTCCTCGGGGAGCAGGCCCAGGGCTGAATCATCTCACAGATCCTGGTATTGTCCTGGCCATGTGGGCACATGGTGCGTGCTGGGTGAAGTCAGGGGGCTGGGGCTAGATGATAATGGATCAAGCTAAACTCACTTTCAAGATTAGGTAAACTGAGGTCCAGCAAGGGGCAGCCTTGTCCAAGGTCCTTGCTCAGTCCTTTCCTGGCAAGGCCCAGGGAGCTTTCCGATCCTGCGGCCACCAGCCCTGTCCCTGTTGCCACTGTGCGTCCTGGGCTCCCAGCTGCTGCTGAGCTGCCTTCGGAGTCATGAATTATGAATGGGGCAGCAGGCTCCAGTGACAAGCCCGGCCTGGAGAACATGCCAAGGACACCAAGTGTCCCTCCGTCGCCAGGTGGCCTGACCCACCCCCTCCCTCTTCAGGGAGACCTGGGGTCCCCCCAGCAAGACCC
>NW_006296631.1:88026-93177 GCF_000327345.1 Myotis davidii | reverse complement strand
ATTCTCTCTTGTTTTGCAGATGGGGAAGCTGAGGCATAGAGCCGGACAGTGATTCAGATACCAGGTGAACACTGGCTTCGGGGGTAGGGTTAGGACTCCTGGAGGCGCCAATAGCACCTGGGTGAAGGGTGAGCACTCCATTCCAGGAGCATGCGTGACATGGGGGCTGTTGTAGAGGGACCCAGGAGACCCCAAGGGACCCCAGCACCCATGCTGCTAACCACCGCCCCGGTGTCCATTTCTCACCAAAGCCTTTTCCCACAGGAGCTGCCCAGTGTGGAGCTGAGTGCTCAGGACGGGACTCGGCGGGCTCAGGGTGCGGATCTATCCATTCCTCACTGTGTGACCTGGGCAAGTGGCTTCCCCTCAGGGATGGGGCCTGTTCTCCCATCGATAGAATGGCCAAAGCCAGACAGTGTGGCTCAGGGGTTGAGCATCGACCCAGGAACCAAGAGGTCACTGGTTCAATTCCTGGTCAGGGTACATGTCCAGGCTGTAGACTCGGTCCCCGGTAGGGGTGCATGCAGGAGGCAGCCTATCAATGATGTTCCTCTGAGCAATATTTCTCTTTCTCTCTCCTCCCTTCCTCTTTCTCTAAAAATCTATTTTAAAGCATATTTAAGCCCTAACTGGTTTGGCTCAGTGGATAGAGCGTCAGCCTGCGGACTGAAAGGTCCCAGGTTTGATTCTGGTCAAGGGCATGTACCTTGGTTGCGGGCACATCCCCAGTAGGTGGTGTGCAGGAGGCGACTGGTTGATGTTTCTCTCACACCGATGTTTCTAACTCTCTATCCCTCTCCCTTCCTCTCTGTAAAAAATCAATAAAATATATATATATTTAAAAACATATTTAAAAATAAAATGGCCAAGAACTTTTCTCCCCAGTCTAGGTCTCATCCAATAACCTTCTCAACAGTGAACTCCTATTTGTGCTTAAGAACCCCAGTTCCCTTGCCCCTTCCTCTAGTCTAGGTTCCCCTAGCCCCTAGCCCTCTATCTGAGCCACAGAACTTGGGGCATCTGTATCCAGCTTTGTCCTCCTAGACTGGGGCTACTTGGCCGAGGACTGAGTCATCTCAGGAGCCCTGGCATGCTCCCAGCTTTTGGTTCCTCTACTGCCTTCTCTCTCGCCTCCACAGAGAAGGCAGTTGGAATATCCCCTCCTTGGGCCCACGACAGCTGTGACTTTGCAGCTCAAACTTGCCTCTCTCTTCAGACAGGCACTAGACAGGAGTCTGCAGGGGTCTCCACAGAAGGCATCAGGATGTCGTATTTTGGGGAGCATTTTTGGGTAAGTATGACCCACTCTTACTTTGGTGGGTTCTCCTAAAAGGGCTTTTATGGAGGTGGGGGGACCTGGCAACTTGTGGGCAGAATCTTGGGCAAGTGAGAGTCTGTAAGGAATAGAAGTTAAAGGCTGGCATGAATCTACACCCCCAGACCAAATAGGCCTTGTGACCTTGGGCAAGTCACAGTTTGATAAATAGAGAGACTGAGGCTCAGAGTAGGACTCTTTGACCTGAGGTTGTCCAGTGAGAAGGTACAGGATCAGAGCTCAAACCCAGGGCCAGACAGAACTTCCAGGATCCAGCATTATTCCAGCCAGAGGATTCCCCTGTCTTTCCCATCCTGGAGAGGTGGGGGTGGGGGTGTGGGGAGTTCATGGCCACCCCACCCATTTGCCCTCCAAGCTGGGGACTACTTACTGTGACCCAGGGGGCCAAGTGAGATGGACTTGTTTTCATTTATTCATTCATTCACACTCTCCATCCCGGCCACCAACATTGCACACCCAGCCAATTCCGGGGAATGCTTCCCCCCAAGAGACTCCACCCCAACTCTGACCCCAGGGAGCCCCCAGCCTGGAGGCCACAGAGCCAGCCTGACACTTCCAGCCCTATAGTACCTTGGAGGCACCCAGAGGAGGAGCCAGGACAGAGCCATGTTTGCTGTGGGCTTTGAAGGCTGAGATTTTCCAGGCATTCCAGGCACGGGAACAGCCTGGACAAAAGCCCAGAGGTGTGACGCTGGCTGGCTAGTAGAGGACACAGGACTCCTCCTGCAGGGCCAGGCCAATGGGGAGCAACAGAGGATGTGTGACCACGAGAGTCTAGGAAGGACCAGGGCAGAAAGCCCCTTCCCCAGTTGCTGGCCCTGAGCTAGCAGAGAGGAAGTCCGTTGCTAGGCAACTGGTTGCCCCTAGCAACTGGCCCTGCTCCCTTCCTCTCTCCCTCCCCAGTTGGGGCTCTTCTTACTGGCCTTGCTTTCTTAAAGGGGCCACACCCCCTTGCCACCTGTGGGGACCTGACCTGTCCCCCTCCCCAAAGGTCAGTCTCCAGATTTGCCTCTGAATAGCTGTGTGACCCCCATGGGGGCTGCCTCTCTCTGAGACCTGTTGGCAACTCTGTGTACGGGTACTGACCGGTTGAGGATCAGTCACGTTGCCCACGCATTGGAACCCTGACAACGGCACCTACATTTATTTAACATTTCTTTTTAATTGCATGAGGCATGCAGGCTCCCTGGAGAAAATTCAGATCAGCAAAGAGAAAATAGAAGCCACCCCCGACCCCTCCCGCCACCAAAAGATAGTCTCATGCACAGTGAATAAGCGCTCTGAGTGTGCGATTTGAAGTGGGCTCGGCTGGGAGCTCTTGGCAAGGTGACTTGGCCTCTTGGGGCCTCAGTTTCCCAATCTTTATTCCCAACGGGGGATGAAATTCCCCCTTCCTGGGACCCAGGAAAGGCTTCTGGGATGTCCGTTTTGTTAAATCTGTTGTTTGTAGTGGTGGCTCTTTGCGGGATGACTGGGGCTCTGGCTGGCTGGCTTGAAGGAGGCTCCAGCCAGGGGAGATCAAGCCAGACAGGGATGCTGTAGCCCCCCTGGGCCAGAGCAGGGCTGGAGGCCTAGAGGGCACTAGGGAGCCATGGAGGGAGTGTGAGCCGGAAAGGGACATGATTGAGCTGTGTTAGAAATACCCTCTGAGACAGCCCCTCCTCAGACGGACCCTCGGCTGCCAGCCCAGCCTGGGGAGGCAGACACTGCTGGGGGCTTTGCCAGGTCTGGGAAATGGGCCAGCCCTTGGCTCCGCGTCAGCCCCAGATGCTGGCCTGGTCAGCGGTGCCTGGTGCAGCCTCACCCGAGGATCCCCTGGCCAGTGCTGGTGGGCCGTTTGGGCTGTTTGCCGAGCACCCCTACCGGGCAGGGAGCCCTGTGTCCAGCTCTAGACTAACCTCATGTCACCAGAACTCTTGGCAGGTAGGTGCTGTCATTGTCCCCATTTGTCAGATGAGGAAACTGAGGCCCAGAGAGGCGAAGTCACTGGCCCAAAGTGAATCAGTGCCTAAAAGGAGCATTTGACTCTTGAACCTTGAAAGTACAACTGTAGATGTGGAAAGAGAGGAAACAGATTCCTGGGGAGCTGGAGGGCTCAACCGTGAACCTCAGGGAAGTGAGAGTTTGAGGAGGGTCTGAGAAGGTTCTGGAAGGAGGGAGGTCTGGCAGTGATCCTTGAGAGGAGGAAGTATTGGGTGGGTGGAAAGAAATGTAGGCTGGTAGCCGGGTGGTGGAACTGTGCGATGGCGGGAAGGTGTAGCGGGTCATCGCCTTGTCTACTGTTTTGCGGGCGAGGCAGAGAGGAAGCTGAGAGATGAGTGTGGAAAGGCAATCCCAGGCCAAGGGCTTCGGGCCACGGCAGCTGGTGGCTAACAGGCCGCCATCAATGAGTCTGAGCAGGGACTGGGAATTGGGCTTGAGCCCGTCCCGGGTCTGCCCCAGTCTTGGCTTCAGTTTCTCCATTTGTGCAGCAAGAGGGATCATCTGATAGTGACTTCTGGCCTTCAAGCTTCCGGGTAACTAGGAAGGTGAACCCCACAAATTGGAGGAGGAAGGGCCTGCAAAATGCTGCCAAAGGGGTTGCTTCGGTGATTGGTACTGGCAGCGAAATAACGTCGGATCCCTCCACGAGCCTCTTCTCTCTGTCGGAATCATAAGCCCCATTTGGTGCTAAAATGTCTGCAGTTCCCTTGGACCCCAGCTGAGCTCCCATTTTCACGAGCAGCTCGGTGTTCAGACATGATGCACTGACATGTGCAGGGTCTGGTGGCATAAAAACATAGCTGTTGCCTTATTTTCTCCCGTTCCCTTCCTTATGGCATGGGGTCCTGGTTGTCCACTTAGAATAGTGGGAAAAGTTTCCCTTCTCAATAAAAAGTGTGTCTGGAAAAGAAACATGAGCAAAATTAAAGCAAACATTAATGCCTCGAATTAGCAAAACCTAGGGTTGCCTTGGGGCGCTGGGGGGACCCTGGTGGGTCTTGGTGTTCATTCGTCCTCATTGAGAGGTTGAGGACTCCTGCCCCCGTCTTAATGAGGGTCCACCACGGAGGGACAGTGATTGCCGGACCACACAGCACAGCCCTGGCCGTTCCCCCCGTGGTGACCCCAGAACTGGGACGTAAGGGGTTTTGTTCAGCGCACCAGCAGGCAGCAGGGTGGGAGCTCCGTTCCCACCAGCACCGGGTAACAGAAGAACAGCTCTCGGTTTTGCTAAGTCAAGGCATTAGTCAATGTTTGCTTCAATTTTGCTCATTTGTTCATTTATTTCACAAACTCCGGTGCCCGTCCTGTGTCCCATCCTTAACTGGACCCTGCTAGGTGCTGATCAGACCCAGACTTCTCTGGGCGCTCAGACAGGAGTTTCCATGATAAAGAGAAAGAAAAGGAACTGCAGTGACTTACAGGGCAGTGGCCGTGTTGGTTCACAAAACTGAAACGCTGGGGGCGACGAGGCTTTCAGGGCTGGTGTGACCCAGCAACTGGACTCAATATGCTCGGCTTCCAATGTTTCCCGTGCCCACAGAATTCCTCATGAACCGAAAAATGCAGACAGAAAAGCGGGGGGAGAAGAGACGGGTGGAGGCAGAGAGACGGAGAGAGAGAGGGAGGAACACCCACAGAAAGATACAAATAGAGAGAGGCAACCAGTGAATGAGAACGTATCTTCTTCACCCGTGGGACAGAAAGCCCAAGCGTCTCTCTGATAGGCCACGTTAAGGCCCATGCACCAATGCGTGCGCACGCATGCGTGTGTGTGTGTGTGCGTGTGTGTGTGCATGCGATCTTGTGTGGTGTTGGTGCATAAACGCGTG
>NW_006296631.1:75011-83827 GCF_000327345.1 Myotis davidii | reverse complement strand
TGTGTGTGGGGGGTGTGGTGTGTGTGTGTGTGGTGTGTGTGTGGGGGGTGTGGTGTGTGTGTGTGTGTGGTGTGTGTGTAAATGAACCCATCCCCGGAGCCAAGGGGATGGACTTCTGCCGGTTGGGTCCTCCGTTTGGGCCCCCGTTGCTGGACACCACTGATGTTTTCCTGCATCCTTTTCTCAGTCTCCGCTTCATCTCTGCAGGGCGAGAAGAACCACGGCTTCGAGGTTCTGTACCACAACATGAAGCAGGGGCCCATCTCCACCAAGGAGCTGGCAGAATTCATCCGGGAGAGGTGAGGTTCCCACGCCCACCTACACACGGCCGTGCCCCACAGTCCACCAGCCTGGCCTACCTCGTGCCCCGCCCATCCCGGCTCACAGCCACCCCAGGCCCCGCCCCATCAGGTGCAGGTCCCTGTGGGCTCCAGGGACCACACTTGCTTGAAGACCCTCAAAACTTGTCTTCTCAACACTCTCGGCCCCATGATCTGTAAACAACCTCCCAGGTGTCTCACCTCCTGGAAAGACAGGTGACCTACCTAAAGGGGAATTTGAAAACGCAATCTTGTGCCCTAAGCATGATAAAAAAAAACACACATATGATAAAATAGTCTACATTTCCGCATGTAAGTGTTCTGCTGTTAATATCCCAGAAAACATAATAAATCAGATTGCAAAGCAGCTCCCTGGTCACTCAGTAGTGAGTGCCTGTTACATGTGGGCAGAGACTTCAAAGGATTATAACCAAGTATTTCTCTTCATGGCTGTCAAGTGGGACTTGCCATACAGGACAGAGGCCACTCTCTATTTTGTGGGTGTTCCACCCTGTGGTACTCCACAGATGCCTCTCTCCTAAGATGCCCCCATGGGCAATTGGTTTTAACTGGGCTCATTGCTGCCCCAAACAAAATTAAGGTTCTATTAATCCAGATGAAAATGTGAGTGGAGCCCTGATTGGTTTGGCTCAGTGGATAGAGCGTCGGCCGGCGGACTGAAGGGTCCCAGGTTCGATTCCGGTCAAGGGCATGTACCTTGGTTGCAGGCACATCCCCAGTAGGAGGTGTGCAGGAGGCGGCTGATCGATGTTTCTCTCTCATCGATGTTTCTAACTCTCTGTCCCTCTCCCTTCCTCTCTGTAAAAAGTCAATAAAATATATATATTTTTTAAAAAGTGAGTAGATACGAGGTAGGCATTTAGCGGTGTCTGTCCAAAGGGAAGAAGTAGATATGAGTTTGCTTGCTGCAACTAAACAAGAAAAACCATATAAACATTATATGGTTTTTCTATATGGTTTTTCTCATTTATATTATACAGCATTTACAGTATGTGCTCAAAAATTTTTTGACCTGCTGCTGCTACTGTTGCTACTACTGCCACTACTATTGTTGTAAAATGTATTATTTAAGGATACAAACCTCTCCCGTGAATTTCCTGGTACTGTCCTCACTAAGAGCCACGGCTCAGGTCGGGTGTTTGAGGTGGGGAAACTGAGGCTCAGGGGGCCAGGGTACCTCCCATGGGTGCCCAGAACCTTCCCTAGCTTTTCCCTGTCCTCCTATCCAGGGCCACTATCGAGGAGACCTACTCAAAAGCGATGGCAAAACTTTCCAAGCTGGCCAGCAACGGAACCCCCGTGGGGTGAGTGGGCCATGGGTGGGGTAGGGGTCCCCAAGGTTGTGGGGCTCTGGGGTCCAGCCCCTTCCCTGGGGTGGACATCTTTTCACAGCTGTGTTGTGTAGGATAGGGAGTCATACCCCCACTTACGGGGCTAATCAGACAGAGGAAGGTATATCATTCATTCATTCATTCATTCACTCATTTAACACATATTTACTGTGTACCTACTGTGTGCCAGGTACTGTTCGAGGCACTAGTAACCCAGTGGCCACCAAGACGGATAAAATCCTCAGTTACCTGCAGGCTATGTTCATGCCACGTACATCTAGGATGTGTGACAAGACAAACGTTAACTACAAATATGAACAGTCCTTTCCCAAGGCTAAGAGTGCTAGGAAGGCAATGAAATAAGAGCCTGAGAGGTTGGGCACTTCCTCCGGGGGGGCGGGGGCGTTCTATGAACTGAGACCTTAATAACGGGAAGGAGTCAGCCCTGGGAATGAGTGTCTGGGGGACAGAGACCCAGGCTGGCAGTTCACCAGGGTAGAGGCCCTGACGCAGCCACGCCCTAAATGTTCAAGGAGGAGCAAAGAGGCTGGTATGCTGCAGGGCCTGAGTGAGCGGGAGATGAGATGGGGGGTTGGACATGGGGCCTGACGCACAGGTGACTTTAAACAAGGATGCGATGTGGTCCCACTGACATTTGCAAAGTTCCCTGTGGCTGCTGTGGGGCAAGAGTTCTGTCAGGGGCAGAAATGGAGGCCGAGGGAGGGAAGGCGGGGGAAGCGGGAGGGGGATTCTGCTGAGGCAGGGAGGCCCCGTGAACTTGCTTGGGGCTGGTTGGGTCCCAGCTGCCTTTGGGTATCAGGAGGGGCCTGGAGTGAGGACTCCGGGCCTCGGGGCCTGAATTTACATCCCAGCTCTGATGGTCATTGGCTGTGGGGCCTCGCATGAGTCACGGAGCCTCCAATTGCTCAGTTTCCCCACCTGTCACAAGCCTGCCTTATACGGCTGCCGTGGGGATTAAACGAGTTAATGTGGGCTGATGCTTAGCAGAGCCTGGCACACAGTAGGTGCCGGAGCCAATGCCAGTTATGCTGTCTGCGGGGACCCAGAGGTGCTGGGCCTGCTGGGCCCGCGTGTGACCGTGCCCGTCTCCAGGACCTTTGCCCCGCTCTGGGAGGTCTTCCGTGTCTCCTCGGACAAGCTGGCGCTCTGCCACCTGGAGCTGACCCGGAAGCTGCAGGACCTCATCAAGGACGTGCTCCGCTACAGCGAGGAGCAGCTCAAGATGCACAAGAAGGTGGGTGCCTGGGGGGCCCTGCCCGGTGGGGTGGGCGGGGGGTGCCGGCGGCTGAAAGGAGCCCAGGCCTTCTGAGGCCTGCAAACCTCCAGCCTCCACTTGTGCCGCTGCGGATGCTGGGAATTCTGAATTTTCGAACCCAGAACCCCGCAGACCAGGGAACTGTCAAGACATTTCAGACTCAGAATCCTGGAGCAGAGTCTGTGCGCTGCAGCCTGGGGGCCGAGCCAGCTCCACCAAGTTCTGTCTAGCCCACGAGCTCCAATGGTTATTACATTTTTATTTTTATTTTTTTAAAATATATTTTTATTGATTTCAGAGAGGAAGGGAGAGGGATAGAGAGATAGAAACTTCAATGATGAGAGAGAATCACCGATCGGCTGCCTCCTGCATACCCCCTAGTGGGGATCGAGCTGCAACCCAGGCACGTGCCCTTGGCCAGAATCGAACCTGGGACCCTTCAGTCCGCAGGCCGACGCTCTATCCACTGAGCCAAGCCGGCGAGGGCTGGTTATTATGTTTTTAAACGGTGGTGGGATCCGGAGAAGAAGAATACTTTGTGAAACGTGAAAACGACATGACACTCAGGTTTCAGTGCCAGTAAATCGAGTTTCATTGGCACACACCCATGTCCACTTGTGTACAATAGTCTGACTTTTTTGAGTTGAGAGCCCATGACAGGCAAACCCATTTGCTGTCTGTCCCTGCACAGAAAAAGCTTGCTAACCTCTCATCTCGACGGTTAGCACCTACAGATGTTATTATCTGACATGTCTAGACGCTTTCAAACCTAGAATCTTGAAAGCGTCAAGCTTAGACTCTCAGGAGCCCAAAATAGTAGCGTCTGATAATTCATAGGTGCTCGGCATTTACAGAGCCCAAATCGGCATTTTTAACTCTGTTAAATAGGGGAGCTGGTAGTAGTACTCCATACTGTATACTTATAAATGTTTAATATAGTAAATCTTATATTATGTGTATTTTATCAAATTTTTTTAAAAATTGGGCACAAGGAAGTTTCCTGTGGGCTGATGTGAAACAATCTTGGGACTGGACTGTGAAGTAGGAAAAACAGTGGGATAAACAGCACAGGCTGCTGCAATTTGTCCTGAAAAAAATGGGCGAAAATAAGCATATTTACTCGTCCATGTGCTGATTAATTCTGGAGACCCATGATGGTAATAATGGGGGCCCCCTGGCAGAGGCCTGGGAGGCTGGGGATCAGGGAATGGAAGGCTTTTGTTTTATTCTTGATTTTTATTTTTTTAAAATATATATTTTATTTTTATTGATTTCAGAGAGGGAGCGGGAGATAGAGATAGGAACATCACTGATGAGAGAGAATCATAGATCTCTCTCTCTCTGCTGCCTCCTGGAGGCCCCACACTGGGGATTGAGCCTGTAACCCAGGCGTGTGCCCTGACCGGGAATTGAACCCTGACCTCCTGGTTCATAGGTCAGTGCTCCACCACTGAGCCACACCAGTCAGGCTATTATTGATTTTTTAGAGACAGAGTAGAAAGGAGAGAGGGAGAGAGATTTGTTGTCCCACTTATTTATATATTCATTAGGTCTTGTATGTGCCCTGACCGGGGATCAAACCCACAACCTTGCCGTATCAGCACGATGCTCTCACCAACTGAGCTACTCAGCCAGGGCAGGGTATGGAAGGTTTTAGGGAGCTCACCCCTTAAAACTCTTTGAATTATGTGTAAATATTACCTACTTTAAACATGACAATTTTTTATGTTAAAATAATACTCAGAGAATCCCACACTGTTTGGGAAGCTGGGAACTTCACGGTCTGCACCTGAGGTCTGCTCAGGTCCTGCGCCCATGGGTGTCAGGTGGCACCCATGCTCCCCCTTCCCCTCCCTCGCAGCTGAAGGAGGAAGCAGGGGGCACCCTGGATGCTGTGCAGGTCCTCGCGGGCGTCAGCCAGCTCCTGCCCAAGTCCCGGGAGAACTACCTGAACCGGTGCATGGACCAGGAGCGGCTGCGAAGGGAGAGCACGAGCCAGAAGGAGATGGACAAGGTGAGCCCACGGCTGCCGGTCTCCAGCCTGTATGAGCCCACGTCCGCAGGTCCGGGAGCTGGCCGAGGCGTGGGGGCTGCCTGATGGGAGAGCGAAAACGTGTCACAGAGCTATGGTTATCGAACCTGAGTGTGGTCCCCAGGCCCTGGGCACCCCAAGGAGTCCAGCTGCTGGGGCAGCGGTGGGGGGAAGCTCCCTGATGTCCTCGCCCAACACTGTCCCCTCTCCTTGCCTCCCAGGCAGAGACCAAGACCAAGAAGGCGGCGGAGAGCCTGCGGCGCTCCGTGGAGAAGTACAACTCCGCTCGCGCTGACTTCGAGCAGAAGATGCTGGACTCGGCTCTGGTAAGAACCGAGGTCTGTGCCTTAGAGACCACACATCCCCGGCCATGGGCCTCAGAAGTCCAGAACCCCCCACACCCTCAACTCCTGGGAGCCTCGGTCACAGGGATAAAGCCGTCAAATGCTGAGCCAGTTAGCTAGTGTTATTGTTGTTGAAATTATTATTATTATTATTTCAAAAGTCAAATACTTTTTATTTTATTTTTTTGTTCATCCTCATCTGAGGATATTTTTCATTGACTTTTAGAGAGTGGAAGGGAGGGGTAGAGATAGCGAGAAACATAGATATGAAAGCTGCACATCAATTGGTTGCCTCCCATACGTACCCTGATCAGGGCTGGGGATTGAGTCTGCAACCAAAGTACGTGCCCTTGACCAGAAGCCGGGACCCTTCAGTCCAAGGGCCGATGGTCTATTCACTGAGCCAAACCAGCTAGGGCTCAAATAATTTTTGTGCCTCGGTTTTCCTACCTGTAAAATGGGAACAGTAATAGTACCTGCCTCATAGAGTTGTTGTGAAGATTAAATGAGTCACTATATTTGAAGTTTTCAGACTAGTACCAGGTGCATAGAAACCATTCTATAAGGTATAATTTTTATTTATATTATTATTGACTAGAGACCTGGTACACAAAAATTCATGCACTGGGGCGGGGGGTGTCCCTCAGCCTGGCCTGTGTCCTCTCACAGTCCAGGACCCCTCAGGGGATGTCCTTCTGCCAGCTTAGGCCCGGCCCTGCGTCCCTGCCACGTGGGTGGTCATGATGCGACCTGTCCCTGTCTGGCTCACAAGTCATGCGCCACCTGCCTGGAGGCCGCTTTTATAACCCTCAAACAAAGCGAGGTCGACCAGATGGCCAGGTTGGTCCATTGTCATCACAGGATGGAGGCAAATGGTAATCCCAGGGATAGGGCACGCGCAGCCGGCAAAGGTGAATGGCAGGCCTAAGCTGCAGTCGGACATCCTTAGCACTGCCGAGGAGGCAGGAGAGGCTCCCTCCACCACCGCTGCACTTGCAGCCGTCAGTCAGCCCGGCTTGTGGCTGAGCAGAGCTCCCCCTGTGGGAGCGCACTGACCACCAGGGGGCAGCTCCTGCATTGAGCGTCTGCACCCTGGTTTCAGTGCGCATCAGAGCGCCCGGTCATTCTGGTCATTCCGCAGTCAGGGTCAATTTGCATATTACCCTTTTATTATACAGAATAGGATGAGGTTTTTTGTTTTTGTTTTTTTAACAAGATAGGGCAGGATTTAGACTCTGAGAGTCTCCTGACATTTCATGGTGGCTGAGAGGCTTGGGTTCTGGTCCAGCCTCCATTCCTCACCAGCTAAGTCACTTTTTACAAGATCCTGTATCTCTCTGGGTCTCTGTCCATCCAAATGTGTGAAAAGCAGATTGGAATCTCAGGATCAGGAATCAGATTTTTTTTTTTCTGATTTTGCAAGTGATGGGAAGTTACCAATGATAGAGACCTTCATTCAAACTGACAAAGAAGATTTATAGGCTCACGGGACAGAGAAGTTGGAGGGGAGGGCTCCAGGCATGGCTGGATCCAGGTGCTCGAATGGTGTTGGCAGGAAGTTGTGCCTCTCTCCTTTTCAAGTCTGTTTTTCTCTCTGGGGCTTCATTCTCAAGCAAACACGCCCCCATCTGTGTGTGTGTGTGTGTGTGTGTGTGTGTGTGTGTCCCCGGCAAAGTGGCCACCAGCAGCTTCCACGTGCATCCCACCAATTCATTGACTCAGGATAAGAAAATGTCCTTTCCCTATAGTCCCAGCAAAAGACCTAGGGCAGACTGTCCTGGGCTCTTCCCCAAACCGATCACTGGGCGTAGGGGGTTGAGATATTCTGACAGATCGGGCTGAGTCACAGGGCACCTCCTGGTGGCCTCCCCCTTTCTGCTGGCCCCTCCCCTGCCGCCTCAGCACTTCCAAACCATGGAGGAGACCCACCTCCGGCACATGAAGACGCTGCTGGGCTCCTACGCCCACTCGGTGGAGGACACGCACGTGCAGATCGGGCAGGTGAGTGGGGCCGGGGGTGGGGCATGAGGGTGGAGGTGCGGAACAAGAGGTCCCTGGCCTGGCCCAGTCACACACCCCACCCACTCTGCCCAGGTTCACGAGGAGTTTAAGCAAAATATAGAGAACATCAGCGTGGAAATGCTGCTGAGGAAGTTCGCAGAAAGCAAGGGCACGGGCCGGGAGAAGCCTGGTGAGTGGGGGCACCTGGGGGTCAGGCTGCGTGGAAAGGACAGGGCTCCAGAGGCAGGAGGCTTCCCGGGGTCTCAGTTTCCTCATCAGTAAAATGGGCTGATGACAAGTCTAACTACAGCCCACAGAGGAAGGGGATTTGATGCCTGATCTTGTGTGTAAATCTAATACAACCAGATCCCGGAGGGGCCCTGAATGCCAGGCTCAGTTGTTCAAACTTTACCCCCAAGGGCCAAGGGAGGCCTTACGAGCTGTTGAGCAAAAGACCAATTGGAAACTGCCCAGGTGCAGGGTCGGGGAGACGTGGAGAGCAGAGTCTGGGGTCAGACCTGCGCGTGAGTCTTTTCCTCACTGCTTCCTGCTGTGAGGACTCGGATGTGGGTCTTGACTTCTCTAAGCCTCAGTTTCTTCGTCTGTAAAGTGAGGAGGATACTGATCCCCAACTGATGGCGTGTGAACGTTCAGTAATTTGGTGCAGGTAATAGGCGAAGTGTCAGCCTGGCACGCAGTAGGAATTCAGTAGGTGCTGGTGCACAGTCTGTCCCCGAGTCTAGTCTAGCACGAAGGCCTGTCCTTTCTCCCTCCTGGCTACACAGCTCAGCCCGCCCCTCCTTGCGCAGGCCCTTAGTCCAGCCCTTCACTGGCCCAGGTCAGTCATGTCCGGCTCCTGCCCACACACCCTCCCTGGCTCCCCATCTCCCCGAGGAGAGCCCCAGCTCCTCTTCCGGGCACTTGCAGCCCCGCCCATGGCATAGACCTGTGGTCCATCCCTGACCCACCCAGGGTCCATCCAGAAAAGCTGGACGTAGAAATGACTCAGGCATCACCCCTCCCTCAGTCCGTCCCAAGGTGGGGGCAGAACCCTTGGCCCACCCCCTCAGGACCAGCTCCGCGACTGGTGTGTGTGTGTGTGTGTGTGTGTGTGTGTGTGTGCGCGCCCAGGGGTGTACCGCTACCCTCCTGGGGCCCAGGTGCCCTCTCTGCTGAGTGTGCCAATCCCTTCTGTCTCAGGGCCGTTGGACTTTGAGGCGTACAGCGCAGCCGCCCTGCAGGAAGGCAAGTACGTCTGGACCTGGACGCCCAGGCTGGACTGTAGGGAGCGAATGCTATATAACTTCATGAATAATACTTTATAGCTAAGCACTAGTAACAAGCATCTGAGCTTGCTAGAAACATGGTGGCCCTAGACCTGCTGAATGCAGGGTTGCCTAAAAACATGCACTTTGTAGAAAAACGGGTGTGGGGGAGCAATATCTGCATCTGCAAAGCACAATTAAGCGCATGCAAAAATATGTGCTCCTG
>NW_006296631.1:73490-74939 GCF_000327345.1 Myotis davidii | reverse complement strand
CCCCCCTGCCCGGCCCGGGAGACCTCCTCCTGCCAGGCTGTCCCAGAAGTCCCCCGTTTAGGGTAGCCCAGGAGCATTCTCACTCCAGGCTGGGCACGGAGTACCCTGACCCAGGCTAGCTCAGGGTTACCTGCCCGACCTAGTCCAGAAGTCTTCCTCCTGCCAAGGCTAGACCAGGGCTGCCTGCCCAACTACCCAGGACTGCCCCTGCCCAGGGTGGTCCAGGATTCCTCCCCTGATCAAAGTTAGTCCTGCTATTTCCTCACTTGACCTGTCCCAGCCGCTCCTACTCGGCCCAGATGAGCCCAGGAGTCTCCCTGCCCAAACTAGTGCCCACTCCTTCTGTGCCCAGTCCCCTGACTGGCCCAGGTTGGCCCTTCCCAGGCTGGCCCGGGTCCTTTCTTTCCAAGACTAGCCCCTACGTTCCATGTTTTCAGGCAAGCCCTTCAGACAGCTCCAGGGTTCCTCCCCTTCCAGCTGTTTGAGAACACTCCTTGCTTTGCCAACCCCAGACTCACTGTCCCTCACCCCAGGCCAGCCCCGGGGTTCCCCCACCTGCAGGGCCAGCTCTGGACATTATCACAGTCCAGGCCCAGCCCCTCAGTTGCCATTACCAGTGTTGGGGGCCAAGGGCAGGGCAGATGGGGTGGGAGGGCTGATACCAACGTCTCTTTTTGTTATCTGCAGAGATTCTCTGGAGCCTGACCCACGGGTGAGTGCCCTCGGGGTTGTTTTTAGGTCTGGGAGGCGGGGGGCGGAGGGGACGGGTGAAGGGGGGCAGGGTGGAAATCGAGGTTTGGTAGGGGAGAGCCTGACTCACCGCTTGTCCTCCAGGCCTGTGCAGAGGTGGATGAAGAAGGTTTCACTGTCCGGCCGGATGTGACCCAGAACAATATCCTCGTGGCGCCCTCTGGGGGCGGCTGTTGGCATAGCAATGAGAAGGCTCTGCCCGCAGTGATTTCGCTGCCATTAGCAACCTTCTCTGCGTATACCCCGTGGGGGGCCTCTAGTGAGGACCAAGCAAAGACCCCCGCCCTGTGGGGTCAGGGATGGTCAAGAGGGAGAGAGGAGGGGCTGGGTCACAAGAGAGGGGTATCCAGGAGGGCTTCCTGAAAGAGGGGGTACCCGTGTTGGGGCTTGACAGTTGAATAGGCTAGGCGTTCACTCCTTAGGGCAGGACATACTTGTGCAAGGGCTTGGATCGGGGTAAGGGGAGGAGGTAAAACATGGTGGCAGGGCCAAGGGTGGCAGGCGAGAGAGAATGCTGCAGGGCCTCCAAGGGTGTGAACGGGAGGGATATGGTCAGTTGGAGGGCTGCCTGGGGGAGGCCCTGCATTGGCATCTGCTTGGCCCCTTGACCGAGGCGCACGCACAGCTGAGCCCTCCCGCTTCTCGTCCAGCGACTCAGACTTTGACGACGAAGAGCCCCGCAAGTTCTACGTGCACATC
>NW_006296631.1:70896-73432 GCF_000327345.1 Myotis davidii | reverse complement strand
CGGGCAGCCTCATCCTCCCTCCAGGCCCGGGGGTGAGGCTGGGACAGGTGTTCTGGTGGGGCCCCGGGGGCTGGCTAGAGGCCCCCTGCCTGACCCCACCCCTTTGTCCACAGGGCACCATGAAACGCCACTCCTCGCGTGAGTACCTGTTCGGGAGTCTCTTTTTTAAATATGTTTTTAATTGATTTTTTAGAGGGAGGGGGAGAGAGAGAGAAACATCAACGATGACAGAGCATCATTGATTGGCTGCCTCCTGCACGCCCCCCACTGGGGATGGAGCCCGTAAGCCGGGCATGTGCCCTGACCGGGAAACACACCAGTGACCTCTGAGCCACACCGGCCGGTATTCAGCGGTCTTTGTTTGGGGGAGGGGGGGCGGGAGGAGAACATGGAGGGAGGACTAGGCCTAATGTGTTGGGTGGGTTTGAATCCCAGCTCTGCGTGTGACTTGTGCAGGCCGCTCACCCACTCTGCCACACAGTCTCTTCTGAGAAATGAGGTCATGATGAGAATTAACTGAGACCCAAGAGGGGTTTCTGGGAAAAAGAAGCCAAAACCTGGAGACAGCGCAGCTCAGGTCCAAAGCCCTCTCTGCCTGATCTGGCCTCTCCGGCCAGCGGCTAGGGGGCCCCGAGCCGTGGCCTCCTGGTCTGTGGAGTCGGGAGCAGGCGGGGTGACAGGATGGCTCAGAGGGGGGCCTTCTCTTGTAGGGGATGCTGCTGGGAAGCCACAGAGGCCTCGGTCCGCCCCGAGGGCCGGCAGGTGAGTTCCACGGGGTGGGACGTCGCGTCCACACAGTGGGCAGGTGGGCCATCCCCCTCGTGTCTCCCCACCTCCCCGGCCCCCTCCCTGTGTCTCTGCGTCCCCTCCTCTCATCCAGGCAGGGAGTTGAGGCTGTGCTGTATTTTGAGAGACCGCTTTCTAGCAGTGATTCATTTGGTAAACATTTATTGAGTGCCTACTGTGTACTCATGCCATTCTGGGTTCTGAGGCTATAGGAGCAAGATAGGTCCTCCTTCTCAGAGTTACATCCTAGCGGCTCAGGTTTTATGAATAACAAATAAGTTCGAGCGTATTCAGTACTTCCACGTGTTCTGAGGAAACCGAAGCGGGTGATGTGATGGAAGAGAGAAGTGGCGACTTCAGCCGGGCTGGTAGTGGGGGGCCTCTGGGCTTGTGGGGAGCACGACTTTGCGCTGAGCCCAGAGGAGAAGCAGGAGTGGCCACAGGGAGAACCGGGAGGACGGAGGCCAAACTCCGCAGCATGTGCAAAGGCCCTGAGGTCGAGGAGGCACGGAGACAACAGACCAGCCCCTCTTGTCCGTCTGGTCCCCAGCTGCACAGAGAAGCTGCAATCCGATGAGCTGGCCTCCAAAACCCTCTTTGGGCCACCCCTAGAGTCAGCCTTTGACCACGAAGACTTTACAGGTGATGGGGGTAAGGGCTTCCGGGAGCGTGGGTGTGGCCGGCGGGTGGACGGATGGAGCCATTGCAGGCGTAGGTGGCTCAGTGGGCAGGAGGGCGGACGCTGGGGCCTTTGTGGGCCAAGGGAAGATCAGTGGGGCCAGGTCAGTGTGCGGGTGGGCAGGGCCACAGCATGCGTCATGCGTAGGAAGAGGCAGAGAGAAGGTGGAGCCGCTTGGTAGTGGGGTGGCAGTGGGTGGGTGGGTGAGGCGTCAGTGGAGAGGGAAGGAACCAGGGGGCATGGCTTGGGGGTGGGCTGTGAGCACTGGCTTCGAATGGCCCGGACCCCCGCGTGGGCAGGGTCTGGAGCTCGTCGCCCCGTCTCCCCCCAGGTTCCAGCAGCCTCGGCTTCACCTCCAGCCCCTCGCCTTTCTCCTCCTCATCGCCAGAGAACGTGGAAGACTCTGGCCTGGACTCACCATCCCACGCAGCGCCTGGCCCCTTCCCAGATTCCTGGGCCCTCCGCCCGGGCACCCCGCAGAGCCCACCTACCTGTAGGCCGCAGCCACCCGAGTCTAGGGGGACGCGGTCCCTGCTGTCTTCAGACTCGCCACTGCCCCTTGCGGCATCCCCAGGCCCCTGGGGGCGGGAGGCTGTGGCCGGAGGCGGTAAGTCCCGCAGCCAGGAACTGTTATGGAGCTGTGGGGAGGATGGGGCATCTACCATGATCAGTGCCGGGGGCTGGGGACAGAGCTGAGACGGAGGCTGCCGGAAACCTCACCCTTGCAAGGGCAACAAGGAGATGGGTATATAACAAGGCAGGAGGTGGCAGGTGCCCGGTGAGGGCTCCCAAGCGTAGGGGCCTCTCTGAGGAGGGACATCTAAGCTGTGACATGATGGAGGTGAGGTGGAGCCACATGGATGTGGGGGAAGGGTTCCCAGCAGAGGGTTAGAGCCTACACAGAGGCAATGGGGTGGGAGCCGGCTGGGCCCCCTGAGGAACAGTGGGGAGGCTGGTGTGGCCAGAACAGAGTGAAGGCAGGGAGAGGGGAGGGGGGGAAGGCGTCAGCGAGGAGATGGGCCAGGCACCGGGAGGCACCCGGGGTGGAGAGGAAGGAGAGGGTCCAAGGCC
>NW_006296631.1:70035-70376 GCF_000327345.1 Myotis davidii | reverse complement strand
CCTGGGGAGGCAGGAGAGCGAGGGGACCCTGGGTGGGACGCCCTGATGAGAAGGGTGAGACTCAGACGTGGGCCAGGGAGGAGGCCACTGCTACCCTCTCAGAAAGGGTGACAGTCACGGAATTGCTGAAAGTCAGGGAAAAGCCCTTTTCCAACCCCTTCCCCCTGCCCCCGCCATAGCAGGCCCCGGGCAGGGAGCTCCCCTCTTATGAGGCCACAGCCTGGTGTCAGGGCTGTGGGTGGCGTCCGCAGTCCTGTCTGGCACCTTCTCTGAAGCCCCAGGACTCCAGACCACCCAGGGGTCTCCCCACAGTCGGTCTGACCCCCGGGTTGTGACGGAGC
>NW_006296631.1:57536-68712 GCF_000327345.1 Myotis davidii | reverse complement strand
GGGGGGGGGGAAGGCGTCAGCGAGGAGATGGCCCAGGCACCAGGAGGCACCCGGGGCGGAGAGGAAGGAGAGGGTCCAAGGCTGAGCTGAGGCAGGGCTGGGGCAGGGAGGAGGCGAGCAGGCGGGAGTGGGTGCCTGGAGGTCACACAAGGAGGGTGGAGTCCCCTTTGCATTTAGAGAAACGGCTGTGACCACTGAGGTCCCCAGCAGTGGTAAGGGGGTGCCAGGCGCAGGCCCTGATTGGAGCCGCTTCAAGGGAGGGCCCTCGGGAGGGCGGGAGTGGAGACGGTGAGTGGAGACGAGCGGAGTAGTCAGAGCTTCACTGCAGAACAGGGATTCTCAGCCAGCCGGCTGTGCGGCCCTGGGCACCCTCAGCAACATCACCACTGACGTGGGATTGTCACCCCGGGGACGGGCACGACCAAGGCCAGGGTGCAGTTCCACACCCGGCAGCACGGAGGACGGCAGCACCTCGGGAAACGGCCCCCAACGTCAGCAACGGGAGGGAGAGGAACGTGGCCTGGGGCCACGGGTGGGAGGGGGGGTGTGTGGGCAAGCGGTTCACTTTCCAGCCTCTAACAGTTTCCTTGCCACCACCCATTGAGCCTCTAAGTCACAGCAGAATATTTTAGGTTTTCCATTTGTGGGTGGACATATATTTGGGCCACCAGATTGCATGCCAATTTGAAGGTTCAAATGGAAAAAAAAAAATACCAAGAAGAAAACAAGAGAGCAGGCAGGAAAGAAAGGAAAGCAGGAAGGAGCAAACGAGCATCCGTTTGGTGGATATTTGGGGCACCATTTCTATGGGATCTGATTTCTTTAACATCTATTCAGTACATTTATATTTCTAAAATACAATCAGATCTTTCCTTCCATTATCTGGCACCTTCTCTGAAGCCCCAGGACTCCAGACCACCCAGGGGTCTCCCCACAGTCGGTCTGACCCCGGGTTGTGACGGAGCACCCAGGCAGCCTCTCAGCACGGCTTTCTCACACTCGCTCCCCAGACCCAACGCCCGGACCGACTGACCTTCCGGCCACGGAGGGCCTGGCAGCCCCGCCCCGGAGGCCCCGCTCCCGGAAAGTGTCCTGCCCCCTCGTGAGCAGCAACGGGGACCTGGTAGGCGGAGGGGCATGGCTGGCACTGGGCTGGGGCGCCTCGGGGTCTGCACTGCTCCTGGCGTGTCCACTGCCCGGCCTGTCTCCTCCCCTTCCAGCCTCATTCTCTGAGCTCCTCCCCGCTGGGCTCCTCCGTCCCCGGCACCGGCCCCGAGCGCGCCAGCGTCTCCTCCCAGACGGGACACGGTACCTGTGGGCTTCACCTTCTCTGTCGTGGGGGGGGGCGTCGGGGGGGGGGGGGGGCGGCCTGTGATACCATAGACACCCTATTGGCAGAGGGCAGGTTCTGGAGCCTGAAACCTGTCCTCACGCTCTCCTCTGCCCTTCATCCCCCCAGGAATCTCCCGGGGCCCAAGCCCTGTGGTCCTGGGCTCCCAGGATGCCCTGCCCGTGGCCACCGTCTTCACCGAGTACGTCCACGCCTACTTCCGTGGCCACAGCCCTAGGTATGCAGTGCTGGGGAGCGTGCGGACGGTGAGGGGCAACGGGGCTCCCTGGGGCTTGTGTCTGGGTCCTAGCAGGGACAGCCTCCAGGTGGGTTTGGTGACCGGCTTTCCCACGGAAGGGCCTTAACCATTGGGCTGAGCCTCCAGGCCCCTCTCCTGAAGGGCAGTGGGAGAAACGGAGGGTGTGGGGACAGGGCTGGCGTCACTGCTGCCACTGTGTAGAGGCCTCAACCTGGAGGCAGGAACTCCGGAGGCCAGGCCCGGGGAGGAGGTGGGTGAAGGGTGAATCGAGGGGCCGGGGGTTGTCTGGGGGTGGTGCCCAGAAGAAAAGAACTTCACGTCAAACCGAAGAGAGGAAGAGAGCGTTAGACCCCACGCCCAACATGAAGACAATTCTAAAGCTGAATTTTTGCTGTGAGCTTCCTGGCAGCCGAGGGGAAAAGAGAACCAGGGCAGGAGCTGTTCCTGCCTCCTCATCCCAGCGTGGCTTCTTCCTGGAGCCTGGATTGCTATGCAAGCAGGGACACAACGGGAGGAGGTTGGGGTGTAGCCAGGGCCTTGCTGCTTCTGCAGACCCAGGGAGCCCCAGGAAAGAGGGGAGGATGAGGTGCCGGCAGAGCCCTGAGCCAAAGCCCAGTCCCCTCCCCTCTCACCCAGCTGCCTGGCTCGAGTAACTGGGGAGCTGACCATGACCTTCCCAGCCGGCATTGTGCGTGTGTTCAGCGGGACCCCGCCCCCACCGGTCCTCAGCTTCCGTCTTGTACACACCACCCCCATCGAGCACTTCCAGCCCAATGCCGACCTGCTCTTCAGGTACTGCTGGGAGGAGGGAGGCAGGAGCAGGGGGTCCCAGCGGCTAGTGGGGGCCAGGAGCTCCCCCGCCGTAAACTCCTCCTCTGCCTCCCAGGATTTGCCGTGTGTCCCATGGCAAGTCCCTCCCTCTCTGGACCTCACTTTCCTTTGCTTCCTTCCCGCCTCTCCCCGCTGCAAATGCTCTTTGCGGGGCCAAGGCGGCCTGGGAAATCAGCATCTTTAGGAAGCCCTTGGGCTGGGTGGGGTGCTGGGGACCCTGAGAGGCTTCTTCCGAGGGTGGGGGTGATTATTCCGGGTCTCTGCAGCGACCCCTCCCAGAGCGACCCTGAGACCAAAGACTTCTGGCTCAACATGACAGCCCTGACGGAGGCCCTGCAGCGCCAGGCAGAGCAGAATCCAGCCGCCTCCTACTACAATGTAGTGCTGCTGCGGTACCAGGTGGCCTAGGTGGATGGGGTGGGCAGAGGGGTAGGGAAGGGATGGGGGATACGGAGGGGATGGGGGATACGGAGGGGATGGGGGATACCGTGGGGATGGGGGATACGGAGGGGATGGGGGATACGGAGGAGATGGGGGATACCGAGGGGATGGGGGATACCAAGGGAACAGGCAGGACAGAGGGAGCAGGGAGGGGATGGTGGGAGTATAGGGAGGACAGAGGGTAAATAGGGGCCAGATAGGCGTGGTAGGAGCCAGGCCTCCACGGTGCAGATGGTATCATTATGCAAATTAGAAGCGCCCCTCCCAAGCCCCTGCGGGGGTGCCTGTCCACAGACTGTACTAGAATGAGGCCCTCTCCTGCCCTCTGCTGGACGTGTGGTGTAATGCAGACTCCTGTCTGCAAAGCCTCCGGGCACCGGTCTCTCTTGGGGCGGTGTGTGCCGTACAGACTCCGGCCGTGTGGGAGGACAGGATGGTCCAAGCTCTGTCCTCTCTCTTCCAGTTCTCCCGCCCGGGGCCCCAGTCTGTGCCGCTGCAGCTGAGCGCCCACTGGCAGTGTGAGGCGACCCTCACTCAGGTCTCGGTGGAGTACAGCTACCGGCCCGGTGCCACGGCTGTGCCCACGCCACTCACCAATGTCCAGATCCTGCTGCCTGTGGGGGAGCCTGTGACCAATGTCCACCTGCAGCCGGCTGCCACCTGGTGAGGGCATGTGGACGGCCAAGGGGGGCTCAGCGGTGCCCCTGAACCCCCCCAACCCTCCCCTTGATGAAGCAACTAGGGCAGTGGTTCTCAACCTTGGCTGCACATTAGAACCACCTGGGAATCTTTTTTAAATCCTGATTTCTGGGCCTCATCCTCCAGAAAGTCTGCTTCTTTGTTACTAATGTTGTGGCCCCACCCCACAACAAAGAAACAGAATTTCCGGAGGATGAGGCCCAGAGATCAGGATTTTAAAAAGATTCCCAGGTGACCCTAATGTGCAGCCAAGGTTGAGAACCACTGAACTAAAGGGTCCCACCCTGCGCCTGACTGGCCGGTGTGGGCTCGAGGGTGCTGTGATCACACAGGGATAATGTCTGACACAGCTTCCCCCGTGCCAGGCGTGTCCATGGGCTCAGCACGCACTGGTTGGCTTACGGCTCGTAGCAATCCCTCCGGGTGTAGACTGCCATCGTCCCTATGTATGGATGGGGAAACTGAGGCAAAGGGAGGCTAAATTGCTTATCTAAGATCACATCAGGATCTGAATCCAGCTCCAGTGTTGCCTTGGTTCTGTATAAAGGATCGAACCTGTCACGAAGAAGCCAGGCTTACAGGACCAAATGCATCCTCTAAAAATGCTGCAAAGCTGTGGGCCCTCGGGACCAGCTGCTCCACATCCTACCCCTGGTTCACTGACGGGGGAACGGAAACAAGGGAGTGGCCTGGCTTGCTCCGGTCATATAGCTGAGAGGAAACTGAGCTGGGACCCTGGGTTCTAAGTGTTCTCTCTGAGGTTGACCTGACCAAGCTTCTCTTGCTGCCAGGAACCTGGAGGAGAAGCGGTTCCTATGGAAGCTTCCAGATGTGTCCGAGGCAGGGGGTGAGTTGTGGCTGTACATCAGGACTCAGGGGTCTCAGTGGGAGAATCGGGGATGTGCTTGAGGTAGGGGAGTGTGGCCAGGCTTGGAAGGACTTTGACAAAGCTGAAGGAGAGGCATCCTGGGAGTGGGCACAGCAGGTGCAAAGGCCCTGGGGCAGGACCCCTTTACAAACCACACCCAGTCTTGTGGAGCCAAAGAAAATGGGTGCAGGGGCACAAGAGGAGGTCAGAGGGGTAGAGAGGCCACAAATCAAAGCAGGGCCAGGGCAGAGTCGGGGTCACAGTGGGCCTGGGGCCAGGGATGGGACACAGCTGACCTCAGGCCTCCCCAGGCTCTGGCCGCCTGTCTGCCAGCTGGGAGCCGTGCTCAGGACCCAGCACGCCCAGCCCCGTGGCCGCTCAGTTCACCAGCGAAGGGGCCACTCTGTCCGGCGTGGACCTGGAGCTGGTGGGCAGTGGCTACCGCATGTCGCTGGTAAAGAGAAGGTTCGCCACAGGTACGTACCCACTCTACTGCCCCCACCTGCCTGGGAGCCAGGCCTCTGCTGTGGCCAAGCCCCACCCCCTGCTTCGGCCAGGATGCCGGGGTGAGGGAGGCATTTGAGGTATTTGGGAAGGGTAGGTGGGTGTCAGGTCTGGAAACCCAGTGTGGGGTGGTCACAGACGGGGAGGGGTGGCCAGGGTCCAGGGGGAGGGGTCAGGAAGGAAGATGAATGTGTCTGGGCCATCCCCTGGAGGGTGGGTGTCCTTGCAAGGATCCAAGGCCCGCAGCCAGAAACACCACTGCACCCGCACCCTCACCCTGTTCTCCTGTCCCCACAGGGGACTGCTGGGGCCCATGGGGCAGTGAGTTAAGGGGTATTTTGAGAAGGATTGGGGGATCCCAGGGTAGGGGCAAGCGACCCTCCTCCCACTCACGGCCCCACCCCCACAGGGATGTACCTGGTGAGTTGCTGAGCCCGGGAGGCTGACCAGCCCACTGGCCCCAGCTCTGCGGAGTCCTGGTGCTTGGTGACTGCTCCCTGCCCACCTGCCGGACCCTGGGGTCCCAGCCTGGCCTCCCCCGAGGCCCTGACTCTGTGGAGAGGAGCCCCACGCCCAGCCTGGCTGAGCCCGAGATTCACTCCCGCTCATACCAGCTCCCACACAGGTCCTTGGACTTTTAATGTTCTTTGAATAAACACTTTATTTTCTAATAAAATAATTTTCCTGCTCCTGGAAGTTTCCTTTCCAGCGCCAGAGAGGAGAGGAAGAGAAGACGGATGCGTGGGGGAGATCTAACCTCCCTAATGTTCCCCGTCCCCCACCCACCCGCTTACTCCCACTCAGGGCAGAAAAAGCCAAACATGGACACCCCAGCCCCATGGAACACCTCCAGTTCCATGGACTCAGAGCTGGGCTGGTGGAAGGAATGAGGACTAGAGGAACACAGACTAGAGTGGGAGTGTCAGGAAGACTTCCTAAGGAGTGGATATTCTAAATGGGGCTTTGAGGTATGAGTAGGAGTTTGCAAGATGGGGATGGACACCCCAGGCAGAGAGACAGAGTTGTGAGTTCCATGAGAAAGCAATTAGTCAATCTACAAATATCAATTGAGTACCTACTGTGTGTCAGGCAGTGAGGACCCAACAGTGAGCAGGAGAAAGCTCTCGGGAGCCATGCAGCTATGAGCCGAGGGTTAGAGCGTGCAAGTGGCTTGACCTCCCTGGGCCTCAGTTTCCTCCTCTGGTGGCTGAGGGGAGGTCGCACACTTTGACAAGACCCTGGTGCAGAGGATGCACCCCAGCAGTGCCAGCAGCTTTTGGGGGGGGGGGGGAGAGCCTCAGTGCAGGTGGGCAGGAAGTGGCCTGATTGGGGCCAGGACAGGCATGGTAACCAGCACACTTTGGTGGGGAGCAGATCTGAGCTCAGCGGAAAGTCCTGGGTCCTGATGGACCTGTGAGGACCCAGCGTACCTGACCTGGAGGCTGTGCAGATCCCAGGGACCCAGCCAGGCCAGGTGGAGCGCAGGAAGCAGGAAGTGGGGGTTGGCCTGTGGTCTCTGATCCTCCCACCCTGCCTTCCAAAGAGAGCAGGGGGTTTGGCTGTGCCTCAGTTTCCTCATCTGCGAAGTGGGGGGAAATCCTCTAGTTGGGAGCAGTGTGTGTCCTCTCGGTTGCCTCAGTCCCTGCAGAATGGCCTCTTTGCTGGTCCTATGTGGCTGAGGGGCCGGAGTGCCATCTCCCCCTGCGAGAGGGGACACCGTTCATCATCACCTCCTGGCGGGTCACAAGTGAGGTCAGGTATCTTTTGAAACATGAGGCAGCCCTATGTTAGGCTCAGTGGTTAGAGCGTCGGCCTGCAGTCTCTGCACACACACATGTGCACACACGTGTGTGTGCAAAGACTTGGGGCGGAGGGGAAACACCCATAGGATCAGATGTTTGACTCTGGCTCCTTGATGGGGCTCAGGCCTCGCAAGGGGGCGAGGACCCCTCAACCGGCTCCAAAGTCCTGTTCTAGGGTCACAGGTTCGATTCCGGTCAAGGGCACAGACCTTGGTTGCAGGCTCTATTGGGGCTCCGGTTGGGGCGCGTGAGGGAGGCAGCCAGTCGGTGTGAGACATCAATGTTTCTCTCTCTGTGCCTCTCCCGCTCCTTTCCATTCTCTCTCTAAAAACAAAAAATCCATGGAAGCAATGTCCTCTGGTGAGGATTAACAACAACAGCAAAAAGAAATGTAGCCCGGCCTGCATAGCTCAGTCGTGGAGCCTCGACCTACGAACCAGGACTTATGAACGGTTCGATTCCCGATCAGGGCACATGCCCAGGCTGCGGACTCAATCCCCCGTGTGAGGCGTGCAGGAGGCAGCTGATCAATGATTCTCTCATCATTGATGTTTCTATCTCTCTCCCTTCCTCTCTGAAATCAATAAAAATTAAATAAATGAATAAATACATAAAACGGAAGGCATTTCCCACGTGGGGCCTTTCAGCTGCCTGGCGATCCAGAACTGGTGTGACATGTGCCAGGAAAGAGGGTGGGACGCCTGTTTAACTTGCCAACCCAGGGCGGGCAGGTTGGCATTGTTTGATACCCCGGTTTCCCATGCCTGGGAAGCCCAAAACCTCCCGGGGGGGGGCACAAAGTGGCTGGGTCACTCGCCAGAGGCCACCCCAGTTGGTGAGCGGCCTGGTTGGGGATTTTTTTTAAAATTAAGGTGAAATTCACATAATAAAATTAATCATTTACAGTGAACAATTCAGCAGCATTTAGCACATTCACAATGTTGCACAACCAACCACCTTGATAAAGACTAACTGGAAATTTTTTTTTTTTATTGATTTCAGAGAGGAAGGGACAGGAAGCGAGAGATAATAAATTTTATGGTTAACTTCCTTTCCCTGATGTCAGGACTCCTCCGTCTGGGCGCACAGGCCGGACTGTGCACCTGGCTTGCCAGACCTGCATGCGCTTTGCAACCTTTCTTTCTTCCAAATAAACCCTTTGGTGACAAAAACAACTAGTTGATACTATTTTTTCAGTTGACAACCTCTGGGTCCAGAACGTTCCATCACCCTCCAAGAAGACCCCAAGCCTATGAGCAGTCCCTCCCTATTCCCCCTCCCCCTCCCCCCCAGCTCCCCTCCCTGCTGGCAGCCACTAACCAGGCTTCCTATCTCTATGGATTTGCCCGCTCTGGGCATTTCATATAAATGGAGTCGTACACGTGTGTGTGGCTTCTCGCACTCAGCATGTTTTGAGGTTTGTCCACAAAAACCTGTGTCCGTGCTTCAGTCCTCCTATGACTGAGTAATGGCCCGCTGTGTGTGTGTGAGCTACGTTCTGTTCCTCTTCACCAGCTGAGAGACATCTGGGTTGTTTTTGAAAAATCAGACAGAGGCCGAAAACCAGGACTGCAGGCTTTATTAGAGGAGAAGCACCTGCCGGGCTGTCTCACAAGGGTAGGACAGCCGCACGTGCAGGGTGGGCACGCCTTTTGAGGGGTGGAATGGGAAGGGGTGGGGGCTTAGTGTACTCGGCGCACGCTGATTGGTGGCTCACTGCACTGTCCATATAGGACGGGCTTAGGGTATTTGGCAGGTGTGGATTGGTGGTCCAAAGTATAGCCCATATAAGGTGCCTGGTGAGTCAATCAGGTATTTCCGGGCTGCAGGTTATGTCGTACCCCGCCCACCAGTTGCGGGAAGGGAGGGTCTATCAGTTTTCGCCTTTTGGTGATCCGTGACTGGTGCTGCTATGAACATGCATGTGCAAGGGTTGGTGTGAACACCCATGTGGGGTGGTTACCTATGAGTGTAATTGCTGAGTCATATGATAACAATATCAATATGATAACAACAGTCCAGATTTGAACTGGGGCCCTTCAGTGTCAGAATCTGCCCTGGGATCTCTGGAGCCGATCTCGATGTGGGGGGGGGAACTGAATTTTTGGACTGGAACCCGGATTCTTTGGCCACCGGAGTCGAAGAATGAATCCCCGGACAGAGGGTAGTATGGCAAAGGTGGAGAATTATTGAAGAACAAGTACAGACTCCCACTTGGGGGTGGGGAGAAAGGGTCCCACCCACTTCCTGTTTCCAGGGCTTATAAAGGCTGCAGGTCCTGTGTCCTGATATCCCCTCTGATTGGTCAATATTCCCTTCCCAATTGGTTACTATCGTAACTCCTGAGGCCCTCCTCCCTCATTGTCCTTCTATTCCCTCTGGGCTTTCTTCCTCCTTTATTTTGTAAATGTAGACCTATTTTTGGCTACTTCCAGTTCCCTTGTCTTAAGGAAATGTAGCTGCGCCTGGCTTCCTAGTGTGATGGAAATGTACCTTCTCTCCCAGTCTGCGCGGGAACTTCCTCAGCTGAATACCTCAGCTCATGTCCCCGCCCCTCACCCAACCGCAGTATAAAATAACCGTCCCCCTCCCCGTTGACGTGAATCCACGTGCCCGGTCTTTGGGGTACATGGGTCTCCCGGGGACGCAATAAACCCTTCCCTTTTCTTTCTTTTTTCTGATTCACTGGACTCTATTTCCTACGCCACCTCCTGAGCCACCTAACCTCACACTGACAAGGCCAATCCTCAGTTTCCTGGGGCCGCAGGGCTGGTTGTACACAGAACCCACTTCCTCCGCCCTGAGTGCCGGGTGAGATCTGTGGACCGAGATCTCCTGGCCCCAGCGTGTCAAGGTTAGAAACTTCTAGAGACTCAGACAGACACAGCTCCGGGTTGGGGTGAGGAGGTTTCAAATCTGCACTAGCCTCAACCCCAAGAATCTTCCGGTCGGGCGTGCAACTTCCGGAGTCTTTCCAAATGCTAGACCGTAGCCTCTGATGTCTGGGGTCTCCGTTTTTAGGGCTCACAACTTCCCAAGCGCTTACAGAGCCCTGAAGAACCACTGGGTTCTGTGGTATCGCAAATCAGCGAGCTGGACAGGACGCCTAAGGAGCCAACTGGTGAGGAGTCATCTTTATTGCGCGCAGGTTCAGAGCAGATTGCTGTTAGGTTAGGTGGCTCGGGAGGCGGCGGAAATAAAGAGAGTCCAGTGCAAGGCGTGTCTTCATTTCTTATTACTGATGACATTCTTATGTCTCGCTTTTTTTATACAGCTGTTCAGTGAGGGCGGGAGCATGCGCTGTGGGAGTTGGGGGGGGGGCTTCACGGTTTCCAGGTGTTGTCATCTGCCTGGTAGCTGACCTGTTAGGAATTCCAGGGCGGGCCGGTCTCTGCGTCACCATTTACCTGGTGCACTGGCCTGTTACGGATTACAGGATCTACGTCACCATCTGCCTGGCCACCATCTGCCTGGCGGAGGCACGCATCAGCTCCCGGACCCCCTTTCCACCTAACAATTACCTCTGTCAAATCATCAGCAAACACAGGAGGGAGTATTTCCCTTTTTATATCCTTCTCCTTCTGTGTGTAAGACCGCTTGTCACCTTGAGTACATATGGCATTTAATCAAACACCTGTCATATCTACACAGATACCTGTAACTTTGAGTCCATATCATATCTATACCGACACCTGTAACCTTGGATGAACAAACACTGGGCGGGAAATGTGAGTTAATGTCAGTGTCAGTGTATCAGCCCCTTTAGATGGCTAGCTTGCAAGGTCAGAGAATTCAGTTTATCTTTTCTAGTATTCGAGCTAAAAAACAGTTATATTTTATAGAATAAGAGATTATAAAAAACAACAACAGAGTAGCCCTGGCCGGTTTGGTTCGGTGGATAGAGCATCAGCCTGCGGACTGAAGGGTCCCAGGTTCGATTCCGGTCAAGGGCACATGCCTGGGTTGCGGGCTTGGTCCAACCTGCAGGAGGCAGCCCATCGATGATTCCCTCTCTCCTTGATGTTTCTCTCTCTCTCTTCCCCTCCCTTCCTCTCTGAAATCAATAAAAATATTTTAAAAAGCAAAAATAACAGAGTCGTTCAAACAGCAGTTTTAAACATCCGTTTTTCCAAAGGAGAGACCACTGTGCTTCAGTTCAAACTGCCTCCCGCCCCCTTTCAGTCCTCTCCTCACCGGACACACGTTGGACCAGCGCTGGGCGGGCCCTGGGCCCGGGACTGACAAGGCGCGGCTTGCACACCACCAGCGGCGGGGAGCTCACTACCCGGGGTGGGTTGGACTCCAGGAGCGCTGTGAGCCCAGGAGAAGGCCGCGGGGGAAACAGCGGGCCGCAGAGGGGAAGGGGCGGGGCCGGGGAGGGAAGAAGGAGGGGCCGCGGGGCGATCTCGACTGGGCCACCAGGAAACTCAGCCCAGCTGGGG
>NW_006296631.1:56920-57375 GCF_000327345.1 Myotis davidii | reverse complement strand
CGCGGCGCGGAGAGGGGCGGCGAGGCCACCTGGGTCTCTGGCATCCCCGAGCCCTGCACTGTCCCGAAGGACAAGCGAGGTGGCCCCGGACCCCTGCCCCCCCTGCCCTCCTCCCAGGATCGGGCGGGACCTGAAGGGGAGTGGGGGGCTCTGGCCGTTACTATTACTGTTGTCTCATTGTTGAGGTTGTTAGGGGCACTGGTTGGGAGGGTTTGGGCAGGAAGAACACCTGGGGCCCAGGTGGGGCTTATTACTGTTACACCCCCCAGCCTTGTCTGTGGCCCCGGCCATGCCAGGCCCTGGGCCGCGTTTAGACCCGAGGGCCCAGCCACGACTTCCCCTGGGTTCAGATCTCTGCTCGGCCAGTGCCTGCCGTGTGGTTTGAGCAGGTTGCTGCTGGCGTCGAGCCGTGACTCGGTTTCTCCTCTGTGAGGCAGGACAACGACCCAGCTCCC
>NW_006296631.1:52678-56821 GCF_000327345.1 Myotis davidii | reverse complement strand
ATGATTAGGGTACTTCTGACCACGGGGGGGCCTCAAGTGAGTGACCTTAGGTCTCTGAGTTTCACTTTCCCTAGGACAGTGATGGTGAACCTATGAACTCATTTTTTTTTTGGGTTGATTTTTCTTTGTTAAATGGCATTTAAATATATAAAATAAATATCAAAAATAAAATGCTGACACGCCGAGCTCAAAGGGTTCACCAAAAGCTGGGGTCCCTCCCTCGAAAAGCTGGGGTCTTGCTTTCCCTCGAAAAGCCAGGGGCTCGCTCACTATCCCTCGAAAAGCCGGGGGCTCGCTCACTATCCCTCGAAAAGCCGGGGTCTCTCTCTAGAAAAGCTGGGGTCTTGCTAAATAAAAAAGAAAAAAAAACAAAAGGTTCGCCATCGCTGCTCTAGGAGGTCAGGCGGCGCTCATGGTGCGGGTGAAAGCGGTGAAGGGGAGGTCAGTCAGTGAGCCCTATGGTTACGACGTGGTGCCCCGGAACTTCAACCGTCACCATCACTATCGGAATAACAACTGTTATTAGTATAATCACAATTACAGCATTAGCTAGTTCCCAACCAACTTTTCCTCGGGATTACACTCTTTTTTCATGGCCACTTCCCAGGTGGGTAAACTGAGGCTCCTCCACCTTACCCAGGCCGGGCTTCCTGTGGCCCAGATCTAGGGTTCAGGGTCCAGGGGGAGCTGGTCAGGTTTGGAGCCAGCCCTGGGACCACCATTTCCTGCCACTGCCCTTTGAGCTTCCAAGGCGTGGAGGCTGCTGCCACACCGGACACGGCGGAGGAAGTCATAGGGACAGGTGCGGCCTCAGTGTCAGACAATTATTAGGCCCCAAGATTAGGCTCCAGTCCGGCCTAGATAAGTGGCTAATATTTAGCCAGGCCAGCCTGGCGCCTGTTCTTCCTTCCTCTTATCCCAAGTGTGTGATGACCCCAAGAGTGTGGGGAAACCAAGAAGGGGCCTCAGAGATGATCTGCTCCAGGGCAGACGCGGGGAATCCAGACAAGCCAGTTTGGCCCCAAGAGGTAGAATGCCACTGGGTGACTTCCTGCCACTGCATCTAAGGTCCAGATTGGAGCAGCGAGCAACATGCCCCCACTTCTCCCCCCCACCCCAAGAACCAGGAAGGATGCCCATTGTCATCCCTCCTGATGGGAATCTGGCTGGGCTTGATTGCTCCCAGTGATGAGGAGCTCACCACCAACACAGCAGACTAAAGGAGGTCCCATCAGATGGTGGTTAAAGGCAGGATTGACCTTTCTGGAATGAGTTCTTTGACCTCTCTGGCCTCAATTTCCCTACCCATAGAATCGAGGCCACCTCGGCCTTCCCTTTCAGTGTAGGTGTGCGTATGTATGAGCACCTGGTGGGGAGGCCGCACGCAGGACCTGGTGTGTCACCTCTAATCCTGACTAGGCTGCTCATTGTGTTCTCATTCGTGACATTGATCTCTGGGTGACAAAGAATAATGTGAAGATTGCAGGGCTCAAAGCACAAGGCCTCGCTTAGAGGAGGGTCCTGAACAACAGGAAGGCGTGGGGGTCCTTCAGGAGGTTCCCACAGGAAGGCGCCAGGAGGCCTCAGTTTCCCCAACTGGGAAATAAGCCCAGAGGTGCCCGTTGAGGCTCAGCCGGGGCAGGGCTGGCATTTAATCAGGAGCCTCAGTCCAGCCTCAGATTCCTTCCTGGACTCCTCCCAGGAAGCGGGTTTGCTATAGGGGAGGCCCAGCTCCGTCAGTGAGTCACTGTGCTAGCTGTGGGACTAGAAGCGGAGAATGAGAAGGTCTGAAGGGTGCGTGTCACCCTCGTCGCCACCCAGGTGTTCATCAGTGTGGACGTGTGTGTTTGCATAAATCCACCTGCACACATGGTTTTACTAGAGCAGAGTCTGCATAACACACCTTTTAAAACATGACCTTGCCCTGGCTGGTTTGGCTCAGTGGATGGAACCTTGGCCTGGGGACTGAGGGGTCCCGGGTTCAATTCCGGTCAGGGGCGCATGCCTGGGTTGCAGGGTTGAGGGCTCAGTCCCCACTGGGGGGCGTGCAGGAGCGGCCAATCGATGATTCTTTCTCATCCTTGATGTTTCTCTCTCTCTCTCCCCCCGTTCCTTTCTGAAATCAATAAAAATACGTATTTAAAAAAGAAGAATTATCTTTACTGGGGTTTTTTCCTTCTTTCTTTTTTTCTTTTCTGTTTACAAAAGCCACGCATGCTCCTTATGAATAGGGACCAGCCCATCACCACTAGAGGCCAAGCCGGTAAAAAATTGGTGAGGGGTCACCCACGGATTCTCAGGCCAGAGTCCAAATCCCAACAACCCCTTGGCCTCGGTTGGCTGTGTGACCCCTGGTAGGTGGGCACCCTCTCTGTGCCCCAGTTCACTCCCTGGGAACTGGAACCTAGAGGCCCCGTAGATGGCTCAGTGAGAGCCACAGGGACTCATCCGCAGGCGAGGGGTTAAACCCTCCTCTGCAGGTGCCCTCATTCTCATTCTTTTTTTTTTTAAATTAAATCTTTATTGTTCAGATTATTACATTTGTTCCTCTTTTTATCCCCCACAACTCCCCTCCACCCAGTTCCGACCCCACCCTCCGCCCTCACTCCCCACCCACTGTCCTCATCCATAGGTGCATGATTTTTGTCCAGTCTCTTCCCGCATCTCCCACACCCCTTTCCCCACCAAGAATAGTCAGTCCATTCCCTTTCTATGCCCCTGATTCTATTATAATCACCAGTTCATTCTGTTCATCAGATTATTCACTTGATTTTTAGATTCACTTGTTGATAGATGTGAATTTGTTGTTCATAATTTGTATCTTTACCTTTTTCTTCTTCCTCTTCTTCTTAAAGGATACCTTTCAGCATGTACAATAATAAAAGAGAAACATGGTAATTGGCGTACGACCACTACCCTTCCCATTGGCTAATCAGGGCGATATGCAAATTAACTGGCAGCCAAGATGGCGGCCGGCAGTCAGGCAGCTTAAACTGAACATGAGGCTTGCTTGCCTCAGTGATGGCGGACTCCAACTTTCCCCGCTTGCCTTGCCGGCCTCTGAGCGGGCAGTTTGAAACATAGTAACATATAGAAGCTAAAAAAACCTCCAGAAACCTGCTTTCAGCAAGCAGGGGTCTCAGAGCTGGAGTTGATACAGAGTTTCAGTTATAGACACAAACAAGTCTGGGCCCGAGGGTTTCTGCTTTCCCAGCAGCAGAGGCCGCAGAGCTGGAGCCACAGCTAAAGCTGGCCCAGAATAAAAAAGAAAAAAAGGAGCAGTTGGGAGCTTCAGTCACCCGATAGCCTGAAAACAGCCCTCAGCCCCTCACCCACACTGGCCAGGCACCCCAGTGGGGACCCCCACCCTGATCCAGGGCCCCCTTCAGGGGAAACCAGCCGGCCCTCACCCGTGCACCAGGCCTCTACCCTATATAGTAAAAGGGTAATATGCCTCCCAGCACCGGGATCAGCTGAGCCACAAGGCCTCCCGGCACTGGGATCAGCGTGACAGGGGGCAGCGCCCAAACCCCCTGATCGGCCCTGCTCTGTGTGTGACGGGGTGGCGCCGCAACCTCCCCATCGACCCTGCCTTGAGTGTGACAGGGGGCGGTGCCCCAATTCCCCAATTGGCCCTGCTCTGAGCCCGACCAGGGGCTGCACCTAGGGATTGGGCCTGCCCTCTGCCACCCGGGAGCAGGCCTAAGGCAGCAGGGCGTTATCTCCCGAGGGGTCCCAGACTGTGAGAGGGCACAGGCCGGGCTGAGGGACCCTCCCCCCCCCCGAGTGCACAAATTTTTGTGCACCGGGCCTCTAGTTTCACATAATACTGGTTTGGTGGTGATGAACTCCTTTAGCTTTTTCTTATCTGTGAAGCTCTTGATCTGACCTTCAATTCTGAATGATAGCTATGCTAGATAAAGTAATCTTGGTTGTAGGTTCTTGGCATTCATCACTTGGAATATTTCTTGCCACTCCCTTCTGGCCTGCAAAGTTTCTGTTGAGAAATCAGCTAAAAGCTGTATGGGCGCTCCCTTGTAGGTAACTAATGGCTTTTCTGTTGCTGCTTTTATGATTCTCTCTTTGTCTTTAACTCTTGGCATTTTAATTATGATGTGTACCAGTGTTTACCTATGCTGCCAT
>NW_006296631.1:49393-52089 GCF_000327345.1 Myotis davidii | reverse complement strand
CACAGTAATTGCTGCAAGCACCTCTGAGAGAAAGCCGCCCTTGAGTTCTGCCCGATGCCAGACAGTCCAGTTTCTCCCGTATGAGTCTGGGTCCCCAGAGACTCACCCAGAACTGGAGTTCAGAGTAGTTGGAAGCTTGAGACTCCCTCCTGATTGAAAAAGACAACCGTGTCCTCAGTTTCCTGCCCTCTCTATGTGCTCCAGGTCCTCAGCTGCCAGCCCCCTCCACGTGCGCCGCGTCCTTAGCTGCCAGCCTTCTCCACATGCGCCGCGTCCTCAGTTGCCAGCCCTTTCTGCGTGCGCCTCCGTACCTCTGCACTTTAGTTCCACACCTCCTCTGAGTCTCGGTATGCTTTTCTCTTTCCTTCTAGTTGTAGAATTTCCACTCAGCCTGCCTTCCTGTGGTTCTGGATGATGTCCATTCTGTCTTTTAGTTGTATTTTTGAAGTGATTGTGCGAGGCAGCAATCTCCGGTGTTTACCTATGCCGCCATCTTGGTTTCTCCCCCCTGATTCTCATTCTTGAGTCCCCAGAAAATGGTCTTGTTCACAGCCTCTCTGCCCCCATTAGCACATCAGCCCCGTGAGCACAGCATGTCTCTGTCAAGTGGTCTGCGTGCCCAGAACCTAGACCAGGGCATGGCTCAGACCAGATGCTCAGAGCAGCCATGAGTGTACACGTGATCATGGTGGCTGATGGTGATATTGTCACTGTTGCCACTTCATAAGCGAATGATGGAGTAAAGGCCACTGCTTGGCCTCCAGCCTGTCCCAGGACATAGGTCATTGGGCACACAAGTAGGGTTCTTCCAGATGCTCTGTCACCCCCACCCTTCACCTCTCCTTTCAGCAGTCCAGAAACGTCCCACGCCCCCATCCAAACCCCAGGGTGAACGTGCAGGAAGCAACAACCACCGCAGTGAGGCTGATACTGAGCACCTGTTGGGGGCTAATCGTGAGTTGGCAGCTGACACCCTCCAGCTTTGCAGGCAGGGATTCCAAAGCCCAGGGGTACCAGGATGTCCTTCCCCAGGGGCACCAGGCTGCTTCAAGGGCGCCAGCTGCTGGACAAGGAGGGCATGAGCTGTTGTTTTCCTGGTTTGGAAGCTGGAGGCATTCAGGCCTGTGGGTCCCTGGAGCTGGAGCGAGGGTGGAGAGGGGGACGAGCATGTATCTGATGGGCCTGGAGAGGGACCCAAGACTCACCTCCAAGCCTTCGCTTCCTCATTTGGAAAGTGGGAGCGTCTTGTTGGGGTCACCTTGAGGCCTCCAAGTCAGTGTCAGGCAGGTCCCCATGGTCCTGAATAGCACAGGGTGCGGAGGGAGAAGGGCCAGGCCCCAGGGGTGTGAGCACTGGGGTCCTTGCCACCTGGTGTCTTTCGCACACACCCCATGTATCTTAGCCTCCCTGCCTTTCCGGCCTCCCCCATGACAGTGACGACGACAAGGTGAGGAGCCCTCACTGGTGTGGCTCAGTGGATAGAGCGTAGGCCTTTGGACTGGAGACTGTTGGTGAACTGCAGGAGCAATGACTGTCTATATTGGTGCCTCGGGGCTGTTCAGTGGCTTGTTCCTATTCATTGTGACAGTATTAATACTTCTTGGTGCATCATGAATGTGCCTGGCAACTATTCATCGTTGCTTTACAACTGTGTCATGTATTGTAAATACTGGGTGGCCCCTGCATATTTAGCGAGTCATTCATATTCAGCCCTTCCGTAACAGTCACACTTCTTGCTCATTAAAAACTTCCTGAATATTTCAGTGTTGTGACTATGGGGCCCGTTAGCACATGAGGAATATTTAGAGTGGGGAATATTCAGTGCCTCTTGGTCCTGCCCCCTGAATCCAATGCATTCTTCAAGGCCACCCCACCCCCACCCCCCACGGCAGCTGTCACCTTCGTCGGAACTAGGCTGAAGTGAGGCACTAAATGGCTAGCATGTGGGTCATTATATCCTTACCTCTGGCAACAAACACCAGCGAGCATCAAGTGGGGGCACCGCTGTTGGGAGAAGACCCCCGGCCCACCTCTGGGGTCCAGACTGGTTGGGGAGATGGACAGGAGAGAAGTGAGTAGATTTGCCCAACGGTGGCGAGAGCTGCAGAGAGGGGCAAAGCCAGAGCGTGGCATTTTAGCTGGGAGGGTCAGCTTCCCAGGAAGTGCCTGGGCTGAGTCCGAAGACCAAGGGCAAGAGCAGGCGGGCAGGGCTTCCCAGGAACAGCAGTGCAAAGGGCTGGGCCTGGGCGGTTGAGGAACGGTGAGGAGGTTAGTGTGACTGGACCAAATGAGAGGCGGCTGAGTTCCTGGTGGTGGGGAGATAACAGGGGAGGTGGGTGCCTGAGAGCACCCACACCTGGCAGGCAGCCCAAGAGGTTCTTGGCCAGTGGAAACACATGGCTGTTTTGTTGGAGGAAGTGGGTTCTGGTGAAATCCTACCAGTGCATTGAGGGCAATCAGCCCGGAGCAGGATGGCCTGTCCCAGCCACGCCCTTTGATGCACAATCGAAAGTGACGGTGTCTCAGCTCTCCCACGTCCTCATGGGGAAACAGACTCCCAAGGCGAAGCAACTTGCCGAGGTCAACTCGGGGCAAAGAGGCAGCACACAACAACGAATCTAAATCTGACTTTTCTGCTCCCGCTTCCCCCCCCTTCCACGCCCCCCCCCCCCCCCAACCCCGCCACGCCAACCCCC
>NW_006296631.1:44601-49375 GCF_000327345.1 Myotis davidii | reverse complement strand
AAGACCCCCAGGAGACAGTCCCACTTCTCAGCATGGCATTCAAGGTCTTCACAGGGTCTGGCCTCAGAAATCACCCCTTCTCCAAATTCTACTTTTCAGCCAAATAAACTGTTTGCAATTCCTTGAATATGCCTTATTTCCCATGCCCTTAGTGAACTCCTATTCATCCTTCAAAGCCTCAGCTTCAGTATCCTGGTACCTTCTTCTGGCCCAGCCCTGATCCCACCGGTGTCTGGATTTATCTCCCCTAAAGTAGGGGTTTCCAAGGGGCCAGGCTCAGGGTTGAGGCTTCTTGGGTTCCTCAGATCCTATTTGTTAAATAAATGAACGATTTTCATGTGTGTGTTTTGGGATAAGAGCTGCTGAGACCCTTAGGGCTGGAGACAAAATGGGTTGTTTCTGTGGTAATGTGAAGCATGCACTTGGGACAACCCCCAAGTCCATTTCCCCATTTATAAAATGGGGGTGAAGCCTCCCCCAGAGTTGTTCAGACCCTGTGAACTTCAGACTAAACAGCTATTTGGGCTTCAACCATGCTAGTCATTTTGTTTTATAATGAGACCTGGAGAGGATGGACAGCAGGATCTTGGGTGGGGATTGGGGACTCGAACCCAAGCCCGAGAGGAGCTTCTTGTGGGCCTAGAGTTGCTGCCCAGAAGTAATACCACGAGGCATCCCTTCCTTGGCGAAGCCAAGCCTTGAGTCCCAAGGTCTCCCATGGCAGGTGTGGGGCCCCAGCCCCTTCAGACAGTGAGGCCCTTGAGGACAGGTTAATGACTTCCTGGGGCACAGCCCACTGGGCCAGCGAACCGTCAGCACTCTCAGGCCTCCCGAAAGGGAGGCCCTGGGGCTCTTTCTCAAGCCAACCTAGCTGTGCGATATCGTGAGGTTGGCATCATGTCCTGGTTGAGGTTTTAAGAGACCATGAGTCAGCAGAGGCCCTTGCTGGATGGAAAAGGGAAGCGGATCTCGGGTGCGTTAATGGAGCTCTAGTCAGGGGAGAGGAGAAGCCAGCCTCTGACGAGTTCTTCGCTCCATCAGGAACCTCACGGGGGCCTGCGGGGTGGAATAGCCATGGGACCCCTCCGTTTAGAGAAAGGACAGACAGACAAGGTGAGAAAATGTTGAGAATGCAGACAGCCAACAAAGGGTGTTCCATATGCAAAGAGTTCTGACAAATAAAAAAGAAAAAAAAAGAATGCAAGGAAAGGAACAGGCATTAATGGAAATAACTGAGGTTCTATTTTGCCCTAGCTCTCTGATCCCCGTCATACGAGCCATTATATACGTAATTGTGCTACCGCCTCTCAGGCTTTTCCCCGCCCCAGCCCTCAGGTTTGGCTGAGTTATAACTATTTGTATTTGCAGAGATGTCTTCCTTTGCTTCGGAGCCCTTGTTTAGAACTTACAGAATGCATTCCCAGTGAACTGATCCTTGGCCATTTAGGTTTGATTTTTTTGTTTATTGAATAAATGTTTAATAAACATATAAATAATATATAAATAAGCAGTAGTAAATCTCACTAGTCCATATGGTGAATTTATATAAACCTATATTAAGATTCTTTGCTCAGCCCTAGCCGGTTTGGCTCAGTGGATAGAGCGTCGGCCTGTGGACTGAAAAATACCGGGTTCGATTCCAGCCAAGGGCACATGCCCGGATTGCAGGCTTGATCCCCAGTAGGGGCCGTGCAGAAGGCAGCCAATCAATGATTCTCTCTCATCATTGATGTTTCCATCTCTTCCTCTCTCCCCCTTCCTCTCTTAAATCAATAAAGAAATATTTTTTTTTTAAAAAAAGATTCTTTGCTCACTCCCAAATTCTCCTTTTCTGACCACCCTTCATCTTGAGTTCTCCATTCTGGAGACCAGGGTTTCTCAGTGCTGCCAATGTTGACATTTGGGGTTTTTATGTAGCAGGGCCACATAATGTGAAGCAGCATCCCTGGCCTCCCACACCGCCACCCCACCCCACCCACGCCATGATAACCAAAATGTCTGCAGACATTGCCGCGCGTCCCTGGGGGCAAACCCCTCTAATGCCTTGGGAGGGGGGTTTTTAGGCGCGTCCTTGTCTCCCAGCCTTTGGGGTCTCCAGCACCCCTGTGGCCAGGAGATGCTGTGGCATCTCTCATCTGACTTACTATTTGGTGGCTCCGTCTTTCTGCTGTGGCTTGTCAGGGCCAGCCTGACAGGTTGAGCCGGGCTGAGGTAGGGAGGTGGGAATTGAGAAAAGAAAGAAAGACAGGAGAGCGGGATCGGGAGGACTACAGCTCCATCGAGGAACTGCAGCAGCTTCATTAACCACACAAGGCTTTTTATACACGACACACTGAATAGGTCTGTCAAGAGGCATGTATTCTTTGTTTCTCTTAATCTCTAAGGGAAGACGGAGCAGGACAAGTTCTCGGTACAGCAAATCTCAGTAAATAGTTACAACCTTCTGGGTAAGCCATGAAAGGCTGTTCTCATTCTACAAAGGTTGCTCTCATTCTACCGGTAACCGCCATCCAAACAAGTCTGGGAAAACTGTGTGGGTAAGGGTCCCAGCCTTGCCAGCCCCTTCAGGTGCAAGGACCGTGTCAGCTTACACCTGGGCTCCAACAGTAGCTCATGAGGTCTTCCCCGTCCTTGGAGTCCAGGGACCTGCCCCGTCTGCCCAGAGGCGCCTTGGTCATCGCCTACCTGGACGCGAGCCACTCTTTAGCGCGGGGAGATGTCCTTGTAGGGATTCAGTTCATTCTCGTGTCTCATTCATCAGTTCACAGTCTCATCCCCAGATGGTTTGCCTTCTGGGTCTCCCAAGTCTGCCCGCCAGATGCTGAACCCCGGGGACCTGGCAGCCGCTCCGGGGATGCCACGGCAGCAAGACAGGCTCTGTGCCCCCTGCAGGCCGGCTCTCCAGCTGGTTTCCACCTCAGGGCCTTTGCACCTGTTGTTCCCTCCCCTGGGCACCTCTCCCAAACCTCAGTCCTGCTGGCTCCTCCACACGCTCACATCCCAGCTTCAGTGTCATCCAGCCCTCAAAATCCAGACCTGCCACCAGACCCCATTTTCTCCCTTGCCTCTTGTTACCTTGTCTCATTTCTTTTTTAAAAAATGCATTTTTATTGATTTCAGAGAGGGAGAGAGAGATAGAAACATCAATGATGAGAGAGACTCATTGATCGGCTGCCTCCTCCACGCCCCCTACTGAGGATGGAGCCTGCAACCCAGGCATGTGCTCTTGACCGGAATCGAACCCACGACCCTTCAGCCTGCAGGCGGATGCTCTATCCACTGAGCCAAGCCGACCAGGGCACCTTGTATCATTTCATCAAGGTTTTTAATTTAGTATTTGTCCCCCTTGAAAGTATTGGTTCCATAGTGGCAGAGACATGTAGGTACTTGGTGCCTTTTCACCATTGTGTCCCCAGCTCCCAGGAGGTGGAGTACAGACACAATAAATATTGACTTCAATGAATGTTTTAATCCTCACTCGAGGATATTTTTTTCACTGATTTCTAGAGAGAGTGGAAGGGAGGGAAGAGGAGGGGAGAGAGAGACAGAGGAAAACATCAATGTGAGAGGCACATCGATTGGTTGCCTTCTGCATGTGCCCCTACCAGGGCTGGGGAACCTGCAACCCAGGTACATCCTCTTGACCAGGAATCGAACCCGAGACCCTTTGGTCTGCAGTTGGCTGCTCCAGCCGCAGAGCAAACCGGCCAGGGCAGTCTCCACATTTAAACCCAAGAGTCACCGCTCTTAAACAATGTCCCCGGCATGAATAGAATCACATTGCGCGGTAATTGGTTCTTTTGTGCATGAATGACTTTCTGCGGCAGTTTTGATGCTAACTGGCTCAGTTTCCCACGTGCACTTTTGTTTACTTACAGTGACTGGTGAGTGCACGCATCTACGACACCTATTTAGTATAAATTTAAAATTACAGCAAGACATATTTAAAACCTTTCTGTGAAATTGAACTTTCATACATACTTTTTTTTTTTAAATCCTCACCCGAGGATATTTTTTCTATTGGTTCCCAGAGCGAGTGGAATGGGGGCAGGCCGAAGAGAGAGAGAGGGAAACATCGACATGCATCAGTTGGCTGCCTCCAGCATAAGCCCCTACCCGGGCTGAGGGACCTGCAACCGAGGCACATGCCCTTGACCAGGAATCCAACCTGCAACCCTCAGGTCCACCAGTCACTGCTCTAACCACCGGCCAGAGCCATGCATACTTAATTTTATTTATTTTATTTTTTAAAATATATTTCTTTATTGATTTCAGTGAGGAAGGAAGAGGGAGAGGGAGATAGAAACATCAATGATGAGAGAGAATCATTGGTCAGATGCCTCCTGCACGCCCCCTACTGGGGATAGAGCCCACAACCCAGGTATGGGCCCTTGGCCTGAATCAAACCTAGGACCCTTCAGTCCACAGGCCGACGCTCTATCCATTGATCCAAACTGGCTAGGGCACATATGCAAGTTTTTAAAAGATAAAATCTATGGCTGGACACTCAGGTTGTTGAAGAGAAAAGGCTTCGGGAGGGAAATACCCTTTTTATATACTACTCACCCCTTCCCACCATGGGCTTCTGCTATAAAAAAGGAATTATATTCTTTCATAGAAAAATGAAATGACCAAGATTAGTAAAAATTTGGAGGTAAAGAGATAAGAAATTTGCTTTACCAGAAGCAACAGTAAAAATTTGCCTTTTAATCAAATCTGTATAGAAAATTTAAAAATGGCTGCTTTTTTTATTTGGCTCTTAAAAACAATACCT
>NW_006296631.1:43730-44499 GCF_000327345.1 Myotis davidii | reverse complement strand
GGAAGGGGGGGGATTAGGGACCGAGAGGTGGTCAGTGCACCTCATAGCGACCGGTTGAGCCGACGTTCTGTTCTGGTGGTCACGCCATGATGGTCGCTGGGCCTTTATTGTATAGGATGGGCTTTCAGATTTAACAGACACTGCTCGATTGGTCCGTTGTATGGAGGTCTTATAGTCAAGAAGAACGGAATGGTTGTATCAGAATCCCAGAGCTCAGAGCTTCCTAGAGGGGCAGGTGAAAGGGAAGCCAGAAGGATCCCAGCAGCTCTCACCTGGTAGAAAGGGAGTTCTCTGCCCCCCACCCCGCATCTGGGAGGCTCCCGGGCCCTCGCTGGGCAGGGACCTGAGGGGGACCAGGTTGGATATGGAGGGGCGGGTTCTGGGCAGGCTGAGCCCGGCGCTCTCTCTGTTACAATCCTGTGCCTCGGCTTCCTTTGTAAACATAGATTCCCCCGCAACTGTCAGAGTCAACCTGGGCGGGGGCGCCAGAGGAGATGGGGTGTGGGGGACTCGATGAGGAGATGGGGTGTGGGGACTCCATGGGGTGAACGTCAGTATGTTACTAACCTGAGCACCTGTTCACTGCAGCAGGTGCTGGGGCCCGCAGGTGTCTCCGGCCAAGTGCGTGGCCCTTCCCGGATCGTCAGTGAATGGTATTCTCCCCAGGAGGCGCCCCGGGGGTCCCCTTGGACCAATCCCACACCGGGAGACCACGATGAGGTGTTTCCGGTCCTTGCGGACAGAGACGGTCCTGGCCCTGGGCCTCTGC
>NW_006296631.1:43076-43382 GCF_000327345.1 Myotis davidii | reverse complement strand
GCGGCTCTTCCTGGTGGGCACGGCCCCGGAACCCAAGGAGGCCCGCAAGGTCAACCAGCTGCTGGCCATGGAGGCCAGGGTGCACGGGGACATCCTGCAGTGGGACTTCCACGACTCCTTCTTCAACCTCACGCTCAAGCAGGTAGGCTGGCGGGCGGCCCCCGTCCCTCCTGCCCAGGTCACCCGCATCTCCTCCGAGGGCTCCGGGGGGGACCAGCAGACCCGTCCCCCCACCCTACCCCCTCTATTGTCTACATAGCGCCTGAAGTCCATTTCCTCTCGGGGTGGGGGTGACCCAGGCTTACA
>NW_006296631.1:36807-42466 GCF_000327345.1 Myotis davidii | reverse complement strand
CTTATTTATTTATTTATTTTTTTAACTATATTTTATTGATTTTTTTACCGAGAGGAAGGGAGAGAGATAGAGAGTTAGAAACATCGATGAGAGAGAAACATCAATTAGCTGCCTCCTGTACATCTCCCACTGGGGATATGCCTGCAACCCAGGTACATGCCCTTGACCAGAATCGAACCCGGGACCCTACAGTCCGCAGGCCGACGCTCTATCCACTGAGCCACTCTGGCTGGGCAATAAAGACATTTTTGATGGACAAGAGCCCATGGCAGGTAGAGAGAATCCGCATGCAGAGCAGGAGTGGGCGGCTCCAAGGATCGAGCAGGTTGGGGGTGGGGTGGAGCAAGCTGAGTGGAGATTCAGTTCAGGCTCCTGCCCTTCGTAGGTACAGACAGGTCTGGGTTCAGATCTTGAGGAGCTACTTCTGTGTTATGTGACCTTGCTCAGGGCAGCGTCACTGGGCAGCTTGTTTCCTCATTTGCAAATGGGACTGGAGACCACATGTACCGCTTGTGGTCGCATCAGGGATTCAAAGCAGGGCGGGCCCTGAGGACACGACTTGGCAGGCAGCAAAGGTTACGATGGAGGAAACGGAAGCCAAAGTAAGCAGAGGGCCAGAACCCCTCAACATGCCACGATCTTAACACAAACCCCCAAGGGCATGGTAAACATTAACTTAGACGCTGAAACCGGTTTGGCTCAGTGGATAGAGCGTCGGCCTGCGGACTGAAGGGTCCCGGGTTCGATTCCAGTCAAGGGCATGTACCTGGGTTGCAGGCATAGCCCCAGTGGGAGATGTGCAGAAGGCAGCTGATCGATGTTTCTCTCTCATCGATGTTTCTGACACTCTATCTCTCTCCCTTCCTCTCTGTAAAAAATCAATAAAATATATTTTAAAAAAATAATAATAATAATAATATTTAAAAAAACAAAAAACATTAACTTAGACATGAATCTAGTCCCCATGAGGCACTGAGCCCGCAATGGCTGCCGGGAACATGGCCCGGGGAGGAGACACAGCCCCCACCCAGGGGGAACCCAGAGTCTGGCAGGGGAGGTAGATGTTCAGTGACAACCACACAAGTAATTATATAACAGCAGCGCTCGCCCAGGCAGAGGGGGAAGGAATGGCAATAAACATAGATGTGACAGTTTTCTTGGCGCTTTAACCAACATCATCTCCACGGACCCCCCACAATCCTGCAGGCAGGTCCTGAGACGAGGCCTGAATGGAAAGTTGGAAACTGAGGCACAGAGACGAGCAGTTGGTGGTTGAGGTCACCCCACAGGGTGGGGGAGGGGGGGCCTTGAACCCAGGCTGGGTTGACTGGGGGACACATCCTCCCCTGGTCTCCATGGGCCGAGGAGGCTGATTGTCCCAGCCCTTCAGCCCACATGCCCTGCCCCCCCACCCCCCGCAGGTGCTCTTCCTACAGTGGCAGGAGACGCGGTGCACCAATGCCAGCTTCATCCTCAACGGGGACGACGACGTCTTTGCCCACACGGACAACATGGTCTCCTACCTGCAGGGCCACGACCCTGACCACCACCTCTTTGTGGGGCAGCTCATCCAGTACGTGGGCCCCATCCGGGTCTCCTGGAGCAAGTACTATGTGCCCAAGATAGTGACGGAGGACGAGCACTACCCGCCCTACTGTGGAGGGGGGGGCTTCCTGCTGTCCCGCTTCACGGCGGCCGCCCTGCGCCGGGCTGCCGCCGCCCTCGACCTCTTCCCCATCGACGATGTCTTCCTGGGCATGTGCCTACAGCACGCGGGCCTGCAGCCCGCCTCGCACAGTGGCATCCGCACCGCCGGCATCTGGGCCCCCTCCGCACGGCTGTCCACCTTTGACCCCTGCTTCTACCGGGACCTGCTGCTGGTGCACCGCTTCCTGCCCTACGAGATGTGGCTCATGTGGGAGGCGCTGAGCCGGCCCAACCTCACCTGTGGCAAGCGCCGGGAGATCTACGGAGTGGGGCCGGGGCCCTAGCCCCGGGGCTCCTGTCTCCACCCTGCAGGAGGGGGGACATTTTCTTCCCAAGAAGAGACCTTTGTCCTCCTGGGCATAGGGAAGTGCCAGGGAGGGGGTGATGAGTGAATAGTTTTGTTTGTTTGCTTTTTTTAAATACGTATATGCTTTTATTTATTTTAGGGAGAGAGAGAGAAACATTGATTAGCTGGCTCCTGCATGCCCCCACTGGGGATTGAGCCCGAAACCCAGCATGTGCCCTGACCAGGAGTCAAACGGCGATCTCTTGGTGCACGGACAGTGCTCAGCTAACTGAGCCACACTGGCCAGGGCTGATTAGTGAATAGTTTTGTGGCAAATTCCTACACATCCTTCAAAGCTCACCCAGTACTGCTCAGACCAGGTTCGCCATACCTCCTAGACTCTCAGCTACTGGCAGAAGCACTTCGGCCAGGGTTCCAGCTGCTTCTGCTGCTGCTGCTGCTTCCAGCGCATTTGAGTCCAAGTCCCACATCCCAGCCCTAGCCAGTCTGGCTCAGTGGATAGAGCGTCAGCCTGTGGACTGAAGGGTCCCAGGTTCGATTCCAGTCAAGGGCACATGCCTGGGTTGCAGGCTCAATCCCCAGTAGCGGGCAGCCAATCAATGATTTTCTCTCATCATTGATGTTTCTACCCCTCTCTTCCTCTCCCTTCCTCTAAAAGCAATAAAAAAAATGAAGTCCCACATCCCAGCCCCAACCTTGATCATGGGCTGGCCCCTAAATAGTGGCCACGTGCCTGGATTGCGGATAATCGTGGGTGAGGTCTGGCCATGGTTCACGGCCAATGGGGAATTCCCGAGGTCGCATGCAGCTGAAGGGAGGAGCCCTTTTCAGCGAGGGGCAGGGCCTTGGCCCCTCAGATGGTAGGAGGGGTCAGAGAGGCCACGAATGGGACCGCCCCCTCCCTGCTGTGGTATTAAGTGCTCTGGTGGTGGAAATAGTGGCCAGAGGAGCGGGCAGCGGTCTGTCTCAGGCTATGAAGACTCGGTCTGGAGTACCCGGAAGGCCCCAGGCCCCACACCTGGGATCCCCAAGAACTCAGGAAACAGTACTGGGACCAGAGTGGTCTTCACTGGGCACAAGGCCACACAAACACTCACCCCAGTGCCCTGAGAAGGAGGAGGTTCAGATCCTCGACTGGCCCTGAGTTCTTGGGACCCAGGACTACCCCCTCCCCCCAAACCAGTGTCTTTCTGATTAGGGAGATCTAATCCTGCTGGCCTTGACAGGTGTCTGGGACTTGGGCCTCCCAGGCATTGGGGTGGTGGCAGGACACCTCAGGCAGCAGAGTACAGACAGGGGAGTGGGTCCTCAGGGAATAAAATGTTTGTTGAAGACCTGGGGTCTTTTTTTTTTTTAAAGTTATTTACAAGTTTTAACTCAGGTCAATCTACATTTATTTATAAAAATCTCATTTCCAATAGAAAATATACACCTGCAGGAGTCTCATTCATGCTGATCTGACCTTACCTCATCCCTGCTCACACACCCACCATGGCTCCCACTTGCCCTACGCTTATATACCCCAAGTCTGACTCTCACTACCAGCGTGGTGACAGTCTCGGGAGAGAAAGGCACGGGTTGAGTCTGCTCCTGTCTGCAAGGGACACTGGGCCCACCTCAGGCTCCTGCTTCTGGCCAGGCCCCTGCCCAATCCCACCCAACCTCCTCTCCTCCCGTGAGGACTGTGCCTCAGCTGTCCTCTATCCTGCCTCCTCTCCCTTTAAGTGTTTATTGTGCGCCTATTGTGTGTTGCACACCTTGCCCGGTACTCTTTCTCCCAGACCCATGGGAAGAGTCAGCAGATACAGACCCACCTTATAGCAAGGAGGTTATATCATAGGATCCCCATCCCAGGATGAAGGGAGGATGCAAGTGAGAAGAATGGTCAGAATTGAATCAATAAATATCCACTGTGAGTAACTTAGGTGTGTGTGTGTTTGTGTGTACCGTTTAGTGGGCATTAAATGACATTAAGGCCCTCCCAGGATTTGAATCCTGCACCTGGCCATTCCTACCTTGTCTGATCTTGGCAAGCAGTCATCTTGCTGGGCCTTAATTTCCCCATTTTTTCTTGTGATGAATCAAGTTGTCAAACTCCTAGAAGTGTTGGTGGGCCTATGGCTGCCAGGGGCCAAGCCCATGTGAGAGCTGACCTAGGCTGGTCCCTTTTTCTTTTTCTTTTTCTTTTTAATTGCTTAAAGTATTACAAAGGGTATTACATATGTGTCTTTTTTTCCCCCCGCCCTTGACTATCCCCTGGCCTCCCCCACCCCCCTACCCAGGCCGAAGCTCTATCCACTGAGCCAAACCGGTTTTGGCCCTACCCTTTTTCTTGAGAAAATGCCATAAAGCTGCTTTGAATTCTGCAGGAGTTTTATTTATTTATTATTGGGGAGACAGCAAGATGGGGTTTTACAAGTGCAGAGAGGACTCCTTGGAGGTGAGAACATTTGGCCCTCCGTGTCTGACACTGTAAAATCAAGGATTCTCCAAGCCAGGGTGGTGGGGTGCCCCCTTCCCTGAGTTAACCCCATAGAAGTTGGGTGACCTAGGGTAGGTGGTGAGTCCCCTGTCCCAGGATGTAATCAACAATCCCCCAGATATGGGGCTTTATGGTGCTGTATGGCTTCAGGAGGTCACCAAACCAGAACTTCTGGGTCTCTGACTCCCCGAGGCCCTGCCCTAGGAGGGCTCAGTGGGGACAGAGGGTCAGTAGGTCTTGCCAGGTGCAGCCGCTAAGGCAGCAGTGGCGGGCAGGGTTGGTGGCAGTTGCCCGGCGATGGTGGTGGTGGTGGTGGTGATGGTGAGAGGCCTGGAGCAGGGGCTGTGGGTCGAGTACCAGCATTTGGTCCTCGGCCACCAGGCCATGGAGGAGATGTCGTCCTTCCAGCCATTGCAGCAGCTCACCTGGGGACAGGGTAGAGTTCAGCATAGATAGGGGACCCCAGAAGACACCCCCACTCTGTGTGCACACCCCTGCATGCTCACATCCTGCTAAGTGCCTCCCCCCAAACACTCATCATGCACACAAATAGCACTTATTAAGTAACTACTGTATACTGGGCACAGATTTCATCAACCATCCAGGTGTGTGCACGCTTGACCCACACTCAAGCCCCTTGCAGTGCACACACACATTTGCCACCCATCACATGGACGCACAGGCGCTTCCCAGAGTAGAAGACAGCAGAGATGGCATGTGCCACACTTATGTGCAGGGGTGTGCAGACCGTGGGTACACATGGACACAAGCACACCCCTGGATGAGCACACACAAGTAGCATGCCCTCAAACCCCCTCCCACTGCCCCCACCTGCCGTGTGCGCCTCAACACACCTGTCTGCACCCATGTCACACAGACGCACGCAGAACACACGTGTGTGACACACGTGCGCACAAACCTGTGTTACGCCCTCTGCACCAGGGCCAGGGCTAGGGGAGGAGAGTGAGCACTGGTAGCGCCAAAACAATCAAAAGAAATCCTATTTTAATGCAGTAATTTTAAAAAATCAAAATTAATACAAAAATGCACGAAGATCACAGTCCTGAAGCGGTAGAGGATCTGACTGCACTTGCACGACTCTGCCGCTAGGCCCCGCGCCGGTTCCCGCCCAGCGGGGAGAGCATCCTCTGCTCCCGACTTGC
>NW_006296631.1:31837-36789 GCF_000327345.1 Myotis davidii | reverse complement strand
TGAGAAACCCAGGAACACGGCCCTGCCTGCCCACTTACGGTCTCCGCCAGCCACTGGCCGCCCGGCCTCGGGGGACCAGCGCGGGCCCCCACACACGCGCACCAGCGCGCGGACGAAATGGTGGCCACACAGCTTCTCCGGCCCCTCCGGGGTGGGCGCGCGGCCCAGCGTCACGACCAGGGCCGAACTCAGCAGCACCAGCGCCCAGGGGAGCGGGCGGGGGTCCATGGCGGCGGGAAGCGCCTGAGCCCAGCGGGCACCCGGCTTATAGCTCCCCGCCGGCCCAGCTGGGGGCCTTGGAGGAGGGGGAGGCATGGGAGAGGGTCAGGGTCAGGGTCAGGGTGAATCCAGCGTGAGCCCTGACGCTGTGTTCTCTGTTGTAATGCTAGCGCCTGACTCCATGAAGCGTTGATTGTGGAGGCGGCCACCCCCATGACGGCCATCTCCGCCCAGCAGCTATGAAACGCAGGCGCCCTTCCCCGCGAGGCTCCTGTCTGAGATCTAGGTTGATTCTGGTAACTGGCCGTTTGGGCCCCTTGCTTTTCCTCTTTGATGCTTTAAATGACCACTCTCACGTTAGGCCCCCATCCTCAGAGCCAATCAAAGCAGAACCCCAGCCCTGACCATGCTCTCCCTCCACCTGCTGCTGGGCTGTGTGGCCCCACGGGTGTTGTGTCATTTCCAGGTTCTAAGTAAATAATAAACCTTTATTTTCTCAGAGTTCCCGGATGGTGACTGATGGCGTCTTGTACTCGAAATGAGCTCAGGGGCTGGTCCAGCCACCGCGCTGGTTATTGATTGGCTGAGAGGGACATGAAACGGCAAGGGGTCTCTCTCCCTGGGCAGGGCCTTGGGTGTCCCCACCTCACGTGGACTGCTGGCTGAGGAGTCTTTATTGTCATTCTTAACTGTTTGAAAGAAGTGAAATAGATAAACTGAGAAATAATGTCATGGGGTGGGGGGGCGCTCAGCCAGCTGAGACCGGGGATATCTGGGGTCTTGTTAGGAGGGTGCACATGAGGAAACAGGCTCGGAAAGCAGACCCCTCACTTGCCCAAGGTCGCAGGAGGCTGGGCCCGGGATGGGGGTGCTGGCTTGCTCTGCCTCTCTCACATTAGGGTCCCCTTGGGCTGGGCAGGGACTGAAGGGCCCAGACAAGTGTTGCTGCTTTTGCTCAGCACCTACTGGGTGGCACCCTGGTGCCCGGGAGGCCGTAGGACCCTGTTTTACCAAGAACGGAAGCTACAGCAGAGAGAGCCTGAGCCAAAGAGCTGGTCTTGCTCGAGTTTAAAGCAGCCCTACAACCCCGACTCTCTCCGCACTTTTCACCAAAGCAGGTGGCTCTTCCTGGGCTGAGAGGGCTCCGTCTTTGTCTCCCTCCCTCCCTCCCTCTCCCTCTCTCTGTCATTCTCCATGTCCTCCCAGCAGTCCTGAGGAGCACACAGGGGACTAGCTCGGCCCGCCTGACGTCGAACCCCTCCCCACAGCCTAGCTCTTCCAACCGGGCCTTCCCCTCTGACCCACGCAGAACAGCCTGTTCCCTCCCCCCTCCCAAAGCCTGTAATCAGCTCCCAGGACAGAGCGAGGCCAGCAGCTGGGGCTGGGGGAGGGCTTGTCCTCCAGGGCCCCCGCCAATGCCCTACCCTGCCGTGTCTCCTCCTGCAGCCGATCCCAAGGCCCCCCCTGCGCCCTTCAGGAGTCTCTATCCCCCCCAGCCCTAACCACACTTCTCCCCTGATAGTCCCTCCTCAAGGTTCCCCATCACCCAAGTCCAGCAACAAACCATCCCTTCCACTGAACTCCTTTACTCATTCAACAAACACGTCCCAGAGTCCCCTCTGTGCCCTCCCTACCCAGCCCCCATGGAGCCTCCAGGTCAGAAGAGACAGCTGGACACAGGCGGCACCCCAGCCCTATGGTCAGAAGGAAGGACAGGCCTTGCGGGGTGTGGCGGGAGCACACCAAGGAAGGCTACAGGGAGGTGATTGATAGCTGGGGTTTGAGAGATGAATGCAAGTTTTCCAGGGGGGCTAAGTGGCAGGGAAGCCTTGCAGGCAGGTGAGAAGGTTTGGTGGGGCTTAACCTGCACAAGCCTCCACAAGTGGACTCTGCACCGCTGAGGGGCCAGCATATGGGACTGGGGCCCAGAGAGGGCAAGCAACTTGCCCTCTGTCACACAGCAAAAAAGTGGCTCCAACAAACTCTGTACTCTGAGCCTCCTCACCGTCACCATGATGTTCCCTCTGCCAAGAATGCCTTTCCCTCCCTCAGTTGCTGAAAAGCTCCTGTCAGCCTTTTCAGAGTCATCAGTGTGTAACCCTCTGGTCAAGAGAGAAAGGCCCCAGTATACCGGTGGGGAAACAAGCCCCGGGGTACAGTTAGGGTGGACTGGGACCCCAGCGTCCCCTGGCCCTTGACATAGTCCCAGTCACCCTTGCTCTCCCAAAAGGTGAGTTTCCAACCAGAGCAGCTGCTCTTGTCCTTGGCTTCCTCCGGTGAGAGCAGGATGGGCGAACAGAAGCCTGAGATCATATATTGAAAGCTACACAAAGTCCCTGCTGGAGGCTAGATGCAAAGGCATCCTCTGAGAAGCTGGGGCAATGGGAGGAGCTTAAATGTGGCCCCTCCCCTCTGGGAGCAGGGCTCAGTGGCCCCATAGAGCCATCTGGCTTGAATTTTTACAAAGTTCCAAAGGCCACGAAGCTGCCGTTGCTCCACAAGCCAGGGACGCCCCCACATGCAATGTCATTAGACTCTAAGCCGGTGGCCTAGAGAGGAGCAGCGTCTTGCCCAAACTCGCGAGGCCAGTCCATTGAGACAAGGACCCAGAGGTGCGGGAGATATAAAAACGACAGTGAGTGAGGGTCTCCCTCCGGACAAGCAGGGAAGGTGCGCGCTACCCCCGACTTCCACTCCACAGCGCCTCCAGCTGGGGGCCCAGGGTGCTGAAGGATGGTCGGTCTTGTGGGCTAGGAGCCCAGCACAGCTTCATGAGCTCATGAACCTGGGGGTTGGGAGGGGGAGGGGAAGACAACAGAGTCACATGGGAGTGGTAGGAAGGACATGAATCTTGTTCTAAAATATACTTAGACTCCATCCCTCCCCTGCTCCAAAGCCTCCATGGCTCCCTGCGGGTCTGAGAACAAAACCTCACCCTTCCCCTGCCTCCTTCCCTCCATTACCTCCTTCCTTCTTCCATCAGCCACATCATTACTTAAACGCACCAAGCTCATTCCTACCTCAGGGCCTTTAACAGCTGCCGTATCCTCCACTGAGAAAGCCCTCTGCCAGCTGTCCCCATGGATGGGCTGCTCCTCTAGGTATCACCTCCTCTAAGAGGTCCTCCCTGACTACCCCTCCCTGATCACCTCCCCTGTTCATCTCTTTCTCACCAGAATGGTTTTCTTTTTTAAAAATATTTGTATCGATTTTTAGATTGAGAGGAAGGAAGAGGGAGAAACATCATTTGGCCGCCTCCTGCACGCTCCCTACTAGGGATCAAGCCTGCAGCCTGGGCATGTGCCCTGACCCCGGAATTGAAGCAGCAACCTTTCTGTGCACAGGATCTTGCCCAACCAACTGAGCCACACAGGCCAGGGACCCACCGGAATGTTTTTGTTAGTTTCTGCTGGTTCCTGGGAGGACCCTGCTGAGTCCCCAGCATCCGCATACAGTCGTAGCTCCATATTTGTGGCCCAAACCAATTAATTTATGAATGACCAACTGCATGGCAGAAACTCTCACAAAAGTTGTGATGATAGCCCTGGCTGGTGTTGCTCAATGGTTAGAGTGTTGACCCACACACCAAAGGGTCATGGGATCAATTCCTGGTCCAGGAAGTGTACCTGGATTGCAGGTTTGATTCCTGCCCCGCTGGGGTGCAAGCATGGGAGGCAATCAATTGATGTGTCTCTTTCACATTGATGTCTCTCTCTCTCTTTCTCTTTCCCCCTCCCTCCCTCCCTTCCTTCCACTCTCTCTAAAAATCAATGGAAAACATTTCCTCTGGTGAGGACTAACAACAACAACAAAGTTGTGATGATAAACCTAAGAGTTCCTTCCATGTTATTGAGAGCCAACTGTGTGCGGGGCCTTCCCATCCCGTAAGCCACTGCTATTTCCATTTTGGATTTGGGCAAACTGTGGCTCTGAAATTGCTCAGCCTCACGCCCCATGAGTTCAACCAAGAGACAATGAGAGACTCAGAGGGGCCGGTGGGCTTGCCCAAGACCCTAGCGTGGGAAACTGAGTCAGTTCTTGCAAACACTCACCTCACCAGGGCAGGCTGGAGGTGCAGGCAGCCTCTGGCCCTCGGCCAGCAGGTCCAAGAGGCGGCAGAGAGCGGGGACATCTCGCTCACATCCCATCATCCGCAGGAACTCCTGGGGCCAGAGGGAACTCAGGTGATGGAGGGGAAGAAGGGGGCAGATGACTAGGGAGTAAGCCATCCTGAAAGGAGGAAGGGCTCGCTGCTGGTGGGGGTCGGGGAGGGGTCCTCTGTGATGCAGGGGGCTGCCTGAGGGGAGGCGGTCAGCCACAGCGAGGGGGTGGGAGAAGGAGGGTGCGAGGGGCTCAGGGCGCTGACTCACAGCGGAGGGGCTGCAGCTCTTGTCGCTGTAGGTGAACAGCTCGTACAGGACAACCCCAAAGCTCCAGACATCCGACTGGCGCGAGAAGATGTTGTCCGAGAGGGACTCCGGGGCGTACCTGGGGGAGACAGGGCAGCCTTGGGGTGCGAGCGCGGGGCGGAGGACAGGGAAGGAGCAGCACTGGGCTCGGGCAGCTGTCCAGGGCAGCTGGGCTATAGGAGGGTCAGACTCCAGCTTTAGGGTCTCAGTTCCCCTGACTGGGGTGGAGCTGAGTCTGTGGCCAGCCAGGGCGGGACCTGGGGTCGGGGTGGGTGGGGTGTCAACTCTGTGGCCTGTAGTTGTGGGGACAGGAGGGGCCAGTGC
>NW_006296631.1:20693-31718 GCF_000327345.1 Myotis davidii | reverse complement strand
AGAACAGTGGGAGGAAGGGAGGGGCCCGGATGGTGGAGAGGAGAAGCTGGGACCAGGGCGGGGCTCAGGGTGCAGCTGCAGCTGTGGGCGGGGCCAGCACCCTGGGAGGAGGGGCGTGGCCTGGGAGGGAAAGGACTGGGGGAAGAGGGGCGAGTTGAGGCGGGGTTTCCCACCAGAAGATGGGACTTTGGCCCGGTTCCCGGACAACGTAATAGTCTTTGTCCAGCGGCAGCAGCTTGGCAAGGCCGAAGTCAGCGATCTTGACGTGCGTCTCACTCTCCACCAGGATGTTCCGCGCTGCCAGGTCGCGGTGCACACAGCGGCGGGAGCCCAGGTACTCCATGCCCTGCCGGCGGACATGGGGTCCAGACCCCAGGATGACTCAGCAGGGCACTCTCACCCCCACCCCAGCCTGACCTGGATCCAGATCCCAAGCCTAACCCCACTGCCCCATCCTACACTCCAGTCCTGACCTTAGCCCCAACTCAACCCCACCTCCAACCAGACCTGGACTGGTGCCGCTGCAGGAAGTCGCGCAGGCAGCCGCTGGGCAGGTACTCCATGACCAGCCGCAGGCTCTGGCGGCCTAGGAGGCAGGGAGGCAGGGCGGCGGGAGGAGTCACCAGGGGCCCAGCCCTTGTCTACCCCCTTCCCCGTGCTTCCTCCTGTCCCGAGTGGGACCCTGGGTTCTTCCTGGACTCAGTATTGCTTTCTATAAAACTAGAGGCCAGGTGCACAAAATGCAGCGGCTGCATCGGCTGCCCGGGCTTGGACCGGAACCGGGTCTAATTAGCACATTACGCTTTTATTATTATCGATGGGAAGGCAACAACACTTATTGCTGATGTCTCTTGAGTACTTTGCACCATATATACTGATGCATTGACACCTCAGAATGACCCGTTTTTCCGGTGGGAATATTGAAACTCAGAAAAATCACCCGTCCGCGGTCAGCCCCTGGGACAGGGCGGGAAGTGAGAGCCCAGAATAAATAACAGTGTCCACGGCACCTACTGGTGTTCGCAGACTACCCCAAAGTGGCACTGCAGGGTGGTGAGGAAGTGGGATGCAAAGAGCGCCCATTGGGGCGGGGTGCACCTGGGCCGTAGCTGACGCCGCGGTACTTGACAATGAAGTCGCTGTGCAGGGCTTTGAGGATCTGGATCTCCCGCTGGAAGTCCCTCTGCTGGTCTGGCCCGCTGTGCTGCAGCTGCTTCACAGCCACCAGGGCCCCCGTGTTGTCTCCCAGTGGGTCGTAGCGGCACAGTTCCACACTGCCAAAGTTGCCCTGAGGGAGAGCAGGGCTGGTGTCCACGTGCCTGGGTGCCACCCTGCCCACCCCAGCCCAGCCCACCTCACCTTGCCCAGCTGTGAAATGTACTTGAGGTGTCTCTCCTCAAAGATGGTAGGGTCCTGGCAGGCGTAGAGCTGGGCGCCATTCCACAGCCCGTCATGGGGCGCCAGGGCACCAGGGGTGGGGTCCGAGAGGAGCTCATAATCTGGGGGCCATACACAGTGAGTGGTCTGAACCTGATCTGCTATGTGACCTCAATCTGCATGCAGACCCCTTCTGTGCACATGGCCACCATGAGCCAAAGGGTACTTTGTGGGGCTGAAGTAGTGCCCTCAGGGCCCAGGCAGGTCCCTCAGGCAGGGCACACCCTGTGCCACTACACGTGGCTATGGGTATTGAAGGGCCCTTCCAGACTCCACTGCTGTGAGCTGTGGTCACATGATTGAGCTCAGACTGATGGGGGAGATGCACTCTGCACACCTTCAGGCCTGGCACATGGAAACCTAGAATGGGACCCTCCAAACTCTTTCTCTTAACTACAGAGGATCCAACAGAGACCTGAGGCCCTGGGATGGGTGGAGCCACCAAAGAAGAGGTGCCTGTTGACCTGGACATTGAATGAGAGCTAAACACCCATCGTGTTCAGCCTAGAGCTCAGGTGCTGTTTGTTACAGCTGCTATCAAACTGACCATTACAGCTGACTGTTACAGGACCGACACTCCAATCTTTCTAGGCACACAGATTGGGCTCTGCTCCCACTGGGCCCAGTACCACATGCAGGTCCTCCCACCCCGCGGCCCAAGGAGCACCTGATGTAATGAGGTTGTTCAGGTCACGGATGACAGCGCGAAAGGGGGGCCTGTGGCCTGGCTCGTAGGCCATGCACTGTTGGATCAGCAGGGCCAGCTCCATCCACTTAGGGGCAGGCAGCTGCTGCCGGTCCTCATAAAACTGGAGCTTCTGAGGATGGAAGGAGGCGCTAGGCACCCTGGTGCCCCCTCAGGAGCCCTTCCCGGACCCACATGACCTCCCCCCGCTGTCAAAGGGGAACTCTGACCTTGGCGGGCTCCAGGGTACTGATGGGCATCGTGACACCACTGAACACCTCCCAGACTGTGGCGCCGAAGCCCCACTTGTCAGCTTCCAAGCTAAGTGTCCGGGCCTCCTGGAGACATTCAGGGGCCACCCAGGGGATCCTGTCAGTGAGCACTGTGGGGGCGGAGATGGCACCAAGGGTCACTGCCTTGCCCCACGAGGCCCCTCCTGCCTCCAGCCCTCCGCACTTACTCTCCAGGCTTAGCACAGTGGGGCTGACACCGGGATCACTCAGCTTGATGAAGGGCAGGCTCCCATCAGCCCCCTCTCGAGCCAGGAGCACCTTCCGGGCTGAGACGTTGCCATGCGGAAGGCCTTTGTCCTCCTAAGCGGGCCGGGCATAAGGAGATGCCGGGAGGGTTTGATGCGTGAATATGCTGGCTGCTGACTGCCACGCGCCCTGCAAAGCCCCCCTGGGGCTGCTCAGACCACAGAATCTTCCCTAGAATACTGGCAGCCTGACTGGCCTCCTCTAGTCTACCCGCTATTACGATCCCCCTCACTTCTCGAAAACTGCTCTCCCACCCTGTGGCTGGCTCCCCATTGGCTTCAGGATAAAGACAAAGGTCCGCCCTGACCGGTTTGTGTAAAGATCAATAAAATATATATATTTTTAAAACGACAAAGGTCCTCAGCCTGGAGTTCGAGGCCTCTGGAAGTCCAGCCCTTCTGCATTCCCCAGTGGGAGATGTGCAGGAGGCAGCTGATTGATGTTTCTCTCTCATCGATGTTTCTGACTCTCTGTCTCTCTCCCTTCCTCTCTGTGAAAATCAATAAAATATATATATATTTTTAAAAGACAAAGGTCCTCAGCCTGGCGTTCGAGGCCTTTTGAAGTCCAGCCCTTCTGCATTCTTCCCATGAGCTCGCACCGCCCCCCCCCCGTCTCCTGCCAAGCGAATGAAATGATGCACCCCGACATGAAACGTACCCTCTTCGCTGCAAGGCCTCCGCCCAGGCTGTTCTCTCAGCCTGACACGCTCTCCTTGCTTTCTCCTCATGGTGAGCTCCAGCTCAACCTTCCAGGCCCCGGCTCTTGGGGAAGACTTCCCCTGGCCCTGCCCCATGGCTCACTGCTCCCCGGTGTCTCCCACCCACCATCCCCTTCCCGTAGATACCTTCAGTGTTTCCTTATCTTCCGTCTGAGAGGGCCGTTGAGCCTGTCCGGGTGCCATCCCGTAACCTCTCAGTTTGGAGTTGCATTTCCCTGATGACCAATGAGGTTGAGCATCTTTTCCTGTGGACAGGCTCCGCCTCAGGAGTCACCACACTCTGTGCTGACTGTTCCCTCCCCGGCTCCTCCATCCTCACCCTGCTCACCTCTCCGCCTCCCCTCCCGCTCTCAGAACTCTCTGCCTGAACTGCCTGGAAGGTTCTGAACTCTCTCTGTATCTCACATCTAGCCCTTTGCGTATTTGGTGTCTTCTGCCTAGAACACCCCTCTTCTCTCTCTTCCCTAATTCCTACCGATCCTCACCGCCCCAGAACCGTTGCCTGATCTCCAGGCCGTGTCGGCGGTCTCTGGCCACTGCGGGTGCCCTGCGCTGTCCCCATCGCACACGATCATGTCACCTTGCCAGCCTGTCCCGTTCTCGGCTGTGCACCCAACTCCTGGGGTGAGCTAAACGGGTGGGATGGAGGGTGGATAGGCAGTGTAGCCCTGACAAGTTGCAGAAGGTAGTCAGTGAAGTGACGTTGGAACCAGGTCCGGCTTGAGAGTGTTCTGGGGCTGGTATTGGTGGAAGCCTGGAGGGCAACTGAGGGGCACATGTACAGCCATGGGCCCTGTGTGTGTATTTCTAATGCTGCCATGGAGAGGCTCAGTGAGGCGGTGGGGTGAGGAGAAGGGTGGGGCACAGGGTGTCTTACTGTCTCCGGCCATGCACACGCCATGAAGCAACACGAGATGCTGATACGACACTTGGCTCATCAAACTCGCTGCTTCCAGGAATGACTGGGGAGGTCAGGAGGGAGAGAAGATGCATGGGTTCCTCTCACTCCAGGATCCGACCAGAGGCCCCAAACTTGCAGCTCGCAAACCTGCCTTGGGAGGAGACCTGGCCCCAACTTTTTCTGGGCCTGGGTCCCACTGTGAGTGGACACCGCACGGTATATCATAATTTTCTGACGGCGGCTGGAAGTGGGCACTGCGGTCTACCTCGAGTCTCTCACAGGTAAGTGGGAGATTTGGGGGTTAAGCAAGGCCTAGCCCCTCTGATGCCTCCATCGGCACCACCCCTGTCCTTTGCACACTCCTCTCTAGCCCACGGGCCTCCTCACTGTTCCTCAAATGTGCCACGCTCAGTGCTGCCTCAGGACCCTTGCCCTGGCTAGTGCATTCTTTCCATTTGCATCGGCCATGGAAAGAATGCTCCCCAGCTCTTCTGTACTTCATCATTTGGAGATGCTGTGCCTACATTTCTGTGTCTTTAAATGCCTCTGATTCCATGACCCTCTCTCCAGCCAGCCCTGACCCCAAAGGCCTGGTCCCCACCCGCTCACCTCCATGCAGTGCTTATGCTTAGCATCCAGCACTTTGAGCAGCACCTCCGTCTCCCGAGGCTCCCCGTCCACAGTCTCGTGGCGACAGCCCCGGTAAATCTTGGTGAAGGATCCATGACCCAGGTTCTCACACTGGAGGGTGAGGGAACAACAGGAGAGGCCAGTGAGGGCACTCCTGTGGGATTCCGACCTCCCCCACGCCCCGTCCTGCCCTCTGGCCTGAGCAAGCACAGGCACTGGTCCCATTTTACAGATGAGGAAGCAGAAGCACAGAGAGGTTCCATCACATGCCTGAGGCCACACAGCAGAGGTGGATGCAGACCAGGTCTCTGGACTCCAGCTGAGGTCCCCATCCACCCCTGTTTCCTGAGGCTCCTTACCCACTCCAGGCTGTCAGCGGCGATCTTGTGAAATGTCATCTGACTCAGCTGGCATCCCGAGTGGGGCAGAACAGGGGATGATGTGGGTGGACTGCAACCTCTCCGGACCACAATCAGGTTGGACTTTTCTACAAGGAGGGGGTGGAGAGAGAAAAACCAGAGGTCAGAGGTAAAAGACCCTCAAAGGTTTGCTCACTTCCTGTCTTAGTTTGGAGTCGCCCCAGAAAGCCGGCCCTGAGATGAGGACTCCGGGGCACAGGGTTCACTCGAAAGGAGACTGCAGGTAGCCCCTGGGTGAGGGGTTGGGGAGTGAAACAGAGAGGGAAGGAACCTGCGGGGGGTGCCAATGAGCAACCAGAGCTATGGTCAACCGGGTCTTAGGATTGCCCCGGGCTCTGGGAGACTCAGCCCTCACACCACAGAGCTGCCCCATCACAGGGGTTTGTCTGAGAGTGAAATTCACCCAGAGGGAAGGGCAAAAGATGAAGGGGGAGTGAGTGCTAGTGGCATCCCTCCATCAGATTCTGGGTTCAGCTGAAGGCAGGAATCTACCCCACAGGCCAATGAACCCACTTTTTTTCCCTAAAGCACTTGCATTTTCTGCCACTTGCCACCCAAGAGCTGTGACAAACAGAAGAGCATGGCCCCAGATGACTCCTCAGCTCAAAGGAGAGGGCGGGCTCACCTTTGGGCCTAGGGGTGCAGCAGAAGGTGAGGTTCAGAGCAACCCCGTCTACATGCAGACCACCGTCCCAGCAGGCCGCCAGGAGCTCTCGGAGACTGCTATGGGGTCGGCCAAGGCCAGCCAGGGAGAAGGTTCCTGTGGGGTCGCGCCGGATGAGGCAGCCCTTGTAATCGGGGCCCAGCGGGGTCTGCAAGGAGGAGTGGTCCCTGAGTGGGAGTAGGCCACCCTGCTCGCTCTCTCCCTCTTCCTTGAGCACTACAGCACTCCAAGCCTTTGCACATGCTGTTTCCCTCCACTGGGAATGTCTTTCCCCTTCCCTTCTTCAGGAAGCAAATGCTCACACATCTTTCAGGTCTCCACTCAAATCTCACCTCCTCCAGGAAGCCCTCCCTGACCTCCTGGGTCCTAGCCCGTGGACTAACCTGGACACACACAGTGAGGAGGAAGCTGTCGAAATCCTGGGGGCTGCGGCGGAGAACGTAGGAGCCAGGAAGGGAGCCTCCAGTCTTGAGCTTGTTGATGGCAAAATCCAGGCTTGAGGAAAGGTGGAAGGGAACCAAGATTGCAAGACAAAGAGATGGAGGCAGAGAAACCAAGCCAGGCCTGGTTTCTAACTCTGGTCTCTCTGAGGCCCTGGGATCCTCACCAGGTAACCTTCCCTCCCTCCCCCGTATGGAAAATGGGCCAAATGATGAGTTTCTGTCTAAGCGATTAAACAAGAAAAAATGGCCTGGGACCCCAGGCGTCAGAGGGAGGGACATGGTTGCCGGGGCAGCAAGAGACCCCAGCCTCTTTGAGTGCTGACTATGCACCAGCTGCTGTCCAGCACTTGACCCCTCACCCAGGGCTCCTGGACACTGAGGCACCAAGAAGGGGAGTGACCAGGGTTGGACCCAAGTGGAACAGGCTACCCAGGGCGGGTAAGGAAGGCCGGTCTTTACGTGATGGGGCCGTGGCACTGCTGGGCCACCTCCTCCAGCAGCCGCGGCGGCGCCACCTCCTTGCAGAAGTAGTGCTGGGAGTCCGTGGTCAGTCGGAAGTAGCCGTCCACGAGCGCCACGAAGGACAAGGAGGCTGGCAGCCCCGGGAACTCAGCCTCCTGCGAGGGGCCGAGGGGCCAAGGGCCGTGTTAGCGCCTGTTGTGGTCCCCGCTCTCGGGGAAGTCTGAAGAGGGGCGTCCAGCACCCACCAGGATCTGGTTGTCTGTCCTGGTGATTGTGACCAGGCGATGCTCCCCAGCTGGGCCAACGCGCGGGGCCTGCTTGATGCTGATGTCCACGATTTCTGGGAAGTCGCAGAAAGGCTGGAAGACCTGGGAGGGAGGCGGGGCCTGAGGGCGGGAGTCCGCTTTCTCGGAGCCCCCAAACGCTCTTGGAAGCCTGAACCCCACCAGTCCACACAATGAATCCCGCAGCTCGCAGCCGGGCCCAGTCCATGCCTTTCCCACCTCGCCCCTGCCAAGCCCCCCCTTCAACTAATCACACCCCTCTCGACCCCTGCCCTGCCCATCCCCAAATTTCCCCCACCCGACCGACCCCTGCCAAAACCCTCCTCCATCTCAGTGGGAACCTTCCCTGAGCCCCTCCCTTGCTGAGCTCCACTTGATTTCCCCGCCTCTCAGTCCAGTCGGAAGCCCCACCTCCTCTCTTAGTCCCGCCTCCTCCCTGTACCATCGGTTCGCTCCACCCAACCAGCTCCCTCCCTCTCAGCCCCGCCCATTCTTATTCCCGCCTCCTCGCTCAGCCCCGCCTCCTCACTCAGCCCCGGCCCTCACTCTGCTAGCCACTACCTGAGCCCTCCCAGTCTCTCCCCAGAGTCGGCCCCGCCCCCAAGAGCCCTGCCCCTCTCCCTCCCCTCCCACATAGGCCCCGCCCCCGCCGTTGGCCCCGCCCAGATTCTGCGGGCACCTCCTGTGCTCCTGGACTCCAGGCGATGCCGCTACTACCAGCCACGCGGAGCAGCCCCTTCGCCTCTTGACCACCAGCCGACCCAGGGAGGCCCACGACGAAGGTCTCCGTGGCCCTCGCCAGGTCCAGTCTCTCCAGGTCCATGATGTACTTGGCCATGAGTGAGTGTCTGTCAGCCTGGCAGGTGGCCACGCGGAGCAGGGCCTGGCGCACCCTCCTCCGGATGCGCCTCCGCGTAACGAAGCTCAGGCCCTGGATCAGGTCGCGCAGGCCCGGGGGCAGGCAGGTCTTGTAGCTGTGAGTGGGGGGCGTGGACTCTCAGTGTGGGAACGAGTCCCGGCAGGGACTGGCAGGGACACACACCACCCAGGCTGTGTGAGGGGCCCTCGTGTGGCCTGTCTGTAGGCATGGGGACACACTCAGGGGCGTGCATGGGAGCAGGGCCTCAGTGTGGTGAAGGTCATTGGGGCCCACAGGACAGACAGGGACACGGGCAGGCCTTCGGGGGCAGGAGGCAGGGCCCTGGAGCCGCAGTGGGGCATGGGACTGGATCGAGGCCTGGGTCATCACATGGACACACTGCAGGCTTGTAGGTAGGGAGCCTTATGGGGTTCCTGAGTTCTGGGAGGCCCTGGTGGGGCCATGTGTGCGCACTCCGAGCTAGCAGCGGGGCACAGAGCCTGGAGGCCCTCACCTGACGGTCTTCAGCAGATCCTCGGGCTGCTGGGCCTGCTCACAGGCCATCCGGGCCAAGTCCAGCACAGCCAGGCTGAGACACTCGCCCTGCTCCTTGAGGCTGAGGCCCACCGGAAGGCGGCCACTCACCAGGTCATTGCGGTGCTGGGAGCCGGTGATAGACCGACTGTGAGCCCTGAGGTTGTCCTGTGGCCCCCATCCCCCGCCCCTGGGCTGACCCCCATCCCTGGGTTGCCACAGGGAGGATCAGCCAAGGCCACCCCTGAGGTGGCTCTGCAGACCCCCAACCCTGGGCCAGGCCCCACACAGACCCCTACCTGAGCAAATAGGTATTCCAGGACTGGCAGGTCAAGGATGGCGCTGGCCAAGTCCTTTCGAAGCCCGAAGCGGTGACACGTCTCTAGCCCAAACCAGTTGGGGAAGTAAAAGCTGTGTAGGGGAGGGGAGAACCCTAGAGTGTGGGGTATTGGGGGGGAGAGGGAGGTAGAGGACTGTGCTAAGACCTCACAGAGCCCAGGGTGTGCCAATGAATTGCTGTGTGACCTTGGGCAAGCCACCTACCCTCTCTGGTCTCAGTTTCCACATCTGTAAAATGGACAGTGATCACACCCTTCCGGGAGCGCTCATTGTGAAGTACAGGGAAATGATACATTGTAGGATCACTGTTTCAAACTCCCATTTCCTAAGCCCTCAGGGCATGGCATCCTGCAAAGGGGGGGGGGGCGGTGGTGAGGGGTCCTCCAGGGCCAGAGCAAAGAGGGAGTGGTACACGGGCAGGATGCCTGAGGGGAGGCCCTTGTCAGCTCCCTCCTGGTCTCCGCCTGTCCTCTGCGGCCCCCCAAACAGTGCACCGGGCTCTCTGGCACCTTCAGCTATGACACTGCTCCACCCCTGCTCACACACACTCCAGAGCTCCCATTGCCCTCAGGAGAGAAGCCACTCCCCATCTTCTCAGGGCTCTCTCCCCATCTCCCCAGGGTATCTGTCTCCCCTGTACTCTTTACCTGGAGGATGATCAGCTGTTTTCCCTCCTGTGCTATCACATGCCATTCCCTCCTCCCTTACCAAACTCCTATTCATCCCGCAAAGCCTCAGTTCCCATGCTGACTCAGGCTGGCAGCTATTCTAGCTCCCAATCCGGGCCCCTCACTCCTACCCATCCCTCTGACCCCACATTTTAAGGGCCCACTCACCACTGGCCTTAGCAGCCCGAACACACAGCTCTTCAGCCGAGTGGTCCCCAAACGAAAAGGTTAGGCGCTGAGGGGGCCCAGGACCCCGAGAGGGCAGCAGCACATGCAGGGCACCAGCCTCAGAAGACGAGAGGCTGTAAGAGCGCTCGGGGATCAGGGGTGTCTCTTCACCGGGAGGCGCCATAAGTGCAGCTGCCTGGACAGAGAGGGGCAGGCCCTGAGTTCTGGGCAGAGGGCCAAGACGACATAGAGTAAAACCTTGATATTACAGACTAGTTGGGCAAGGCGGGGGTCCATTAAAGCCAAGAGCCCATTCTATAATAAAGTGGCTTTTCTGAATGTGTATGTTAAAAAATTGACAAATTAGTTCGTTTACCTGTTTTTTACTTATGTAGACACATTTGTGTGACTAAAATTAAGTATGTGTGGCCCTGGCCGGTGTGGCTCAGTGGTTGAGCATTGATCTATGAACCAGGAGGTCATGGTTGGATTCCGGTCAGGGCACATGCCTGGGTTGTGGGCTGATCAATGATTCTCTCTCAACATTGATGTTTTTATCTCTCTCCCTCTTCCTTCCTCTCTGAAATCAATACAAATATATATTTTAAAAGTCAAGTATGTAGGAACAGTTTAATTTCACAGAAAATTTTCTATGTCTATTACTGTAATTTTAAGTTTATACTGAATAGGTCTAGTAAATGCACGCACTCACCAGCCACAGAGAGTAAACAGTGCACAGGGCTGGGTGTGGCTCAGTGCACATTGGAACACGGGCCTCTGCAGAAAGTCACACCAATGGACACAGAACCAGTTGCGTGATGGGTGACCACGTGCTAATCGCTCCGGAACATTGTTTAGGAGCGGTGACTCTTGGACTTAAATATGTAAACTATAGTTGTAGATATGTAATATTTATTTCTGTTGGCGAAATTATTAGTGTTTTTTCCCAACATATGGCCTATTCGCTAAAATTTGTTAAAAATAACAATGAATTGCCCTAGCTGGTTTGGCTCAGTGGCTAGAGCATCGGCCCGTGGACTAAAGGGTCTGGGGTTTGATTCCAGTCAAGGGTATGTACCTTGGTTGCTGGCTTGATCCCGGCCCTGGTCGGGGCTCCTGGGTCTCTCACATCGATGTTTCACTCCCTGTGTCTCTTCCCATCCCTTCCACTCTCTCTAAAAATCAATGGGAAAATATTTTCAGGTGATAATTAAGCAAAAATAATAAAATAACAGTGAATTAATAACAAAAAAAACCCTCTGTTAATTTAAT
>NW_006296631.1:19445-20604 GCF_000327345.1 Myotis davidii | reverse complement strand
AGCTGCCTCCTGCACACCTCCTACTGGGGATGTGCCCGCAACCCAGGGACACGCCCTTGACCGGAATCGAACCTGGGACCTTTCAGTCCGCAGGCCGACGCTCTATCCACTGAGCCAAACCGGTTTCGACTAATTATAAGTAAATTTTGGTTAAACGCATTTGAAAATTAGCAGGATATTAATTTTCACATACAGACCAGAAATTTTGTCCATTATAGCCCAAATCTGTTAAATCAAGCTCCACAAAATGCAGGGTTTACTGTACAAACCTCCTAGATTGGGAAGGGGTGAGGGTGGGGGTGGGTGAGGTAGGGATTCGGCTGGAAAAAGAGAAGAAGAGAGAGACAGAGATACACAGAGAGAACGATGGGGGGTGGGGGGGTGCTGAGCGTGCCAGGAGGGTGAGGAGCCGAGGCCTGTCTGTGCTGGGGGCTGGAAGATGCTCTGCACCCAGATCGTTAGTGCCCAAGGCAGACATCTCCAGTCAATCTGCAGCCTCTGCACTCACCCCCTAGTCCAGCCCCTGCCCCAGGAAGGCAGGAGCAATTGATAACAGATGTGCAGATTTGCCAACCAGGAAGCAGATGGGTGCTGGCTTTGGCACGTAAGCGTTCACAGGAGTAAGGGTGTCCGTCACTCCCTGCTGGTGGGAGTGGTACTCAGGCACTTCCAGCTGGAAGTTTCCCAGGGGGCAGACCCAGTCTGATGTCTGCCCACAGGGGTCCCTGTGTCTGACTCACCACCACCATCACCACCATCTCTGTCTCTATCACTCCTATCATCGAACCCCTCAGGGCATCTCAGGCCCCAGGGCAGGAAGCCCAAGAGGAAAATGCCCCCTTTATTCACAGCCAACCTCCAGCATCACCACTGGGGACCCCCAGAGCTCAGGGCCCCTGGCTGGGCTGGGCAAGGGGTTGGTCTTTGAACCCAATGAGGAAAATTGGGGAGGTGGTCAAGATCCACTTAAACTGCCCAGAATTAAGACAATACAAAGAGAATGTTGGGTAAAAAAACTGTTACAAAATAATAGTAGGGAATGGGAGTAAGAGGGGACAGCATTAATGTATTTGTCACGCACTCAGAATATCAGCCTGGGGCTGGGCTAGAGGAAGACCCCAGGCTCTGGGTTCAAATCCCAGCCCCCCACCCCACCCTA
>NW_006296631.1:11390-19385 GCF_000327345.1 Myotis davidii | reverse complement strand
CCCCACCCCACCCCACCCCCATGTCCTGGCCATGTGACCCTAGCAGGGCTCCTACCTCTGGGTCTCTCTGCCAATTGTGAAATGGGCTGACTCCTCACCCACCTCCGTGAGGCGGTGCCCTGAGCCGGGCCAGAGGTGTCAGCCCGTTTAATCTGCAGGAACTGACCCAATCCTTAGCGAGTGAGCACTGGACAGACGCCAGCTAACCCCACAGGAAGATCCCTGGCAAGGCGGTTTAGTGGTTCCTGTCAGGGAGGGAGGGTGTGGTAGGGTCAGGACTTTCCCCTAGGAGCACCTCAGTGCCACCAGCTCCCGGACCAGCCATGGGAACATTTGCAGCCTCAGGAGCCCGGGGACCCCGTCACCCCACAGCGGGGACCACTGTCCTGTTCCTAACAGCCACCCTGATCTTGCCCGACTTTGCACTTCCATGAAAACAGAATCAACACACATGCCTTCTCTTTAAAATAAGTCTTAAAAAAAACACTCCCCCATGGTTGTTTAAATATCGAAAGTAAAAAAAAGGAAAACCCAGAGGTGAAAACCCACGGTTTGGGGATGAGAAAAATGTCCTCGTTTTGACACCAAAATTCCCACATGCTGGGTGACCCCAGGCTCTGGGGGGGGCCGCGAGGGTCTGGGCTGGTGCTGGTCCCCGAAGCAAGTACGGGGATTGACTCGGGTTCCCAGAGCTGGGACGGTGACGCCTCATTTTACGGCCGACAAAGCCGAGGCCCCCAGAGCCAGTGCCCGGCCAGCGTCCGAGCTCACATGAGGCCAGCAGCTTTCCTCGCCGGCCGGGAAGGCGTCGCCCTGGCGGTCACAGTGCCCTCCGCTCGCCCTGACATCCCCAGACCCAACCTGCACCCCCCTGGGCCTGGCCAGAGCCCCATGGCACCACCAGATCTTACCTGGCAGGTGGGGACCCTGTGCCAAGGGAAGGCAGCGCCGTGGCAGTGGAAGGAAAGTCCCGCTGGGCTCTTTCCTGTGTAGGCCCCTCTGCTTCCTGAGCGGCTGTCACTTACCGACAGTCATGGCCTGCGGGGGGCGGGGGCGGGGAGGGGAGAGGGCCCAGCTGGGGAGGGGCAGGGATTTCCAGAAGCCTGCACAGCAGCGGGTCACGTAGGGGTCTCCGTATGTTAAGGGCAGAAGTAGAGAAACGGGGACTATAATGATAAATATTGATCATGTTGTTAACGGTGATTGTTCTGTGCTGATTAGAGGAAGCGCTTTCTCACTGGGCTGAGAGTTGTACGCCCTGGGCCGTGAGGACTAACGTTGGAATGCAGCCCATCTGCTCCCGGAGGCGCACCCGCATGGCCTGTAACCTGCGAGCACTATGCCTTACCTACCTCCCCAGGCCTGTACTTCCTCCTTTCCCATGAAATCTTTACCTCCGACCCAACAGAAGCAGCTGGCTGATGGGGAGGGACAGAGCAGATTTTCCCGGATGACTTGCTGCTCTCCCGTATGCCGGCATTATCAGAACAAACACTCATATCTGATTCAACCCTGTGTCTGCTTTATTGGCCCCAGTGGTGACAGGCAGCCCGGACCCATTCATTGTCCGGTTACAAGCAGGCTCCAGACCCACTCTCTGTGGGGTCCTAGCAACACCCCAGCTCCCCAGGCCTCAGTTTACCCATCTGTGGCATGGGTAGATTGGGCACCCAGAGGAACTAATTTTAGGCCCAGGGAAGGGAACTAACTGGGCTGGATCTTCCCAGAAAGGAGGCCAGGAAGTTGTCTCAGACAAAGGTCAAGTTCTCCTTCCAGCTGTATCTCCCAGGAGGCCCTGGAGGGGCAGAGCCCCCCACCCAGTGCATGGTGCCCTGTGCCCAGCCCCCAGCTGCTCCTGCCCGAGGGCACACCTCACCATCTGTCTGGCAGGGAGGCAGTTAATCACCATGGACAGCAAAGAAAATGAGCTGACAGGCCAGGGCCCTGTGGGACTGGGCAGAGGCCAGGACCCATCCAGCTGGGATCCGAGGCAGGACCCGAGCTCCCCTGGCAGAGGGCACCCCAAGGACAAAAGCATGGAAGTGAGCTGAGCAGTTTAAAGAGCAGGAGGCCCCTGGGGCTGGAGGAAGTGAGGAGGAGGACAGAGGGTGGGGTCTGATTGACGTCTGGGTGTTTAACTCCCCTGAGGCGGTCCTCGTGGCGGAAGCTGGACCCCATCCAGGGGGCGCTGGGGCCAGTGTCTTTAATAGGATGTGAACCATGCGAAGAAATTTGGGGAGAGGTTTTAGAGGACTCTTTTATCTTGGTAATCCCATCACACGTCCTGGCCAAAAATGACTGAAGTATGTATTTTGTTGACTTTAATGCAATCTTCCAGGTACTTATTGGGCACCTCCCCGTGAAGGTACGAGGAGGGCACAGCCGGGAACACAGCAGACACACCCTCTGGGGAGATGACGGCAAAGAAATGTATTCCCTGTGAGTCCTTGCAGTGGCCCCTGGGCCCAGGCTGCTAGGCGAGGCCCCGAGTCTGGGAGGGCTTTCTGCAGGAAGCAACTTTTAAAAAATATATATATATTTTATTGATTTTTTACAGAGAGGAAGGGAGAAGGATAGAGAGCCAGAAACATCCATGAGAGAGAGAAACATCCATCAGCAGCCTCCCACACCCCTCCTACTGGGGATGTGCCCGCAACCAAGGTACATGCCCTTGATCGGAACCGCACCTGGGACTCCCCAGTCCACAGGCCGACGCTCTAGCCACTGAGCCAAACCGGTCAGGGCGAGGAAGCAACTTTGATACTAAAATCCAAGGGCAGTTTAGATTAACCAGAGAGTGATGTGGAGGCTGGATAAGGTCCTCTGAGGAGGGTAGGGTGCTCCTGAGAGGGTAGGGTGCTCCTGAGGGGGTAGGGTGCTCCTGAGGGGGGTAGGGTGCACCTGAGATGGTAGGGTGCTCCTGAGAGGGTAGGGTGCTCTGAGGGGGTAGAGTGCTCCTGAGAGGGTAGGGTGCTCTGAGGGGGTAGAGTGCTCCTGAGAGGGTAGGGTGCTCTGAGGGGGTAGAGTGCTCCTGAGAGGGTAGGGTGCTCTGAGGGGGTAGAGTGCTCCTGAGAGGGTAGGGTGCTCTGAGGGGGTAGAGTGCTCCTGAGAGGGTAGGGTGCTCTGAGGGGGTAGAGTGCTCCTGAGAGGGTAGGGTGCTCTGAGGGGGTAGAGTGCTCCTGAGAGGGTAGGGTGCTCTGAGGGGGTAGAGTGCTCCTGAGAGGGTAGGGTGCTCTGAGGGGGTAGAGTGCTCCTGAGAGGGTAGGGTGCTCTGAGGGGGTAGAGTGCTCCTGAGAGGGTAGGGTGCTCTGAGGGGGTAGAGTGCTCCTGAGAGGGTAGGGTGCTCTGAGGGGGTAGAGTGCTCCTGAGAGGGTAGGGTGCTCTGAGGGGGTAGAGTGCTCCTGAGAGGGTAGGGTGCTCTGAGGGGGTAGAGTGCTCCTGAGAGGGTAGGGTGCTCTGAGGGGGTAGAGTGCTCCTGAGAGGGTAGGGTGCTCTGAGGGGGTAGAGTGCTCCTGAGAGGGTAGGGTGCTCTGAGGGGGTAGAGTGCTCCTGAGAGGGTAGGGTGCTCTGAGGGGGTAGAGTGCTCCTGAGAGGGTAGGGTGCTCTGAGGGGGTAGAGTGCTCCTGAGAGGGTAGGGTGCTCTGAGGGGGTAGAGTGCTCCTGAGAGGGTAGGGTGCTCTGAGGGGGTAGAGTGCTCCTGAGAGGGTAGGGTGCTCTGAGGGGGTAGAGTGCTCCTGAGAGGGTAGGGTGCTCTGAGGGGGTAGAGTGCTCCTGAGAGGGTAGGGTGCTCTGAGGGGGTAGAGTGCTCCTGAGAGGGTAGGGTGCTCTGAGGGGGTAGAGTGCTCCTGAGAGGGTAGGGTGCTCTGAGGGGGTAGAGTGCTCCTGAGAGGGTAGGGTGCTCTGAGGGGGTAGAGTGCTCCTGAGAGGGTAGGGTGCTCTGAGGGGGTAGAGTGCTCCTGAGAGGGTAGGGTGCTCTGAGGGGGTAGAGTGCTCCTGAGAGGGTAGGGTGCTCTGAGGGGGTAGAGTGCTCCTGAGAGGGTAGGGTGCTCTGAGGGGGTAGAGTGCTCCTGAGAGGGTAGGGTGCTCTGAGGGGGTAGAGTGCTCCTGAGAGGGTAGGGTGCTCTGAGGGGGTAGAGTGCTCCTGAGAGGGTAGGGTGCTCTGAGGGGGTAGAGTGCTCCTGAGAGGGTAGGGTGCTCTGAGGGGGTAGAGTGCTCCTGAGAGGGTAGGGTGCTCTGAGGGGGTAGAGTGCTCCTGAGAGGGTAGGGTGCTCTGAGGGGGTAGAGTGCTCCTGAGAGGGTAGGGTGCTCTGAGGGGGTAGAGTGCTCCTGAGAGGGTAGGGTGCTCTGAGGGGGTAGAGTGCTCCTGAGAGGGTAGGGTGCTCTGAGGGGGTAGAGTGCTCCTGAGAGGGTAGGGTGCTCTGAGGGGGTAGAGTGCTCCTGAGAGGGTAGGGTGCTCTGAGGGGGTAGAGTGCTCCTGAGAGGGTAGGGTGCTCTGAGGGGGTAGAGTGCTCCTGAGAGGGTAGGGTGCTCTGAGGGGGTAGAGTGCTCCTGAGAGGGTAGGGTGCTCTGAGGGGGTAGAGTGCTCCTGAGAGGGTAGGGTGCTCTGAGGGGGTAGAGTGCTCCTGAGAGGGTAGGGTGCTCTGAGGGGGTAGAGTGCTCCTGAGAGGGTAGGGTGCTCTGAGGGGGTAGAGTGCTCCTGAGAGGGTAGGGTGCTCTGAGGGGGTAGAGTGCTCCTGAGAGGGTAGGGTGCTCTGAGGGGGTAGAGTGCTCCTGAGAGGGTAGGGTGCTCTGAGGGGGTAGAGTGCTCCTGAGAGGGTAGGGTGCTCTGAGGGGGTAGAGTGCTCCTGAGAGGGTAGGGTGCTCTGAGGGGGTAGAGTGCTCCTGAGAGGGTAGGGTGCTCTGAGGGGGTAGAGTGCTCCTGAGAGGGTAGGGTGCTCTGAGGGGGTAGAGTGCTCCTGAGAGGGTAGGGTGCTCTGAGGGGGTAGAGTGCTCCTGAGAGGGTAGGGTGCTCTGAGGGGGTAGAGTGCTCCTGAGAGGGTAGGGTGCTCTGAGGGGGTAGAGTGCTCCTGAGAGGGTAGGGTGCTCTGAGGGGGTAGAGTGCTCCTGAGAGGGTAGGGTGCTCTGAGGGGGTAGAGTGCTCCTGAGAGGGTAGGGTGCTCTGAGGGGGTAGAGTGCTCCTGAGAGGGTAGGGTGCTCTGAGGGGGTAGAGTGCTCCTGAGAGGGTAGGGTGCTCTGAGGGGGTAGAGTGCTCCTGAGAGGGTAGGGTGCTCTGAGGGGGTAGAGTGCTCCTGAGAGGGTAGGGTGCTCTGAGGGGGTAGAGTGCTCCTGAGAGGGTAGGGTGCTCTGAGGGGGTAGAGTGCTCCTGAGAGGGTAGGGTGCTCTGAGGGGGTAGAGTGCTCCTGAGAGGGTAGGGTGCTCTGAGGGGGTAGAGTGCTCCTGAGAGGGTAGGGTGCTCTGAGGGGGTAGAGTGCTCCTGAGAGGGTAGGGTGCTCTGAGGGGGTAGAGTGCTCCTGAGAGGGTAGGGTGCTCTGAGGGGGTAGAGTGCTCCTGAGAGGGTAGGGTGCTCTGAGGGGGTAGAGTGCTCCTGAGAGGGTAGGGTGCTCTGAGGGGGTAGAGTGCTCCTGAGAGGGTAGGGTGCTCTGAGGGGGTAGAGTGCTCCTGAGAGGGTAGGGTGCTCTGAGGGGGTAGAGTGCTCCTGAGAGGGTAGGGTGCTCTGAGGGGGTAGAGTGCTCCTGAGAGGGTAGGGTGCTCTGAGGGGGTAGAGTGCTCCTGAGAGGGTAGGGTGCTCTGAGGGGGTAGAGTGCTCCTGAGAGGGTAGGGTGCTCTGAGGGGGTAGAGTGCTCCTGAGAGGGTAGGGTGCTCTGAGGGGGTAGAGTGCTCCTGAGAGGGTAGGGTGCTCTGAGGGGGTAGAGTGCTCCTGAGAGGGTAGGGTGCTCTGAGGGGGTAGAGTGCTCCTGAGAGGGTAGGGTGCTCTGAGGGGGTAGAGTGCTCCTGAGAGGGTAGGGTGCTCTGAGGGGGTAGAGTGCTCCTGAGAGGGTAGGGTGCTCTGAGGGGGTAGAGTGCTCCTGAGAGGGTAGGGTGCTCTGAGGGGGTAGAGTGCTCCTGAGAGGGTAGGGTGCTCTGAGGGGGTAGAGTGCTCCTGAGAGGGTAGGGTGCTCTGAGGGGGTAGAGTGCTCCTGAGAGGGTAGGGTGCTCTGAGGGGGTAGAGTGCTCCTGAGAGGGTAGGGTGCTCTGAGGGGGTAGAGTGCTCCTGAGAGGGTAGGGTGCTCTGAGGGGGTAGAGTGCTCCTGAGAGGGTAGGGTGCTCTGAGGGGGTAGAGTGCTCCTGAGAGGGTAGGGTGCTCTGAGGGGGTAGAGTGCTCCTGAGAGGGTAGGGTGCTCTGAGGGGGTAGAGTGCTCCTGAGAGGGTAGGGTGCTCTGAGGGGGTAGAGTGCTCCTGAGAGGGTAGGGTGCTCTGAGGGGGTAGAGTGCTCCTGAGAGGGTAGGGTGCTCTGAGGGGGTAGAGTGCTCCTGAGAGGGTAGGGTGCTCTGAGGGGGTAGAGTGCTCCTGAGAGGGTAGGGTGCTCTGAGGGGGTAGAGTGCTCCTGAGAGGGTAGGGTGCTCTGAGGGGGTAGAGTGCTCCTGAGAGGGTAGGGTGCTCTGAGGGGGTAGAGTGCTCCTGAGAGGGTAGGGTGCTCTGAGGGGGTAGAGTGCTCCTGAGAGGGTAGGGTGCTCTGAGGGGGTAGAGTGCTCCTGAGAGGGTAGGGTGCTCTGAGGGGGTAGAGTGCTCCTGAGAGGGTAGGGTGCTCTGAGGGGGTAGAGTGCTCCTGAGAGGGTAGGGTGCTCTGAGGGGGTAGAGTGCTCCTGAGAGGGTAGGGTGCTCTGAGGGGGTAGAGTGCTCCTGAGAGGGTAGGGTGCTCTGAGGGGGTAGAGTGCTCCTGAGAGGGTAGGGTGCTCTGAGGGGGGTAGGGTGCTCTGAGAGGGTAGGGTGGCAGAGGCACATGCCCAGACTTGTTCAGAGGGATCAGTGGGCCCCGTGGGTGGAAGAAAAGGCTTTGGTTTTGCTCTTAGCAAGTGGGAGCCGCCGCGGGCTTGTGGCAGGAAGTGCGATGGGGGCTCAGTGTTTTTCTTTCACTTCCTGAGTGGCTTCAGCAGAGAGAAATACCAGCACAGACACACTCCCGTCCCGTCCCCTGAGACCGAGGCTGCCGCCCCCGGGCAGGACGGGCGTCTCTGGGCCCCGGCCACTCCAGCGCGATGGTCACGGGTGTTTGAAAAATGAGCAGGCGGGGAACAGGGTCGAGACAAAGGCGGCACCCCCGCTCCAAGAGGGGGGCATGACGGCCCCATGCGGACTTTCTGAGGAGCGAAGCCCAGGGCTGGCCCCCAGAGCAAACTGAAAACGTCAGTGATACAAACATCCCAATTTTTCTGCTCAAAATAAAAAGTCCCTAAGAAGTCAAGGAGTAAACAAAGGAAATGGGTAAAAAGTTAAACGCATATTATGGATAAAATATCCTTGTTATATAAGCAACTCCTACGAAGCAGTAAGGAAATGCAGAAACTGCAGGCTACGAACCTAGAAATCACGGAAAAGGAAGTACAAATGGCTCTTAACCCCAGAAAAAGACATTCAGCCTCGCTACATGCAAATTAAACGTATCAGGAAGCCATATACCTTCAGTGGATGCAGGAAAGATTTGGCAAAATTCAACACCCATTCATGATTTAAAAATAGAAATTCTTGCCGGGTTGGCATGACTCAGTGGTTGAGCATCAGCCTATGAACCAGGAGGTCACGGTTCCATGCCCGGTCGGGGCGCATGCCCAGGTTTCGGGCTCCTTCCCCAGTCGGGGGCGTGCAGGAGGCAGCCAATCAATGATTCTGTCTCATCACTGATGTTTCTATCTCTCCCTTCCTCTCTGAAGTCAATAAAAATATATTTAAAAATAAAAATTCTTAGCAAAGTAGTTATCAATGGGAACGTCCTCAGACTGATAAGGAGCATCTACCAAA
>NW_006296631.1:10083-11330 GCF_000327345.1 Myotis davidii | reverse complement strand
CATGAGCAAACACAGGAGGGAGTATTTCCTTTTTATATCCTTCTCGTTCTTTGTGTAAGACCGCTTGTCACCTTGAGTACATATGGCATTTAATCAAACACCTGTCATATCTACACAGATACCTTGTAACTTTGAGTCCATATCATATCTATACCGACACCTGTAACCTTGGATGAACAAACACTGGGCGGAATATGGGAATTAATATCAGTGTCAGTATATCAGCCCCTTTAGATGGCTAGTTTGCAAGGTCAGAGAGTTCAGTTTATCTTTTCTAGTATTCGAGCTAAAAAACAAAGCTATTTTACAGTCTAACAATAATAGCGTTGACCTACAGAATAAGAGACTGTCTAAGAATCACAGAGTAGTTCAAACAGCAGTTTTCCGAAGGAGGGCTCACCATGCTTCACAAGGAGGAAGGGAAACTGTGCCCATTTGCAGATGTTATGAGTGCTTATGTAAAAACCCAAGGAGCCCTAGCCGGTTTTGCTCAGTGGATAGAGCGTCGGCCTGTGGACTGAAGGGTCCCAGGTTCGATTCCAGTCAAGGGCACATGCTTCAGTTGGGGGCTCGATCCCCCGTAGGGGGCCGGAGGTAACCGGTTAATGATTCTCTCTCACCATTGACATTTCTATCTCTCTCTCCTTTCCTCTCTCTGAAATCAATAAAAAAAAAGTGTAAAAAAAAAACATACACACCAAAAACAAAAAAATCCAAGGACATCTATGAGAATTACTAGAACTAATAAGTGAATTTAGCAAGTTTACAGGTTAAGACGTTAATAGATAAAATTCTATTGCATTTTTATACACTTTAAATTCTTATACAGGGTGGAGCAAAAGTAGGCTTCCAGTTGTTCATATAAAAATACAATAATTAATAAGTAATAGCCGGCCGGCATGGCTCAGTGGTTAAGCATCGACCTATGAACCAGGAGGTTTGGTTCTTTCTCTCTATTTTTGTTGACTTCAGAGAGGAAGGGAGAGGGAGAGACAGAAACATCAATGCTGAGAGAGACACACTGACCAGCTGCCTCCTGCACGCCCCCTACATGGAGCCGGCAGGCTGACGCTCTATCCGCTGAGCCAAACCAGCCGGTCCCCCGGCGTTCTCCATGGAGTCTATGAAGTCCATCGCCTCCGAACCAGGAGCTGATGTGCTGTCCTCCTCCGGGATGCCCTGCTCTGGTAGTGACCCGCCAAGTGGTTGGGACAAGGGCTGAGAGTGAGCAAGGCCGTGATGCCCAG
>NW_006296631.1:7690-9780 GCF_000327345.1 Myotis davidii | reverse complement strand
AGGGCGGGGCAGCGTGCGGGCCTTCCTGTGCGTTGTGCGCGGAAGCCGAGGGCAGGGAGGCGCGCGCTTTCGGGGAGAAGTCTGACCTGGTGACTTGCTTTGCGCCGAACCCCAACCTGCCTTTGGACTGAGCGAGTTTGATGAGCCAAGTGCCATATGAGCATCTCGTGTTGCTTCATGGCGCGTGCATGGCCGGAGACAGTAAGAGACATCCCGTCCCCCCAATCCTCCACCCCCCACTCCTCACCCCACCGCCTCACTGAGCCTCTCCATGGCAGCATTAGAAATACACACACAGGGCCCATGGCTGTACATGTGCCCCTCAGTTGCCCTCCAGGCTTCCACCAATACCAGCCCCAGAACACTCTCAAACAAGACCTGGTTCCAACGTCACTTCAGTGACTACCTTCTGCAACTTGTCAGGGCCACACTGCCTCTCCACCCTCCATCCCACCCGTTTAGCTCACCCCAGGAGTCGGGTGCACAGCCGAGAACGGGACAGGCTGGCAAGGTGACATGATCGTGTGTGATGGGGACAGCGCAGGGCACCCGGGGTGGCCAGAGGCCGCCGACCCGGCCTGGAGATCAGGCAACGGTTCTGGGGCGGTGAGGATCGGTAGGAATTAGGGAAGAGAGAGAAGAGGGGTGTTCTAGGCAGAAGACACCAAATACGCAAAGGGCTAGATGTGAGATACAGAGAGAGTTCAGAACCTTCCAGGCAGTTCAGGCAGAGAGTTCTGAGAGCGGGAGGGGAGGCGGAGAGGTGAGCAGGGTGAGGATGGAGGAGCCGGGGAGGGAACAGTCAGCACAGAGTGTGGTGACTCCTGAGGCGGAGCCTGTCCACAGGAAAAGATGCTCAACCTCATTCGCCGTCAGGGAAATGCAACTCCAAACTGAGAGGTTACGGGATGGCACCCGGACAGGCTCAACGGCCCTCTCAGACGGAAGATAAGGAAACACTGAAGGTATCTACGGGAAGGGGATGGTGGTGGGAGACCCAAAGGGAAGGGCTGCACAGCCAGAGCCGAGCAGACACCCGGTGGATGGCAGCAGCACCAGGGGCGGGAGTCTCACCCTCACGGGCAGCCACTGGCGGGAAGCTCCTGTCACCAGTGGGTCTGGGGCTGGGCTGGTGGGCTGGGAACTCAGGCGTGTGATCACCGCAGGCTGACGCTCTATCCACTGAGCCAAAGGACGGTTTTAATTGCTTACATGTTCAGATGCCTGGTGTCCAACAAATCTTCCTGGTCTCTGTCCTTCTGCGGTGGAGAGCTTACAAATGGCCGTTAAGGGTTATAGGGCCCTATGGTCCTAACACAATCCGCCATGAGCCACTGGCTCACACGCACCAGCATGGGCAAGATTACAAAGATTCGCAGGAGCACGTGTGGGCTCTGTATTGCTGACGGGAATGCAAAATGGTGCAGCCAGACAATTCGGCAGTTTCTTCCTTTCTTTTTCTTTAAAATATATTTTATTGATTTTTTTAAAGAGAGGAAGGGAGAGGGATAGAGAGTTAGAAACATCGATGAGAGAGAAACATCAATCAGCTGCCTCCTGCACACTCTCTACTGGGTATGTGCCTGCAACCAAGGCAAATGCCCTTGACCGGAATCGAACCTGGGAACCTTGAGTCTGCAGGCCGACGCTCTATCCACTGAGCCAAACCGGTTAGGGCACCATACCCATTCTTCAAAATCCGTCCCAGTTCCAGACAACTCCAGTTGACAATGAACTCTTCCCACGTGAAATGGCAATGGATTACTCAGCTTACCCTTCATCATAAGGGGGAGAGAGAGAGAGAAAGAGAGAGAGAGGGAGAGAGAGAAACATCTATGTGAGAGCTGCCTCATGCCCTGATGGGGAATCGTACTAGCAACCTTTTGGTGCATGAGACCACGCCCAACCCACTGAACCACACCAGCCAGGGCCAGTTTGGCAGTTTCTTAAAGTAGAATTATCCTACGGCCCAGCCATGCCACTCGTAGCTATTGAGAGAAATTACAGCAGTTGTCCATATGACATAAATGAACATCTGTTGTAGTTTTATTCGTAATACTTACAAACAGAAAACAACCCAAATGTTCAGC
>NW_006296631.1:0-7655 GCF_000327345.1 Myotis davidii | reverse complement strand
GATGAACCTGTGGTCCAGCCATACACTGGAGTAGACTCGACAATAAAAGGGAACAAAATATTGATGCATGCATGCGCCCACACGGAGCAGTCTCCGAATCATCACGCTATGTGTGTTGTATTGCAAATCAGCGAGCTGGACAGACGCCCAATGAGCCAGTTAGTGAGGAGTCATCTTTGTTGCACGCAGGTTCAGAGCAGACTACCTCTGTCAAGTCATGAACAGACACAGGAGGAAGTATTTCCTTTTTATATATCCTTCTCGTTCTTTGTGTAAGACCGCTTGTCACCTTGAGTACATATCGTATTTAAACAAACACCTGTCATATCTACACAGACACCTTGTAACTTTGAGTACATATCATATCTAATCAAACACCTGCAATACCTATGCAGGCCACTTGTAACTTTGAATACATATTATATCTAATCAAACACCTGTAACCTTGGATGAACAAACACTTGGCAGAATATGTGAATTAACATCAGTATCACACCAAAACCGGTTTGGCTCAGTGGATAGAGCGTCGGCCTGCGGACTGAAGGGTCCTGGGTTCGATTCCGGTCAAGAGCATGTGCCTGGGTTGCGGGCACATCCCCAGTGGGGGATGTGCAGGAGGCAGCTGATTGATGTTTCTCTCTCATTGATGTTTCTGGCTTTCTGTCTCTCTCCCTTCTTCTCTGTAAAAAATCAATAAAATATACTTTAAAAAAATATCAGTATCAGTGTATCAGCCCCTTTAGATGGCTAGCTTGCAAGGTCAGACAGTTAAGTTTATCTTTCCTATTCAAGCAAAACACAAAGTTATATTACAGCCTAAAAATAACAGAGTTGATCTATAGAATAAGAGGCTAAGGATAATGGAGTAGTTCCAACAGCAGTTTTTCCAGAGGAGGGACCACTATGCTTCAAGTGCATGAAGCAAGCACAAAGCTTACATATGAAATTCTGGAACATGCAAATTCATCTTTTTTTAAAGCATGAAAATTAATCTTGATCACAGTCATGGTTTCATAGATTTATACCCGTGTCAAAATGGTGTAAAGTGTGGATTTAAAATACGTGCAATATATTATACGTGGACTCTAAAAAGCAATAAACAAACAAAATGGAAACAAACTCATAGATACAGAGAACAAATTGATGATCGCCAAATGGGAGGGGTTGGAGCCTGGGTAGAAAAGGTGAAGGTAGTAAGAAGTCACAGAGTCTGACTGGTGTAGCTCAGTGGTTAAGCGTCGACCCATGAACCCAAAGGTCACAGTTCAATTCCCAGTCAAGGCACATGCCCGGGTTGCAGGCTCAAACCCCAGTAGGGGGCGTGCAGAAGGCAGCCAATCAATAATTCTCTCATCATTGATGTTTCTATCTCTCTATTTCTCTCCCTTCCTCTCTGTAAAAAAAAATCAATTAAAAATACATATTTTAAAAAAGTCACAGAAATGTAAAATACAGCACAGGGACTATAGCCAATAACAGTGTAATAACTGTGTATGGTATCTGGTTTGTAAGTTATATAAATGTCTGATCACTATGTTGTACATCTGAAACTAATCTAATATTGCATGGCAAATGTAACTGAAAAATAAATTTTAAAAAATTTTAATGTGCAATTTAGTGTACTCCAATTATACTTCAATAACGTTGAAAAGACGGGTAGGAGGCAGAGGAAGGAATACCAAGGGGCCATTTCCACCTGTCAGACTGACGGATAAAAGGTATGAGAACTCAGTGTATTCTCAAGGGTGTGTAGAAGCAAATCCTCGTTTGCTGCTGTGAGGAGTGGAAATGGCTGGCGGTACAGACGGGCTCAGCTGGGAGCTGAAGAAGTTGCCCTGGGCCCCAGGGAGTCTCCTGTAAGCGAACGAGCCGTCCAGGAATGACACCCATCCAGGTTATTTATTTACCTGAGCGCTGTTCGTACCGGCAACCAGCTGGAAAGGACCTATTCACCTAGCTGCCGAGGCTGCGCTGCGAAACTGGCCGTTCTCAGCGTGACACGGTCGGCAGCTGTGCCAGAGCACAGGGCAGCACAGTGCTGACGACGGGGAGCCTTTGTGAGGAAGAGCAGGAGCAAATCCACGTGGGCAGGAAGGGTTAGTCTGTCAAGAGAGGAGTTGATGTAGATTTCCTCTGCGTAGACTCTCTCCGCATCAAAACATGAAAGACTTGTTCCTCTGGGGCCCCTGGGGAGGGAGGGGTCCTGGGGAGCCGTGATCAGCAAAAAGGGGAGACTTAGTTTATAGCTTTTCCCTTTGGTTGAATTTCGTATTTGTGAGTAGTGTTTAAAAGGTGTTTCATACAAAAATAAAGTCTATGTAACCACATGGATGGGAGAGCAGTGGAACGATGGGGGCTGTTACTCCGAAGTTGACCATGAACCAAAACAACCGTATTGTTACTGACAACAGCAAACGCATCCAGTGCTCAGCAGGGCACGGGCAGCCACCGCTGCTTCTCACCCGTAGCCATTCCTTTAGCCCCGAAGCCGTCTCAGAGGGGTGCGCTGTGATCCCATTTACGAAGGGGGACACTGAGGCTGGGGTGTGAAGTGACAGGAGGGAAGAGGTTCCAGCGTGCTCTGCTCCCCCTTTTGACAATGCCCCAGGACACCCCTCATTAGGCTGAGCCAAGGAGAAGCGGTCCAGCTGGGGACGGGGAGACGCTACGTGGAGCCCATGGGAACCCCTTCTTCACCTTCCTTTGCTTCCTGGCACATATCACTCTTATTTATTTTGTTTTTGTTCATTTATTTACCCCGTTTGCATGCCAGCTCCCCGCAGGTCTGCAGGTTTTCGTCGTCCTGATCAGGGCTGTGTCCTCAGTGGGAATGAATGAATGAATGAATGAATTCGGGAGGGTTGGGAGCAGGGACAATCGGGGACAGGAGGCCAGAGTCTGAATGGGTTGGCAGCGAGGGTACAGGGGAGTGGGTGGTTTAGGGCGTTTTGAGCAGAACTCTAGCCAGGTGAGCCCTGGAGTAGCAGCAGCCAAGATGGAAGAGTGGGTGAGCAGCATGAGAGGGCTTGGCTTGTGGTCCGAGGTCCAGGACCAGCTTCCCCGGCCTGGATTCCTGCATGGGTGGAGGCTGGGGGGAGCAGAAGGGAGGGGTGCACTGGGACCAGACAGTGTGTCCCGGGCACAGCGGGGAGCCGAAATGTACAACAAAAGCTTTTAAACAAACATTAGCCAGATCATCCTCTTCAGCTGCAGGGTGGGTCACCCTGACCAAGACCTTGGAGTCAGACGCACGAGGCCCCAAGGCTGGGCTCTCCGTCCCCACTTCCTCCTCCTCCCCCTCCCTTTTATTTCTGTCCTCACTATTGACTCTCCTTTGGCCCATCTCGTGCTCTCCCTGGGACACTGCGTTTGTGCCTGGTCCCAGCCCCGAGTTCCTCAGGACCTCTTTCCACCCACCATTTACCCCACATCGTCTGGGGAAACAGGCTCAGAGCCGCGAGTTCACACACAAAGGGAGGGGCACGACCAGCAGGGGCAGGACGCCTGCCTCTTCAGTCCTGACAATTATATGCCATTTAAATCGCACAGCAACCCTAGAGCCGGGACCTATTAGTAGCCTCATCTAATGGGTGGGAAGTCTGAGGGCAGGAGGGAAACTCTCAATGGGATTCTAACCTGCCCCACACCAGCCGGTGTCCAGGCTACCTGCCCGCCGGGGACAACAGGGCTTTGCTGCCACCTAGTGGGCCTTTGGGGCAGTGCCGTTCGGATGGCGTCCCCTCTAGCCTGGAAAGGGACCTGGGCAAGACCGCAAAGTAATTCTGTAATTATAAAAGAGAGCATACCTGCATTGCTTCTCCTTTTGTCTCTTACATTATTCAAAAAACGGTTGTATAAAAATACAGGGTGTCCCAAAAACACGTATACACACGTTAACAGTTGATAGCCCAATTGATGCTTCTTTTCAGCCAGACCAAGCTTTGAACAAGGGAAATTTATCCTAAAATGCTGCTGGAAGTTTGCAAACTCAGTTGAAGTACAAATACTGCCTTTATAATTATGCAAAGTGAGTATACATTTGGGGGGGGCAGTATCCCCCCCAAAATGTATACACACTTTAACAGATGATAACTCACTTAATTTTCACTCCTTTTCAGGTTTAACTAATTTGAAATAATGGGTGAAGTCAGACTAAGCTTCGAACAAAGAAAATTTATCCACTAAAACATTTTATGGGGATACATGAAAGATAAAGCTTTCGGTACAAAACCGGCAACAGTGCACAAATTGAGGGCACACAAATACCAAAGGAAATGATTCCTGATGTTTGGGATTCCAACGCTTCACATTATAGCAGTGCCTGCACCGGGACGGTCATCAGTTTGAAAACAGGTGTTGACCAAAAAAAAAAAAGAAAGATTAATTTCTGTAGTTTCTTTTAAATTTTGAAAACGAACTGGATGTTAATAAACACTGACTTTATAATCATTCAAAGTGTGTATATGCTTTTTGTGACACCCTATATATAGTCATTATATTGTTGGGTTTATAGCATATATATTTGACCATAACAGCCCAAAGGAGGTGGAGGGAGCAAAGTTGTATTGGAATAAGGAAATGACACCAAGTAATAATTAATCCACAAAAACTAATGAAGGGAACCAGAAACTCAAAAGTAGAAAATTAATATAACAACTCTATCCTATCTAATAAAAGACATAAAGGGTAATTAACCATACCTTTGCTACACTTACCATTGGCTAATCAGGGCGATATGCAAATTAACCGCCAACAAAGATGACCACCAGCAGCCACGCAGCTGAAGTGAGCAGGAGGCTTGCTTGCTCCAGTGATGGAGGAAGCCAAGGTTCCCCGCCTGCCGCGGCCTGGCTCTGAGCTCCGAAAGCAACAAAGTTTCAATTATAGAAGCTAAACAAACCCCAGATACCTGCTTTCAGCAGGCCTGGCCTCAGAGCTGGAGGGAGCAAGAGCCAGCTCTCAGCTCCAGTGACGGCAACAAAGTTTCCATTATAGAAGGTAAATAAATCCCAGAATTAAAAGAAAAAAAGGAGAAGCTGGGAGCTTCAGTCGCTGGCCAGCCTGAAAACAGCCCTCAGCCCCTCACCCAGACTGGCCAGGCACCCCAGTGGGGACCCCACCCTAAAGGGAGTGTGTCCAGCCTGAAAACACCCATCAGCCTCTCACACAGGCTGGCCAGGCACCCCAGCGTGACCCTCACCCTGATCCGGAATACCCTTCAGGGCAAACCGGCCAGCCCCCACCCATGCACCAGACCTCTATCCTATATAATAAAAGCGTAATATGCAAACTGACCCTAACAGCAGAATGACTAGGAATGACTGGTCACTATGACACACACTAACTACCAGGGGGCAGAAGCTCAATGCAGGAGCTACCCCCTGGTGGTCTACCAGTAGAGCAGTGATAGTAGGAGCCTCTCCCGACTCCTCAGCAGCGCTAAGGATGTCCGACTGCAGCTTAGGCCTGCTCCCCGCTGGCAAGTGGACATCCCCTGAGGGCTTCCAGGCTGCCAGAGGGATGTCTGACTGCCAGCTTAGGCCCAATCCCCCGGGGAGCAGGCCTAAGCCAGCAGGTGGTCCCAGACTGCGAGAGGGCACAGGCCGGGCTGAGGGACACCCTCCCCAACGAGTGCACAAATTTTTGTGCACCAGGCCTCTAGTAAATATGTACTTGCCCTTGTCTGTTGTCTGCTTCTTCAACAGACATACAATTTAATTGTATGGAGTAGTAACTATAACTAGGCATTGTGGGGGGTTACAACATATGTAGATGTAGTATGTACAACATTAATATCACAATCTATACCAATAAAAGAGTAATATGCTAATTAGACTGGGAGACCTTCCGGAGACCTTCTGGACATCCTTCTGAACGAAGCCGGGCGCTTGGCCGGCTTGCAAACTGCCCCCAAATGGCCCTCAGCCCCTCGCCCCAGCTGGCCACGCCCCCCAACAGGAACCCTCACCCCAATGGGGGCATGGCCTGCCTGCAAACAGCCATCAGCCCCTTGCCCAGGCCAGCACTGCCCCCAGTGGGACCCCCACTCTGATCCGGGACCCCCTTCAGGGCAGACAAGCTGGCTCCCACCCGTGCACCAGACCTCTATCTTCTTCTATACTAATAAAAGGGTAATATGCTAATTAGACTGGGAGACCTTCCGGATGTCCTTTTGGACAAAGCCATGGTGGCGGGGCTGAGGCAGAGGTGGTTAAGGGTGATCAGGCCAGGAGGGGAGGGCAGTTGGGGGCAAGCAGGCTGACCAGCAGAGTGGTTAGGGGTGATCAGGCAGGCAGGCAGGTGAGCAGTTAGGAGCCAGTGGTCCCAGATTGCGAGAGGGGTCCCACATTGGAGAGGGTGCAGGCCTGGCTGAGGGACAATACCCCCCTCCGCCCCGCACAAATTTTGTGCACCGGGCCACTAGTAATAACAATAATTGTACAAAAGGGGAAGAGGAAATGATCTATATAGAAGTCACATTTCTATATGTCATTAAAATTAAGCCTGCATAAACCTGAAGTAGATTCTAAGTTAAGATGTATATGTTCAGCCCTAGAGTAACCACTAAGGAAATAACTCAAAAAATACATTGAAAAAATCATTAAAGGAATTAAAATGTTATACTAGAAAACAGTCACTTCATGCATAGGAAGCAGTAAAGGAAGAATAGAGAAACAACAACAAAAAAGACACCAGATATAGAAAAACAAAAGTAAAATGGTGGATGTCATGTTGTTAAAATGACAATCCTCCCCAAATCAATATAAAGATTCAATGCAGTCCTTATCAAAATCCCAGCTGGCTTCTTTGCAGAAATTGACAAGCCGATCCTAAAATTCATATGAAAACTCAAGGGACTCAGGCTAACCTTTTCTATCTTAAAAAAGAAGATCAAAATTGGAGAATTCACACTTTCCAATTCAAAACTGACTGCAAAGCTACAGTAATCAAAACAGAGTGGTACTGGTATAAAGTGAGAGAGACATAGAGATCAGAGAAATCCAATTTAAAAAATTCCAGAAATAATGGGAACAACTGTATAGCCACATGTGAAAGAATGAAATCGGACCCCTGTCTCATAACATATGCAAAATTAATTAAAAATGGATCAAATACCTAAATAGAAGAGCTAAAACTATAAAATTCTTAAGAAAATACAGACATAAACTTCATAATCTTGGATTAGGTAATAGTTTCTTAGATATGACATCAAAAGTACAAGTAATAGCCCTGACCGGTTTGGCTCAGTGGATAGAGCATCAGCCTGCGGACTGAAGGGTCCCAGGTTCGATTCCGGTCAAGGGCATGTACCTTGGTTGTAGGCACATTCCCAGTAGGAGATGTGCAGGAGGCAGCTGGTCCATGTTTCTAACTTTCTATCCCTCTCCCTTCCTCTCTGTAAAAAATCAATTAAAAAAAAAAGTACAAGTAATAGAAAAAGATAGTCTGGCCAGCATGGCTCGGTGGTTGAATGTTGACCTATGAACCGGGAGGTCATGGTTCGATTCCTGGTCAGGGCATATGCCCAGGTTGCAGGCTCGATCACCAGTGTGGACCGTGCAGGAGGCAGCCAATCAATGATTCTCTCTCATCATTGATGTTTCTATTCAGTGATGTTTCTATTCTCTTTCTCCCTCTCCATTCCTCTCTGAAAT
>NW_006296630.1:7686-15530 GCF_000327345.1 Myotis davidii | reverse complement strand
AAACCGTCTCACCAGCTGAGCAATTTCGCCAATTCGGGGTGGGTGTTATTAGTTTCAGCTGCTCACTCCATTTGCTCCGGGACATGACCTGGGATGTGTCTGCCTATATCGCCCGTTACTATGTTTCTTAAACTGCAGGCTGAGAGGCCGGCAAGGCAGGCGGGGAACTTTGCAGTCCTCCGTCACTGAAGCAAGCAAGCCTCATGTTCAGTTTCGTTTCTCTGTTATTTATTTCTGCTCTAATATTTATTATTTCCTTCCTTCCACTTACTCTGTGCTTTTGTTGTTGTTCTCTTTCTAATTGTTAAATTTGTAAGGTTACATAATTTGTTATTAACTAGTGGTTTGGTGCATAAAATTCTTGCATGGGGGGGGGTTCACTCACCCCAGCATGCACCCTCTCCAATCAGGGACCCTTGGGGGATGTCAGACTGCCAGTTAGGCCTGAACCCTGTGGACCTGATCGCCCCTAACGGCCCTCCCTTGCCGGCCTGATCTCAGCCCCAGTGGTCCTCCCCTCCTGGCCTGATCTTGCCCCCAACTGCCCTCTCTGCTTCAGCTCCCACCACCATGGCTTTGTCCAGAAGGAAGTCGGACATCTGGAAGATTGCCAGTTGACCCAGTTTAATTAGCGTATTACCCTTTTATTAGTATAGATAGATTATATAGGATTGCTTAAATGGGGGTGGGGAGCCTTTTCACCGGGAGGAGATGCTTTTGGCAGACAAAAATACATAATCCCTATATCTGGACTGATAGCCAGTCATATGCACTATACTGCCAAACCAGTCATCAAAAAATTGAGCCACTTTCTTACACCTTACACCAAACAGCTGTTGCCCTTTAAACCCCTTCTCAGCCCCCACCTTAAGTTCTGCCTTCGCAGTTCACCCAGATTAGGTTCTGATTGGTGGATTTCTATGCCAGTCAGCGTCAAAAGTCCTGCCTCCTAGCCAATTTGGTTCTGATTGGTTCGTTTCTATGTCAGTCAGTATCAAAAGCTCCACCTCCTAGGCAGCCATTGGCTCCTCACAGTTCATGCAGATTTGGTTCTGATTGTTCGGTTTCTATGCCAGTCAGTGTCTATGGGCCTATCTCTGGGCCTGATCAGAGAGGTGGGGTTGATCAGCAGCCCCCACAGAGTCCCAGAGAGAAACAGAGATGTGGCTGCTGGTGAAGCCTGGAGAGAAAGAGAGAGGCAATGGCTGATCAACATCTGCCACAGAGGCTACAGATCAGACCCTGCCTCTCTCTTCGGGCCTCTCTCCAGGCCTGATCTGAAGCCACCTTGGCAGTCAGTGCTGGGTCGCCATGGCAACCCAGTACTGACTGCAGGAGTGAATTCCGGTCAGTTGAGCCTTTGGTCATTACAGACCCTGGTTTTTTATATATTAGGATTTTTCTTGTTATTTTTAAGTAGGTGTGTAGTGCTATGAAGTTCCCTCTCAGGACTGCTTTTGCTGTGTTCTAGAGATTTTTAAATTTTTTTCTTGATCGATTTAGTAACCCATTCATTGTTTCATAACATGCTATTTAGCCTCCATTCATTTGAATTTTTTGAGTGTTTTTACTGTAGTTGATTTCTAATTTCATTCCATTGTGATCTGAGAAGATGCTTGATATGGTTTCAATCTTATTGAATTTGTAGAGACTTGTTTTGTGTCTTAACATGTGGTCTATCTTTGTGAATGATCCATGTGCACTTGAGAAGAATGTATATTCCACCGCTTTGCCATGAAATGTTCTACAAATGTCAATTAAATCTCTCTGTTCCAGTGTGTCATTTATAGTTGCTGTTTCCTTGTTAATTTTTTGTCTGGAAGGTCTATCCTGTGAAGGTAGTGTAGTGTTAGAGTCCCCTACTATGATTGTATTGTTGTTGGTCTTTCTCTTAAAGTCCTCTAGAAGTATTTTTACATATTTTGGTGCTCCAATATTGGGTGCATATATGTTTACCAGGGTTATATCTTCCTGTTCGATCAATCCCTTTAGTATTATGTAATGACCTTCGTTGTTGCTTGTGATGATCTTTATTTTGAAGGCTATTTTGTCAGATATGAGTATTAGTACCCCATCTTTTTTTTTCTTTTCCATTTGCATGGAATTTTTTCCCATCCTTTCAATTTCATCCAGTGTGAGTCTTTTGTTCTGAGGTGGGTCTCTTGTAGACATCATATAATTGGGTCATGTTTTTCTTTCTATTCACCTACCCTATGTCTTTTGATTGGAGCATTTAGTCACTTACATGTAAGGTAATTATTTATAGATACTTATTTATTGTCAATGTAATTCTGTATGCGTATGTTTTTCCCCCCATATCTTCTCATTTCAGCTGTCCCTTTAGCATTTCTTGCAGTGCTGTTTTTGTTGGTGAAAACTCCTTTAGCCTTTTTTTTTGTCTGAAAAGCTCTTTATTTGATCATCTATTTTGAATGATAGCATTGCTGGATAAAATAATGTTGGTTTCTGGATATAATAATCTCGGTTTTCATTACCTTGAACACTCCATGCCATTCCTTTCAGGCCTGTAGAGTTTCTAATGAGAAATCAGCTGACAGCCTTAAGGGAGCACCTTTGTAGGTTACAAATTGCTTTTCCCTTGCTGCCTTTAAGCTTCCCTCTTTGTCTTTAATTTTTGTCATTTTAATTATGATGTGTCTGGGTATGGGCCCATTTGGGTTCTTCTTGCTTGGGACTCTCTGTTCCTCCTGAACTTTTGTGACTTTTTCCTTCACCAGGTTAGAAAAATTTTCTGCCATTATTTCTTCAAACATGTTCTCTATCCCTTGTTACTTTCTTCTCCTTCTTGCCTCCTGTTATGCGAATATTGTTACATTTCATGTTGCCCTACAGCTCCTGTCAGCTGTCCTCCTGTTTTTAATTTTTTTTTCCTTTTTGGTTCTCTGATTGAGCTATTTTTTTCTACCCTGTCTTCTCATTCACTGATCCAAACCTTGGCTTTACCTAATCTGCTTTTTATTCCTTCTTTATTAGTTCTATCTTATTCTTCATAGTTACTATATCTTTTTTCATGCTATTGAGCCAATTATATGATGTCTACAAGAGACCTACCTCAGAACAAAAGACACACAGGAGGAGGTTAAAAGAATGGAAAAAAATTTCAATGCAAATAGAAAAGGAAAAAAACCTGGGGTACCAATTTGACAAAATAGACTTTTCTATCATTATTCTGAACTCTATGTCTGTTAAGTTTCTTATCTCCCCTTCATTTAGCTCTTCTGGAGAATTAGCTTATTCTTTTGTTTGGGGGTTGTTGTTTTGTCTCCCCATTTTGGGTGTCTGTTTGGGTTTGTTACTATGTATTAGGTAGACCTGCTGCACCTCCCAATCTCTAGTGCAGGAGAGTGTCAATTCCTGGTTCTGACTAATTAGATCAGGCAAAGATTCAAAGACTCCAGAGACCTGTGTCTGCCTACAGACTGATTGTATTCAGTCTTGAATAGCCTTGGGCAATCGTCTACAGGTGGGGTGAGAAGTTTTCCAACAGGGTGTGGTAATTGTTTCTGCCTGGATACTAATTGTTCTTTTCATTCTCTTTCTTTTTTTTTTTTGAGAAAGTAGATTTTTAATTATGTTTCTTCATATTTGGTATTTCTGTAAATGTCTAACATTTACTGCCAATTCAGTACAAATGTGTGGTTTGGTAATACCAGAACCACAAATTTAAATGAAAAATAAAAGTTAAACATTTCTACCCAAGATTTTGTAGTCTGACATTTCACTGCATAGGTAAAAAGCTTTTTTTTTTTACTAGAGATTATTATTCAGCATGAATAAAAAACTACAACTTTTATTTTTAAACAGGAGTCACTGGTTTTAATTTTTACACATTTTAAAATTACTGATTAAAAAGTAATGAAAAAGCATCTTAATAATGCCATACACAGTATAATATAAATCTGTCCCCATTATATAGCATTTGTTTGATATACAAAATAGAATATTGACACACTTGAATCTATATGTAGTTAAGCAAGTTACTTGAGGAGGGTCTTTTCTACAGCCTTTCATCAGAAAATAAACTCCTTCTTTCAGGCATTTCCTACGAGGAGCTAACCCTTTCCCAAAAGACCTGGTCACTAATCCTCCTGGACCAGGCTGACTGGTAATAGTCAGGAAAATGATGAAACTTCCACTCCAAGTGGTTAAAGTGTCCTCTTTACACTCTGACTTATTTCCCTTTTCAACTCTTAACCCAGGCACACTATAGCTACTGTCTGAATGACCAACCGAGATCAAAGACCACTGAGGGTTCCCATGGTTCTTGACTTCTGACAGATCAAAGTGCAATAACACTGTTCATTCCATGGAGATGCAGTTTTAGGGTATTTAACAGAGAATGAAAGTGATAAGATTCAATGATAATAGGATGTATAGATAAGTAACTACTTATGCTTACCCCCTGATTCTGAAATGAGGTTGGCTTTCCTTTATATGCATATCCAGAATCAATCCTGTGCTAATTACCAAGTTCTCCGTAGACCTTGACCCTGTTAGTTTTCCCTGGGGGTAACATTTTCTTTTTTGGGAGAAGGTAGGAACTCTTTTAGGTTCCCTCCCATAGTCTTAGACAATGGGTATATATACCCCACAAGCATGTGCATCCCATAGAAAGGCCTAAAAACACCAACAGGGTCATTTTCCCCCACCAGTATTTAAAGATACTTTTCAGGATTTGTTGGGAGTCACCTAGGCCTGTCACCAACTCTCACTGACATTACAAACTTAAATAGCTTGGGATGGCAAGATACCACATACATTGAAAATGAAGCTACTTTCAAATAGCACCACCTTTTTTTCCACTTAAATCCATAATTACACTCAGAGGAACAACATAATTAAGATAACTTCCTTTCCACATATTAAAAAGGGCACAGCTTATTTTCCTATCTAATGCACAGCCTCCTATAGTTTTATGAATGTCAGTTGATTTCTTTTTAACAACAAAGTGAGCATATCATTTTTTCACTGACCTCTCTTTTTTAAGAGCTGACAATGCTGGGACTACAATATGATTAATGTCTGATGTGCTTTCTGGTTTTAACCATATAACATTCTATAAATAAATAACTTACCTTTCAGAAGTTCTTTTTGATTCTTAACATTGTCATCTATAATAATAAGAGCATAATATGCAAATTGACTGAATGACCGAACAGCAGAATGACCATCCAGACGAGCTTCCGGACAACCATGCTATAACACTCACTGGCACCAGGCCAGCCAACGCGGGTGTGATGCGATTGGTTGGGGGAACATGCCATCACCCCACGATTGCCCCACAGAGGGAGGCTGAGGCCATCTGGCTGGCGGCCACAGAGGGAGGCCCAAGCCACCTGGCTGGCGGTGGGTGGGCAGAGTCTCCCTCTGCGGGGGTGATCGATCTGGGGACCCCATGATCAACGCCCCACAGAGGGAGGTCCGGGCCACCAGCCAGCGATGCTATGGTGGGTGTGCGGGGCTGGCTAGTGACCACCCCACAGAGAGAGGCCTAGGCCAGCCAAGTGATTGCATTTCATGCCTGTTGCCTGCAAAGGGAGGCCACTGGTGATGGGGGAGGGAGCACAGTGTCACACAGATGGCAAGCAGTGGGGGAAGGGCCAGCTACCGGCAGCCAGGGGAAGGACAGCCCCAATAGGCCCTGATCACTGGCCAGGCCTAGGGACCCTACCCAAGGAGTCCCGGATTGTGAGAGGGTGCAGGCTGGGCTGAGGGACACCTCCCCGCCCCCCGGACGAATTTCATGCATTGGGCCTCTAGTTGATAATAATATTCAAGCAGTATGTCTTAGGCACCAAAAATTTCACATCCAACTGGGTTACAAACAACCTTAAAATACTTTGAACAAAATTAAACCATTATGAAAGGAACATTCCCTTTTAGAGAGCACTCAAAAAGCAAATTATTACAATTTTTATTAAATAATTTCTCCAAATCAATCTCTTAATGGACCTCAGACTCCACAATGTAGGGCAAGAAGTTCTCTAATAGAGTGGGGCAACTGCCTTCCCCCCAGGCAAATATTGCCTGGATAGCAAAGGTCTGCTTGAGAAAGATGTCCTCTGCAGCCTGAGGGAATGACTCAGCACAGGAAACCTGGGTGTCTGCCTTCCGATCTCTAACCCCAGAGCCCCCAATTCTAGCTTCTTCTCACACACCTCCAGTCCACTGCCCTACCTCTGCCAGAGCACAAGGTGAGTGGATGCGTAGGGAATTTTGTACATTGTCCCTTTAAGAGGGTGTCTGCATTTCTAGCTATCTCTAACTGGCAGACACAACCTTGCTGTTTTTCACACCCCGATGTTACATGTGCATCTTTCTCAGTTCTGGTGCTCTCTCCTGGGGCCCCCCTGCTTTGGGTATAGATCCTAGAGCTCTCAGTTGCAACTCCCCTCAGCTGAGATATGTCTTCAGAACTTCAGCTGCTGTCTATCGGAGCCCTGCCAGCCCTTTTGCACCTCCACTCTTCCTACCAGTATCTATGCAGTCTCCACTTTCTATCCTTGGTTATCAGGGTTCTCACCAGATAGTTTTCAATTTATTATTCAGGATTTTAAAAATAAATCTTGATTGTTTGGATTATTACAGTTGTTCCTCTTTTTTTCCCCCATAGCTCCCCTCCACCCGGTTCCCACACCATCCCCTGCCCTGACCCCCCCTGCCCCGTCCTCGTCCATAGGTGTATGATTTTTGTCCAGACTCTTCCTGCACTCCCCACACCCCCTTCCCCCCTGAGAATTGTCATTCCACTCCCTTTCTATGCACCTGATTCTATTATATTCACCAGTTTATTCTGTTAGTCAGATTTTTTATTCACTTGATAGGTATGCATTTGTTGTCACTTTGTTGTTCATAATTTTTACCTTTACCTTTTTCTTCTTCTTCTTCTTAAAGAATACCCTTCAGCATTTCATATAATACTGGTTTGGCAGTGATGAACTCCTTTAGCTTGTTCAGGGATCTTTTGCTCTTGGCATTTTAATTATGACGTGTCTTGGTGTGGTCCTCTTTGGATTCCTTTTGTTTGGGGTTCTCTGCACTTCTTGGACCTGTAAGTCTATTTCTTTCACCAGGTGGGGGAAGTTTTCTGTCATTATTTCTTCAAATAGGTTTTCAATATCTTTCTCTCTCTCATCTTCTGGCACCTCTATAATTCTGATATTGGTACGCTTGAAGCTGTCCCAGAGGCTCCTTACACTATCTTCATATTTTCGGATTCTTTTTTCATTTTGCTTTTCAAGTTGGGTGATTTTTGCTTCTATACATTTCAAATCTTTGACTTGTTTCTCCGGATCCTCTAGTCTAGGGGTGGGCAACCTTTTTGTGAGTGCGTGCCAAAACCAGCAAGATCTCTGACTCAAAATTCTTCTGCATGCCAACCCTAATTTTTTGAGAACATGTTACGCCTACTTGATATCTCTTAAGATGTACATATGTGAAGAACCTTGAAGAAATAATAAAATTCATTCAAGCGACAAAAACACAGTATGTGATGATGAAAAATACATTTATTTTTTAATGTATACATGTACACTGATAGTCCGACAGAAAACTTTATGACTCAGTTTGATATTATCAGTAGGACTTTTGCTGCTGCATCACTGATGACAGAGATTTTACATCAGGTTTATATTTCGTGACCTTCAGAGATATGCACGAGCTACTACTTTCATCCATCAGCCTACTCCTATTATGAGACTTAACAAAATTCATCACTAAGAGCAAAGATTCACAAGCGTATGTGGATGAAACCAAAACACTGGTCGGATCTAGGAAGGCAGGGAGAGTTAAGGTAGAGGCATAGAAATTGCTCTTCCCCTCTC
>NW_006296630.1:3925-6649 GCF_000327345.1 Myotis davidii | reverse complement strand
CTCCTCTGTGTGTGGTGGTTGGAGGTGCCCAGATGAGGCCCAGCTGTGAAGCAATGCAATCTGCTGTTGAGGCTTGGGCCTTCTTTTGGAAGCTCTGGGGATCTCTGACCCATCTGCAGGTTGTTAGGTTTTAGATTGCAAAAAAATCAGGCCATTCATATGCAAAAGCCTCTGCATACAGCTTGGGTGAGGTGGGGTCTCAGGGAATCACCAGGTCGGAGCAAACTGCAATGGCTGCCTCTCAGCCCTGCCCCAAGAGGTCTCCGGGTCTCTGTGTCCCTCGGCACCGTGCAGAAACAATGTTCGCTGGAAGCACCTCTGAGAGAAAGCCGCCCTTATGTTCCTGTCCCGATGCCAGACAGTCCAGTTTCTCCCTGTATGAGTCTGGGTCCCCAGAGTCTCACCTGGAACTGGAGTTCAGAGCAGTTGGAAGCTTGTCTCTCCCTCCAGATTGAAAAAGGCAACAGTGCACCTAGCTGCCAGCCTGTTTGCCATGCGCCTCCGCACCTCCACACCTCCGCGCCTCCTACCAGTCTCAATGTGCTTTTTTCTTTCCTTCTAGTTGTAGAGCTTCCACTCAGCCAGCTTTCCCATGGTTCCAGATGATATCTGTTTTGTCCTTTAGTTGTAGTTTTGACACGTGGCAGTGCCAACAGCAATGGTTGCCCACCGGCCCTGCCCCAGACAGGTCCCTGTGTTCCACAGCCCCATTCAGGAACAATGAACGCTGCGAGCACCTCTGAGAGAAAGCCACCCTCATGTTCCGGCCTGATGCCAGACAGTCCAGTTTCTCCCAAATGAGTCTGACTCTCCAGAGTCTCACCTGGAACTAGAGTAAAGAGTAGTCAGGTGTTTGTATCTTCCTCCCGATTGAAAAAGACAACAGCATACCCAGTTGCCAGCCCATTTCCGTGTGCCTCCATACCTCCACACTTGTGCACTTCTTCCCAGTCTCAGTATGCTTTTCTCTTTCCTTCTAGTTGTATAACTTGCAGTCCGCCAGCCTTCCCGTGGTTCCGGATGATATCTGTTTTGTCTTTTAGTTGTAGTTTTGATGTGGTTTTGTGAGGCAAGTTCAGGTGTTTACCTATGCCACCATCTTGGTTCCTCCCAGAATTTTTTTTTCTTTCTATTGTTTTTTGTTTTGCATTTTGCTTGTAATTCCAGTTTGGTCCTGGGAGTATGTCTGTGTAGCATCCACTTACTCTGCCACCATTTTTAATCTCCTCCCTTAGTCATATTCTTAATCATGGATGATTTTTAAAAATTTTCTAGTAGTTCTTTGTAATTCATTCAACTGTGTTCCTTGGAATTACTGGCTGATAGGTACTTAGAAGGTTTACTTTTTTCTTTTTGTGTCAGAAGATCTATTTTCTAATTAGGGCAAATTAAATTTAGGGGAGAATAATGAAAATGAAAGGGCAATACCCATGGATATAATAAAAATAAAGTTTAAAATTTCTTTCCTACTTAAGGAAATTACATGTGCTATTTAAAAAAAATTAAATATCATAAAAATACATTATATGGAAAGAAAAAGTACCTCATAATCCCACACTCACAAATGCTCAGTAGTAATATTTTACATTATGTTCTTTTTTTTTTTCAAAACCAATTTTAAAAGCTCTTTTAATGTATTAAATAAGTGACAAGGAAAACATGAGAATCCTTGCAGTGTATTTGGGGGATTTAAGGAGTTGAAGATTTTATTTCAAAATGGACTGGAAATAAAGATTAATGGAGCAAAACCAAGCCAAAGAGTATACATAGGAAAAATTTTGAATTTGTGATCTTTTGTTATGTTAGTAACAGTTAGAAAAATTGGGAAAATGACAGAAGATTCTTGAATTAGACAAAATCCTGGAGAATTGGATAAACCCCTGAAGTTGTTCTGTAAAAAATAATCTAACATTGATCTTAATAAATGAAATTGAAATGATCCTACTTCTTTAAGCTACATTGCAGAGACTGAGTGCTTATACATTTCTGAAGAGGAGAGTCCTTTGTAGTTTTTTAAAAAATGAGAGTATTTCTCAACCCCCTGTGTGAGAGTTCTGTGGTGCCTTTCTTTTCTCAGGATCCAAAGAATGCATGACTCCTTCTGCCTCCTTACGATACCACTAGGGGCCCGGTGCATGAAATTCATGCACGGTGGGTGGGGGGAGTGTTCAGTCTGGCCTGTGCCCTCTCACAGTCCAGGACCCCCTGGGGATCAGGTCTAAGCTGGAACTCAGACATCCCTTTTGCATTCTGGGGCTCTCAGCTCCTAACTACCTGCCTGCTCACTCCTAACCACCAGTCTGCTCATGCCTAACCACCCGCCTGCTTGCTCCTTAATGCCTACCTGCTCCTTAATGCATGCTGCCACGGCTTCTGTCGGCTGCGGGCTGAGCAGTCACAGGGGTGGGGGAGAGTGTGGCTCCACCAGAAACTGGGCTTGCTGTTTCTTAGAGCTGGCCCTGCCCCCTGCCCACTGGTGGAAGGGGGGCGATCTGGGGCCAGCCTGGCTGGGGGAGGGGCTGTGGGAGTTTGAGGCACCATGTTCAGCCTCTTTGGAGGCTCTGGGATCGCGCTCCCCCGGGCTCCCCCCAATGCCTCTGCGGAGGCGTGGGACCAGGCCCACGCTGCTGCCTCTGTGGCTGTGTCTGTGGAAGGGGCAGGACCGCACAGCCCCCTCTCCCGCTGCCTCTGTGGAAATGGCTGTGGTGCTGGGACCCCCGGGCG
>NW_006296630.1:0-1702 GCF_000327345.1 Myotis davidii | reverse complement strand
ACGCTGCTGCCTCTGTGGCTGTGTCTGTGGAAGGGGCAGGACCGCACAGCCCCCTCTCCCGCTGCCTCTGTGGAAATGGCTGTGGTGCTGGGACCCCCGGGCGGCTTCGCCCAGGCTGGCTTTGTCAGGAAGGACATCCGAAATGACGACCGGAAGACGTGTCTGGTCTATCCAGTCTAATTAACATATTACCCATTTACTAGTATACATGGTTACAGTTCATATTACCTTAAAAAAAACAACAGTAGCCTAAACTTAGTATTGCTAGATTTTCTGGATGTGAATAGAAAGTTGGGTTGGCTGGTAGTCTGTTATAGGAGGAGTAATTTTTGAGCTCCCTTTCTAACATTATTTTTAATTTCTCTAAAACTAATTTAAACCTGTCTCAGTTGGTAGCTAATGTGAATTGCTTTCTATTAGTTGGGAATAGTTTTTACTCTGGTTATAGTATCCTCAAATGGGAAGAGAAGTGTATTTCTTTCCTGCTTCTCTAATACTTTTTATATCTCTCATGGAATCAGAAGGAGAATTAAGCAAAAGTTATGTTTCTTGTTTTCTAGATTCACAGCACTTAGAGTTAGTGAACCCAGATTGTGTAATTTCCATGCTGGTTTTAAAAATAGCTATTATGTTTAGAATAAGGAGAATGTTTATGAGATTTAAAAATTTATATTTAACCTCTTCTATGGTTATATGGGAATATATATCACCAGAGGTCTTCTAATAAGAAGTAAAGGAAATAACAAAGTAAATATAAATGTAGTTATGTGCACAAATATTAATTGCTCAATATATGGGCTCAAGGAAAGTGTGTATCTGTTTTAATGCTACTTAATGTTCATTCCTTTATTTTTGCTTCTGTTCTCTTGAGAATTTGACAGTATTATCCATAGTGAGGCAGTGAGATTTAGGGGAAGATTACAGAGCTATCAGTAGAAAATCTGTTACTGGTCATTTGGGTGACTGTGCCACTCACTTAACTATTAGCATGTTCTGGGATGTCCTAATCTGGAAAATGGGTGCAACATTATCGGTATCACAGGATTGTACTGAAGATAACATAAGTAACATAATAGTACTTTGAAAAATTAAGGGTATTATATAATCATAGACTATGAAAAAAATATTAACTATAAAATGGCTATATACACCTGTTTTAATGGGAAATTGAATGTATTAGCACCATCTTGTGGAAATATAATGAATTGTATAATAGCAATTTTAATAAGACAATTTACTATAAATAACACTTTAGAGCTGCAAGAATTCTTGCAGATCATCTAGTTTAGTAATTTAGAAAGTTTGTTCTGTGGTACCCTAGGTTTCTGCCAGAGGAGCTTCAGAATTTCTTTTAAGAGGTAGAGGAGACTTATCCACAATTCTCTAAGACCCCTATCTTGCTGGAGAGAAGTTAGTTTTTTGTGTGTTTTTTTTAAAAAATATATTTTTTTGATTTTTTACAGAGAGGAAGGGAGAGGGATAGAGACTTAGAAACATCAATGAGAGAGAAACATCAATCAGCTTCCTCCTGCACACCACCTACTGGAGATGTGCCCAAAACCAAGGTACATGCCCTTGACTGGAATCAAACCTGGGACCCGTCAGTCTGCAGGCCTACGCTCTATCCACTGAGCCAAATCGGTTAGAGTGAAAAGTTAGGTTTTAATCAATTTCCTTTTGTTTGGGGTTCTCTGCGCTTCCT
>NW_006296629.1:918410-931860 GCF_000327345.1 Myotis davidii | reverse complement strand
AGGAGCTACAGAGAGATCTGAAGATTCCTCCTCCTTGTATGGGGTTTGGAAGTTCCCAGATGAGGCACAGTTGTGAAGCAAGGCCACTGCTGCTGCCAGGTAGTGGGCCTTCTTTTGGAATCTCTGGGGCTCTCTCACCCAGCTGCAGTTTGTTTTAGGCAAAAGAACAGGCCATTCATATGCAAAAGCCACTTCTCACAGCTTGGATATGGTTGTAAATTGGGTGGGGCAGACTCTCTGGAAATCACTAGGGTGGAGCAAACAGCAATGACTGTCCCGAACCAGAGAAGTCCCTGGTTCTCCGTGTCCTGTGCCCCTCTGTAGGAACAATGATTGCTGAGAACACCTCTAAGTGTAAGCCACCCTCCTGTTCCTGTCCCAATGCCAGACAGTCCACTTTCTCCCTGTATGTGTCTGGGTCCCCCAGCGTCTCACCAGGAACTGGAGTTTAGAGCAACTGGAGCTTGTATCTCCCTCCTGGCTTAAAAAGCTGCACATCCAGGTGCAGCATTTTCCACGCCTCTGCACTTCTTACTGGTTTCAATGAGCTTTCTTCACCTCTCTAGTTGTGGAACTTCCACTCAGCCAGCTTTTCCACAATTCTGGGTGGTAGATGTTCTGCTGTTTTGTGGTTTTGATGTGGTTGTGAGAGGCAGCAAGTATAGGTAATTACCTATGCTGCCATCTTGATTTCCAAGATAAATTTCTTATCTCCGTTTTTCATTTATCTGTTCTTCTGGAGATTTCTCTTGTTCTTTCATTTGGGGGTTGTTTCTTTGTCTCCTCATTTTGGCTGCCTGTTTGTGTTTGTGACTATGTATTAGGTAGATCTGCTATACCTCTCAATCTATAGTGCAGGACAGTGTCAAACTCTATTTCAGACTAATTAGATCAGGCAAAGATTCAAAGCCTCCAGAGAACACTTCTGTCTACAGAAAAGATCCTGTCTTGAATTAGGCAATTGTCCACAAGTGTGGCAAGAGTTATTTTCAACCTGGTGGAGCAATTGCTTCTGCTGGGAGGCTAACTGTGATTCTAAATATCTTAATTGGCCTCATTATCTCCCCAAGAGAGGCAAGGTGTTTTCCAATAGGGTGTGTCCACTGTCTTCTCCCCAGGCAAGACTGCCTCTATAGCAAATGTCTGCATGAGAAAGATGACCTCTGCAGCATGAAGGAATGACTCAGCACAGAAAACCAGGTGTCTGCCTTCTGAACTCTAACCCTAAAGCCCCCAATCCTGGCTTCTGCTCACAGAGCTCTAGTCCATTTTGACCTCCCTCTGCCAGAGCACAAGGTGAGTGGCTCCATAGGAAATGTGCCTTGGTCCTTTGAGAGGGTCCCTGAATTTCCTGCCATTTATCCCAGGCAGACAGCAGCCCCACTGATTTTCACAGCCAGATGTTACATGGTACCCTTCTCAGTTCCAGTGCTCTCTGCTGGAGGGCCAGCTTGGGGATTAGACCCCAGCATTCTCACTGGTAACTGCCCACAGCTGAGATATCGCTCCAAAACTTCAGTTGCTTCCCAGCCAGCCCTTTGGTGACTCCACCCCTCTTACCAGTCTCTATGCAGTTTCCACTTTTGGTGTTCCTTAATAATTTCTTAGAGCTCACTTATTCAGTGTCTCTTTAACCCTTTGTATGCCATAAGCATCTATAGACACTTTAAAAATCATTTTTCATGAGAATTTTCAACTGAAAATATTCAAGAACACCTGAATTGTGAGTTATATTTATTTTTATAATATTCATTGCAAATTGATTTTTTAATTAAATTCAAAACATCGTGGCATGTGGGGATGGTTTCCGTTTTGGACGCATGGCAGTTAACTGGTTAAAGTGTGTTCTTACAGTTCTTGTCATTAGGCGACCCCTGTGAAAGGGCCGTTCGACCGCCAAAAGGGTCGCGACCCACAGGTTGAGAACCGCTACTCTAGAGGCTTCAGTCACCCTGAGGCACCAAATACTGAGGGAAAGCTGTTTATGGCAGTTTGCTTGGTCCTCTTCTCACTGCCTTCAACTTTTTTCCTTTTAGCTCAGGATTTAGTTGGGGATGCAGGGAAGAAGGGAGAGGACGGGAGTTGGGGGGATAGTGAAGCTCAGGTAGGACTGTATCCCAACACAACTGAAAAGAAGGTTAAGTTTGTCTTTTTTGGGGTTCTCCATGCTGCTCATGTCACCAGAAAGGGATAGGACTAGGCCAAGGCAGGTCTACCCAAGCACGGTTTGGGATTTGTGGGTTTTTTACTTCATGTAGGAAATAACTCAAGACACAAGCCAAGCTGATTTTGCAACTACGTTTAATAAAGGTTAAGTTAGTAAAACAAAGGAAGGACTTAGGATAAAAGAAGCAAGATGACAGTAACAGAAGTGACCCTCGACTAGGCTTGCCTAGACTCAGGAAAGGAAGTCATAGTAACAGAAGTGAGCCTGGGCTGGGCTGCTAGATCACTGAGAAGTAAAAGTCTGAGTGACAGAAGTGAGCCAAGTGGGGACTGCTTTTGGCTCACTGAAAAGTTAGGCAAAAGGAGGGCCCTCAGAGCTTTGGAGAAAATATTATTACCCACATGAGGAAAGGGAGGAAAGGGTGTGCTCAGGGGGGAGCATGCACTTGGTCCTTTGTCTTAAGGATTTTATGTGTTTTCTGTAGATGGGAATTTTGGGGAGGCCTCAATCAGATTATTCATCAGCTTTTTAGGTGTGTACTTTAACATGCTTATGTATCAGGTGAGCATATAGCAGGATTGGGGATCATCCTCTGATCATCTTTACCTCTATCTTGGATTTGTCTGGCCATAATTACTTTTTTGTTATTGTTATTTATTCCCCTAACTTCCTTGGTTCTTGGGTTTAGTTGGCACTAATGGCACTGCAGGGTCTCTGTTATTTATCTACTTGAGTAAGGTGATTCAAGATACTCACTCTCTGGTTGGGGAGTAGAGGTGTAAGCCACCTGTTCCTAAGTGTCCTTGGTTAGGGAAGATAGAGTCTTATGATTTGTTAGCTGGCTGTCACGATTGCTTGGCCCTTTGTTTAAATATTTTGTCTCCATTTCCCTTATTCTATTGGCAGAGAATTTTCCTAGTTTTTTATTAACCTGCCTCATCCACTTTTCTTTCTCCTTAAATCTTCAGGCCCTTCCAGTCACCGAAACTCTTCCTAAGATAGGCTCCAGAGCAGGTGCCCAAGCATGTGTAACCCACTGGCAGATGTTTAAAGAGTTAATCTCTCCTTTGGAACAGGGACCAGTAGCTCCAAAGTGAAGGCATATCTGTGGGTTTTTAGGATTTATCAGTAAGCTAGAAGCAGAGATTTACTGGGACTCTTGGAAGCCTTTCTATTCTACCTGCCTTGTTTGGTAACCACTACCAAACCCAGTTGTGCTGGTGAGCCCTGAGAGAAGCCAGGAGAGTTTGCATTGTTGGGGTCCCCAAAGTGAGATCAGAGAATGCATTTTTAGACCAGGAAAATGATAAAAAGCCCTTGGGGCCTAGGTGTCAGTCACTGTTTTAGAAACTAAGACTGTAGAGGTGGAAAAGACAATTATTCTTTTCTCAGTGTGTTCTATCAAATCGAGAGACAATGAGATCAATTAACCATTAAAGGAGTGGTGGTTATCAATGGAGATAATCAGTTTTGCAGCTGTGCTAAAGGGAACAGAACTGGGAGGGGGGGGGGCGGGGAGCGAGGCTCCTGGTTAGTTTCTTTTGAACAGTTGAGGATGAAAGTAAGGAGAAGCCCAGGAAATATGGCAAGAATGTTTCTGAGGCTTAGTAGCTGGGAGGTTGAAGTCAAGGGCAGTGGGTACTAATAGCTGTCACATAACCTTCTCTACAAGTGCTTTCCTGGTTCTGTAAAATCTATGAGTAACCTCCTTATTGGCATGGCATCCTTTCATGAAACCAAATTATGTGGGTAAATAGACAGGGCAGGGGAACAGCATTCTGCTGGGAGACCCGTTCTTGGAGTTGTTCCATAGATCAGAAACAGCATCTTCTGGATCCAGATCATGTATGTGAACAATGAAAGCTTGATCATGTTATGAGCAAGAGTAAGACATCAGAAAAGAGGCAGCTTTGGGACAAAGGGCCATGCTTATCAATATTAAACATTGCCTCCTGGAACAAATCTTTAATCCACTCCAAAGGGTAAATATTTGATCTAGTCATGCCCAGAGAAAAGGTGAATGAACTCTCCTTGTTGTGCACAAGCAGTGTCCTTAGTTTTCATATCTCTGCCAGGATTAGGGATCTTTGGAACTAGTTTCTTCACCCAGTTCATTTCATCGCTATATAATTAGAACCAGAGGGGTCCAGTGCACACAGCTGGAACCCATCTCCAGAAACAAAGAGCAGGAAGCCATCTTCAGTTGGAGGGATTCTTCCAGATTTTTGTAAGATTCTTACCCCTGAGTAACCTATTGCTGTATTTGTTTATATATACATACTATTTCTAGCCATCTAGCCACTTCAATGAAATATCTTTTTCTCCCTTTAAAGCTTTTGGGTCCAAGCTTATGAATTAAGAAAAAAAAATCAAATTCTAAAGTTTAAAATGAAAGCAGATTTCTTTTGGGATTGTCTATATATGTGTGTGTAAAGAGAGATTAGTGAGACTGGGAGCAAATTGAGGTTTAGGAGGAATTCCTGAATTGTGATAAAATCCCCAAAGTCCTGGGGAAGCTATTTGCTGAAGGGCATCTGGATGCCCCCAGGGAACAGGCATTAAATGTGGCACGGTGAGGAAACAAACCAAAAGTATGCTTTTAGTTCTGTTTTCTTCTAATCTTCCCTACTAATTTTTTCCTTTAAAAAGTTTTGATTACTCCTTAAGAGCCAAGTGGAACACATCCAAGATCAAAAGAAGGTACATTGGCAGGTTGAAGGGAAGAAAGAAGGAAAAGAGATAAAGGGAGGAGTATGCATTGGGTGTTATGCTTTCACTCTGTGGGATATTGCTCTAGAATATATAAAATTGTGAAGCCATATGTATGGAAATTATAACCATAGTTACTCATCATAGACTGTCAAGTTAAATCCCTAGTGTGTAAAGTTGGATGGACCTCTTGAATACAAAACATTGCCTGTGTAGAGAGGAAAAGAATATTAATTCTTGTGAAGATTGAAGAATTGTTTTGAGACAGATGATAAAGTTAGTCTGAAGAACAGTGGGGACAAATTTCACTAACAAAAAGTTGACAGTTATGTGCTTGAATATGGAAGGTTATGTGCGAGTGAGTTTGACCACCAGATGTGAGGTTCTAAACCCGTGGCCTAGGCAGATTCACCTGAGTACCAAAAATAATGTCTCAGACTTGTTTTCTCCCAAATTCATTTTACCACTTTTGGAGAAATTTAGGATTGAATGTATGAGTGAACAAGTTGTGAGTGGGGGAGCAGTTATTAGATAGAGGTGGCCATGATGTGTACCGACTGGGATTTGCTTTCTGGGTGTCTTAGGAATTCAAGATTACAATTAGCCTGTGCAAAATTTAGCTGAGTCCTTACAGAATTAATGTGCAAGTTCTGCAAATTACAAACAAAGTTTTCCCTTTACCTCTCCAGACTGGGATGGGAGGCCTTCAACCTCCTACAAGCAAGTGGCTTTGTAGGATAGAAAGCCCCTCTGTGGCATCAGTCCAGGGCCTTAATTAAAGGTGGTCTGTAGGCTTGGCTTACACCCTGAGCCTTAAGAAATGATACATTTCAGTGAGATTGGATCACAGGTTTTCTTATCACCTACTAGAGGCCCAGTGCATGAAATTTGTGCAGAAAGAGGGTTCCTCAGCCCCTGCTGGCACAGTCTCCAATCCAGGACCCGTTGGGGGATGTCTGACTGCCAGTTTAGGCAGTCAGACATCCCTCTTGCAATCCGGGACTACTGGCTCCTAACCACTTACCTGCCTTCCTGTCTGAACACCCCTAACCACCTCTGCCTGCTGGCCTGTTGCCCCTAACTATTCCCCTGCCAGCCTGATCACTCCATAACTGCTCCCCTGCTGGCCTCACGCCCCTAACTGCCCTCCCCTGCCAGCCTGATTGCCCCCTAACTACCCTCCCATGCAAGCCTGCTCGCCCCCTAACTGCTCCCACCTGCCAGCCTAATCGCCCCTAACCACCTCTGCCTCGGTCCCTGACACCATGGCTTTGTCTTCCTGACACCATGGCTGGAAGGACGTCTGGAAGATGTCTGGTCTAATTAGCATATTACCTTTTTATTAGTATATATTTCTTTCACAAGGTGTCTACCAACTAAACTTATACAACCTGTCTCTATAATTCCACTAGACTTTTGCTAGTAACACTGGAAAATATTCTCTTATGCTTAATGAGAACCATGGAATTTCAGACTTTAAAGATAGCAAACCTCTCTTTCTATAGATGAACAAACTTAAGTCTTAAGAGAAAAATTAAGTCAATCACTAAAAAAAATTAAAAATATTGTGGGTCTACTGTGAGACAGGCACTGTGATTCAAGGTGAATAATATGGGTTCCGCCCTCCTGTAGCTTATACACCAGTAGAAAACACTGACAAGAAGACAGGTAATTGTTTGCCTGGAATACATGGATAAAATCTTGGAAATTATACCCACAAAAAATGGAAATAGGTATATCTTTATTTTGTGACATCTTTGTGGGCAGATCCTGAGTTTTGATGCTGTTGCTTTGACACTTGTATCTAATGGGGTGTCCTTGGTCTTTATTATTTAAGCATAGAGTATTTAGACAGAAACTCCAGACAGGCCCAGCAGCTCAGATCCCCTTCTTTGAACAACAATATCCCCACAACCTGTACAGCACTAGCACCTTCTACCAGGACCCCTGGTCTCCAATACAGCATGGAAGACATTGGCAACATTTCTATCCACCACTGCCACCTAATGACTCTTTTGGCTACTACAGCTCTACTTTCTGATTTTGAACTCTGGGATTCTGGCCCCAGGCAGAGAGGTGTTGACTTGGTGACCCTCAGGTCCTGTTCCATCTTGGGAGCCTGAGATTCTATAATTGCCTATGACCTTAGAAGACAATATTTGTCTGTCGAAGAACAAGAGACCTAAATGAATCCAAATCAATAAGCCTTTGATGAGGTCTTCCACAAAACTAGAAAAAGAAAACACCCAGAAGACGAAAAAGCACAATGTAAATGTAAAGAGCTTGGCAAATGGGGAGCATGGCAGGCCAGCAGCTGTGCTGAAGCAGTGGCCACGTATGAATACTTGTTATTCTTTTAGGGGTGGCTTTTCCCTCTTTAGTCATGTACCATGTTTTTTGCTCAAGTCCCAAGAACATGCTTTCACTTGATTCTATTATAAATTATAATTAATGTTCTTAATGGAAATTTTTTCAGCTGTTATTTATTTCAGTATTGTGGAATGACCAAAAATTTTCTTAGTGTATAATTTCATATTCTTCAACAGTGTGTCAAATTTGTGTATCGTTATTATGAAACAGACAAGATGTATCAATGCCGTATGATGATGAGAAAGAGTCACTTTGCTCCCTCTCTCACATGCCTTCCCATGAAATCATCAGATCCCTGGATTTATTGGTCTTTTTAGATTTACAGTCATACTCCAAGGGCTGTTTAGTAATACTATAGGCTTAATGCTAGAACCTGTGCCATCTTTAAGGGTGTAAAATATTTGACATAAAAATATTTATTTATGTACATATAAGAAAAATTCAAAATAAAGATTACTATTTAACTTAATGTCTATGAAAATGTACCATTTGTTTTCTTTTAATTTAGGATTTATATGAATTACATCACACTTAAGAATAACTTGAAGGTCAAATTTTTCTTCCGTAGTAAGAATTTCTTATTATGTGTGATGGTTGCTAAGAAATCATAGCCAGTCATAAAGTAAATAAGTTGCTCATTCATAAACAATTTGAAAAACAAAATTATAAAAATTATTTTCAAATTTATTGTGAAAAGTCATTTTTATTATTGGATGTGGGAACACTGACATATATTTGATATAATGTGGGGGAAGATATGACAGTTTTTAAAGGCTCTGAATGTTCTTTAAATTTTTCTCCAAAGAACTAAAAATATTGTCAGGAACTTCCAAATATTTTTCTGGAAACACAAAATATTTTTCAATTCTCCAATCTTCACATTTCTTAACACATAAAGTTTTTAACATTAATATGAAATTTGTTTTCTATTTTGTTATAATCTACTAGTGGCCTTCTGCACGAATCTGTGTGTGAGTAGCTCACTGCCGCTTGCCTCAGCTGGCCGCCCCCTCCCCCCACTGCTGCTCATAGCTCTCGGCTGCAAGTAGCTCGTTGCCCCTCCCTCCTGCTGTTAGGTCGTTATGTGATGGTGTCCAGGCCAATTTGCATATTATCCTATTATAAGTATAGATACTTGTTTAATTCTATTTTTAATAGCTGTCATTGAGATAAAATCATACTCCAGAAAGAAGCATTCTGTTTATTTGATAGGTATGTTTGAGTGTGTATGACACACTGCCCCTAGGAAGTGTGGTTCCACAGTTTAGACAGAAAACTCTTGAGAGATAATGGCAACAATCCTCTTCTCTTTCTTATTCTTCTTTTGTGGAAGATGTTACAAAATCATTACAGTAAACTGTAAGGACTTTGGCTTGATGAAAGTCCTAAAGAGGTTTTCTTTGTTTTTGTTGTTTTATCACATAGTAACATCATTTGCCTATTGTGGAACAGTGCATGTACATTTATTGGGGAAACTAGAAAATACGAGTGTTCTCTGAGAATAGTCCACCTTGTTCCTAAGAATAAGCTTGAATTCCTCTTCCTCCAGTCTCCTGTAAAAGTTGACCCAGACCCACTTCCAATCATTGCATCAATTCTTCCATGCAACTGCTCTCCTTATAGCCAGCTGATTTATGGACTTGAATACTTAGAATCTTGTCTTTAACAAACCTCTGATTGACGCCTCCCTGGACTAAGAAGACCCTCTTTGCCCTGGCCAGTGTGGCTCAGTTGATTGAGTGTCATCCCATGCTCCAACAGGTTGCCAGTTTGATACCTGGTCAGGAAAACTACCCAGGTTGTGGGTTTAATTGGTTTTGGTGCATACAGGAGGCAGCCAATGGATGTTTCAGTCTCACATCTCTCTCTCTCTCTCTCTCTCTCTCTCTCTCTCTCTCTCCCCCTCTCTCTCTTTCCCCACCTTTCCTTTCTCTCTAAAATCAATAAAACATATTTTTTGAAGTCCATCTTCTTTATAGGTCTCCTATCTTATTGTTTCATCTCAGGAACTGGAGCTCCTATTCCTTATCCATGGATGCTACATCTCCTTTTAGGGAGGAGTTGGTATGTCTTAATGGTCTCTGTGTGTCAGGACCTAGCACAGTGCCTTATACCCAGAGGAGCTTATGTAATCTTTGTTATTCAATTAATCAATAAATGGATTAGAGTGTGCATGGATATTTTAATGCTATAACTGATAGAAAGGTAAGTACTCAGAGTCTTAAGGAATATGAAAGAATGGTTAGGGCAGGAAGTTGTGTTCAGGAAACTTAGATTGATTTTCCAAAAGAATGGATTGACAAGAAATGTGAGATTAATGAGGAAGAGAAAAGAAAAGATATAATTTAAGTGACTTAGGATACTGGACTCATGATGCCCTGTCACTAGCTCAGCAGGTCCCTGTCCTTTTAGTCTCATTTGCCCTTTTAGCCTAATTTGTCCTACCATACCTTTTGCCCTGGGCAGGAGCCTTGTTGGAAGAGATGATGATAGGCCTGGGTCCCCTGTTGTTGGTCTTCATGCTGGGGCCCTGTCTGACCCCACCGACCCTGGCTCAGGATGACTACAGGTACAGACACTTCCTGGATCAGCACTATGATGCCAATCCACGTGGCCGGAATAACAGATACTGTGATACCATGATGAGGAGACGAGGCTTGACTTCACCCTGCAAAGACACCAACACCTTTATTCATGGCACCAGTAACAACATCAAGGCTGTCTGTGAAGATGAGAATGGAAAGCCTCATGGGGAGAATTTCAGAATAAGCAAGTCTCCTTTCCAGGTCACTACTTGCAAGCTCAGAGGAGGGTCCACCCGGCCTCCCTGCCGGTACAGAGCCACAGCCTGCCTGGATCTTTTGTTTTCTGTTTTACAATATATAACAAATAAAAATGTCTCTGAAATCAGTAAGAAACATCAAAGTCTTCTCCTCAATTTGGCCTATTGATTTTCCCCCATTTTCTCTACTCAACTGCCCACAGACAGGATTACATGGAATATAAAGGCCTTTTCCCCTCTCAGTTACTTCCTTCTCAGTCTATAGGGAGGTAGACTTCCCCTTTTTGTGAGTGTAAGGATGTTAAATTCATCTTACAGCAGAGCTGGGAAATTTCAGGGCACATGGCTGCTAAGCAGAATTTTCAGGAGGAGCAAATTATTTTTGCTGTCAAATAAGTCAATATTACTTTTACAAATGTTAAACTTTGAGTAGTGTTTAGAACTAAATACCAATAATTAATTAAACTTTATCTACCTATCTCTTAAATTTTTGCATTTTTAAAGATATATTTCAAATAAAACACAAGGCATATTCATTAATAGATTCAAATCTATACTCTAAATTTTCTATAAGAGGCAAACCAGATTAATAAATTTATTTCAGTATCCTGTATTCCAAAATACCTAGATATTTAAATTTTTTTTACTATTTAACCCAACAAACTCCAAAGTTTTAAGTTACCAAAAACTTTGGAAAACTATGTTTAGGCATATATATCTATCAGTGAAAAAGCTTTATCATAAACCCTTTATTTTAATTACATCTATTTATTATGTTTTAACAATGTTGTGATTTTAAAACTAATTGTTTTTACCCAAGGCATTTTCTTGGCAGATTTTGTAACAGGGATAACTCATTGGCCTTCAGTGGCTTTAATGTGAAAATGCTATTTTATTTTATTTTCCTTTATGAAAACAGGAGTTGCCTCTCCCCTGCCCACCTTCACTGCTATTTCTGCAACTTACTAGAGGGTTTTTCTATAGAGCTGTTCGTCCCAGTGTTATGGGCAAAAATAGAACATTGGGGACTAGTTATGGTTATGGGAAATATTAATCTGTTAGCCATGATTGCCTAACCAGGACATACCACCTGGTTGGGAGTCATACGTCCCCTCCCTCCTTGGAATGTGGTACATTCTTATTCAAGAACTGCCTATTACCATGGAAACATTAACCTTGTTGCCCAAACAATGGAGTCCCAACCCAGACTGCATTGCTCACTTCCCCGTGACCACAATCCCTACTTTCCCATGTGATCTTTGTCCCTATATTCATAAACCAGAGAACAGCAAACTAAAGTCCCCAAAAGATAGAAAGCCGAAATTACATTAGACACACAGACAGAAATCTCACTAGCTAAGAGTTTCTGGTGATTGACACCCTGAGAGGAAGAGCAGGAAGAGTACACTCTGACAATCTCTGTCCCATGTTCAGCCTCGATACACATAACTGGGCTTCCCCAAAGCAGGACATGCCCCACCTTTAAACAAATTAACCCAAACAACAAAGAAACACAAAACATCAACAGAAACACTCTTATCCAGGTGCACACAATGCACTAAAATTTACACCACAGAGTCCCCTGCATTAAAAAACCACCGAAGCAGAGCAATATCTCCTGTCCCTGGTTCCAGGACTGTCCCTCCCCTGAACCTCAGCATTCTCCCAAATAGACTATTAGGGGAAGAATTCTATTGAGGCCTAGATAGAATTTTTGTTTCCCATCCTCAGAAAGTCCCTTGTGACTCTGTTCCTGCTCAGTCCCCTGTATTGGAGATGTCTCTCACTGTGCTCAATCCCCCCATTAGATGTCTCGCACTCCCCGAGATCCGTTTGTCCCTCTCTGGCCATTTCCCTTGTGGGAGAACAGAAGAGCAGATCAGAACTCCGCACTTGCTTTGTGTGTCAGATATTTCCCAGTCACATATACCCAACCTCCAAGGATACCCAACCACCAAGATGGTATTTCCACCTTGGCCCATGCATGAGACTTGCCTGGTTGCTGGGAATGTACCCTCTTTGTATCATTTTCGCCACCTTCCAAAGAAAAACAGTCTCGGACTTATCTATGGCCCCTGCAAAGAGACAGGGCCCAGGCAAAGGGCTACCCAAAATTGGATGGGACGTGCCTACCCTTCAACCAGGGTCCCTTCCTAGTCTGGGCACAGATATCCCAGACACGCCCCCAAATTTTGAGAAATGGCTCACCTGTCTGAATTTGAAATGATAGACTGAGAAACAGAAACATGGCAAAAATGAGACTTTTAATAACACTCTCAAGAGCGGGTGTCCATCGGCATACAAGTTGGGAGGGGAACATAGACTGTTTATGAGTCCCTCTTTTGGTTCCTCATTGGCTGAGTCCTATGTGGTCACCTGTTTCTTCATACATCGCCTGGGTCTTGTTGTCTCCCATTTACCATTTAAAATATTGGCTGAGACCCTTTTCTTTTCTTTTCTTTAATTTTGGCTGAGACCTTTCTAGTTGACTCCACCTCCCTTTGTTTAGGGGAATCTTCTTGGAAAAATGTGCAATCAGTCACGTGCACAGTTCTCATACCTTCTCCCCACTCCCCACAACTTGTTTGCTCTAAGGAAATTCAGTAACTGCCTGGCCACATGATATTTCTTTTCTATAAAGTTTGAATCAGAGGCATGTTTCTGACACTGAGCACCTACCATATACCTGGCATTATGATAAGTACTTAACATTGATTTTATCATTTATTCTTCCTAAGATCCCTAAGTGAAACGTATTATTATGCTCACTTACTTAAGAGTAATAATGCTGAGAGAGGTGAATAAATTTCCCCAAGATCATATAGTTAATATGGCAGAGCTAAGTCTTTGGGATCACAGTATCAAAAGAAGTTATTATTGAGAATCAATATCATAGAGTGGAGAGAAACTTTGGGGCAAGCTCTGACCAAAAAGTATATGTTGGGATAGTTTGGGGATCATTTCATTATCTGTTGAAGCTACAGCCTTAAGATACTCTCATTGATGTCTACATTGGACTTCTGTTAGCAAATATTTGTTGATGTCTTGTTAAATCAATTGGTTATTGTGGCTGAGGCTGTGGATTTGCTCTTGCATGAATAGTTTAGGTCATCCTGTAGCCAGCTGTCTTTCTAAATCATATCTTGGACACAAAGAAGTAGGATTAGAAAACGTAGATAAAACCATGCAAAATCAGAGTGAAAGATTAACCATGCAAGGTTAGATTTGGGGAAAATAACCCAAAGTGTATTGTGATGAAGCTATTACCCAAGTGCTATGTGTTCCTTCAGAAATTCTATCCATTAGTCTAAGGATGAGGAGATAATCAAGCATCATTTCTCCCTGTTCTCATATCTCATATCTACAGCTATAGGCACTGGTATGTGACATAGAGCTTTCTAGCTTTTTGTATATAGGCAAAA
>NW_006296629.1:908124-918330 GCF_000327345.1 Myotis davidii | reverse complement strand
TTCCCTTAGATTGTCAAATTAAAAAATGACAACCAACACAATAGCTGCCTGGTGTGAATGAATCAAAATTATACCTATTTATTTTGTCAGATTGACAAATAATATATTTTTTGGTGTACTGCAGAATTTTAGTATTTACTTTATGTGTGCCATGAGATGAAAAAGGTTGAAAATCGCTGCTCTAGTGAGTCAGCCCTGCCTCATTGCCATGGTCAAGGAGATTCACAGTTCATGAGTTCATAAGGCCAATCCCAGGAGTGACCGTCAGGTGATCTAGCTAGCTGGTGTTGGTGAGCAATTTTCACTTCCACTCCTCCCCTATTTCACCCCTAATTAAACTCTTTTGCTAGAGAGAAGCAACTCTGAACATAAATGTCTTGAGTATCCTGAATATTCGGGGAGTGGAAACAGGGAGGCTGTAGAAAATGTGGGAAAAGCACTGATTTTAGAGCCAGATAGGTCTGGGTTTTCTTTTCTTGGTCAACAGAAGCAATGTTCTGACACCATATGGCAATGCTTTCATTGTTGTGGCTCTGAAGGTTTTTGTTTAGTTTTTGTGTTGTTGTTTTTAAGCTCTATAAAACATATGTTTATTTTCCACTGTCAAAAGTGCCAACAAGCCCTGACCGGTTTGGCTCAGTGGATAGAGCGTCAGCCTGCGGACTCAAGGGTCCCAGGTTCGATTCCAGTCAGGGGCATGTACCTTGGTTGTGGGCACGTACCCACTAGGGAGTGTGCAGGAGGCAGCTGATCGATGTTTCTAACCCTCTATCCCTCTCCTTTCTTCTCTGTAAAAAGTCAATAATATATATATTTTTTTAAAAGTGCCAACAAAATGAGTCTGCAATTAGAGACGACAGAAGACTAGCAACAGCTATTGATAAGACAGACACAGTATCAATGATAAATGCATGATGATGGAATCTATTACCAAGGCCTAGTTTTTAGGTTGTGCATAGAAACAGCAAGGAAAAAAAGACAATCCAAGTTCACTTTTGTGGAGATTGTGCTGTTGAGATTTATTTATTTATTTATTTATTTATTTCAATAATATCCATTTCCACAAACCTGGGAAACATCTTCATTCCCTATACCCATTTCATTTCATTTGCTCATTCCCTCATTTTGTTTATTAGTTTACTCAACCAGTATATACTATCTTCAGAACCCTTTGGCTGGATACTCTAATTTTTATTTTGTGAGTTTTTTATATGATTAACAAGATTTCCAAAAAGACTTGATTTTAATACCATAAAAAAATATAGCCCCATGAGTGAAAAGATCAAATAATTAAGTAATACACATGGCCAGTTTTTAAAATAGCCAGGGGATGTCAAGTAAGCATAAGGAATATAGTCAATAGCATTGTAATAACTATGTATGGTGTCAAATGGGTACTAGGCTTATGGAGAGACCTCTTTGTAAGATATATAAATGTCTAATCACTACGTGGTACACCAGAACTAAAATAATATTACTAGTGGCCCAGTGCATGAAATTCATGCACATTAAAAGGGAATTAATTAGAGGAAATATTTTAATATTGCTATTTGCCCTTTCTCTATAATAGAAGTGTCAGAGATGAAAGAAAATTAGTAAAATGTATATAAAATAATATATAAATTTATTAGTAAATAAATAATAACAAAATGATATAATAAGAACAGAGGCACTATATAAAAATGACAAAAACATGATATGAAAACAACAAAAACATATTAAGAAAACAACAAAAAACTGATATAAAAACAACAGTGATGCAAACAATGACTGATAAAGTGATTAAACTTATTCTAATATCTCCCCATACACCACATTAAGAGTGAAAACACTTTCAGAGTACTTGACTAATTTCCCTTGTGATGAAGTACTTAGAACTTTAACTGTAACATCACATGCTCTTCAAACTCGAGAGAAAGCAACATAACTGACCACGTGCAAAAACGGGTTCATGTAGGAATATGCCTACTTTGTCTAGTTTGTCCTTGTGATTTACTAATAGTCATCACAAATGCTGGCATTACGGGAAACCGTTGTCGAATCAATTTAAATGGGAGGCCAGTGTCAGATGGGGACAAATTCTTGGAATCAGAACAGCCTTTCCCTCAGCAGATCCTGTTAATACTTCAGCTTTGATAATGTTAGGTCGTAATCTTTTGATAATAAATCTGGTGCCATTACAAAGACCCCATTTACTATTGAGATTTCTCAATAGCATGATAATTGCACCCACTTTCAATTTTAATTTATGACACGGCATTCCCAAAGGAGTAATACTATTAAGAAATTCAATGGCAAAATTTTCCTTTTCAAAGACTGCTATCAAGTTTGCCATCTCCCAATTTTACTAACTATTTACTATAAGTAGAATCCTCTGTTTTCATATTTGTTTTAAGAGACAACTTTCTGAAACATCCCCAAACATTAGAGTACTTTAAGCTCATTTGTACTATGGCTGATCACATAGCATGTGGTACAATACTGAGACATTGCCGAAAATCCCCTCCGAGAGGGAGAGCTTTCCCACCAAATGCAACATCCAAATTCATAATTTCTCTTACTTAATGGCATTTATAGCATGTCTGGATGCCATGGTGCATTCATCAATAATGAGAAGTTGGGCCTTTTTAATAGTTTTAGCAACTTCACTCTTTATATCGAGTCTAGAAATTGAAGTTTCATTTAATGGAATTGGTAATTTATATTGGGAATGAAAGGTTCTTCCACCAAGAAGTAAATTTGCAGCAACTCCTATAGATGCTGTGGGTAAAACAGTACCACCACGACCTCTAATATAATGTATTAAAACTTTATAAAGGTATGTTTTTCCACTATCACCTGGACCATCCAAGAAAAAGCATTTGGGGTAAACAGTTTGATCTTCGATGGCTGAAGTTATAGTCTGAAAGGCTGCCAACTGTTCATCATTCAGAGAATTTATCAAAACCCCTGCCTGTCACCCTAACCAGTTTGGCTCAGTGGATAGAGGGTCAGCCTGCGCACTGAAAGATCCCAAGTTCGATTCCGGTCAAGGGCATGTACCTTGGTTGCAGGCACAGCCCCAGTAGGAGGTGTGCAGGAGGCAGCTGATTGATATTTCTCTCTCATCAATGTTTTTAGCTCTCTATCCCTCTCCCTTCATCTCAGTAAAAAATCAATAAAATATATTTTTTAAAAAACCTCTGCTTGTTGTCTCTCATATGATTCATCACATGTATTTGTATTCATTAATAAAAGATAGTCCAGAAGTTTGAAATGTGAACATTTCATTCCATGTAATGTGAATACCTCTTGAATTTCATTAAGTGCATGCATTACACAGTTTATACAGGCACCTTCACTTTGGTGTAATTTCCAACAAAAATCTTCAATAAAATGAGATTTATTCTCATCCCATAATTTGTCTGCATCAGAAGGACATCCAAACACACATATGTATGCAAAAAGTCCCACTAGCTCTTGCCTGCATGTGCCTCCATTGGGAGCGGCCTCCGCCTCTGAGGCAGCATGATGTTAGCGCTGGGCAGACCTGCACACCCCTCTGCTGGGGGCAGAAGTCCCCGTCCCCGTCCCAGTCCATGAGCTCCTCTGTGCACATAGCCCATTGACCAGTCATGACTGGGACACTGTTAGGACCAATTAACATATTACCTCTTTATATATATAGATACATCAACTGTAATTGGAAAAAAAATACTTAATTTAAAAAAATAGACTCATGAAAGGAAAGGCTAACCCCAAATGTTACTCTATCCTTTTCCCACACCTTCCTCAATTTCCAGATGTCAGGAATTAAAACCAGTTCATAAACTCTCATTGGCATATCCTGTCTGTACAAACTTTTGGGAATCAGAGTCTCCAGGGAACCAAACACTCTCCTAAAATCACATGACTAGAAAATTTCCTCAAGAGACAGACAACTGCAGTTTCATTTAGATCTGCCTTTTCTCCCTTTTCACACCCTGACCATACAGGGCATATACACCTGGACATCCAGCCCATCAGTCTCTACCCTTAGTCATTGTACTGGCTACTGCACTGTCTCTCTATAAGAGAAAAGCTCTTGCTTTCAGAGAAGATCATGTTTGCAAACTTTTTACTCTTGGGGATGCAGTGATGAGAAAAGTTGTGAGCAGAGAATTGGGGAGAAAGAGTAGACTATTGAGTTGAGGAAATATCAGCTTGCCATTCTCAACTCCTCTCTCTGATGCCCATTTCTTACCTTCCTTTCTCCTACCTCTTGGTTTCTCTCCAGGCGCCTCCAAAGTAGTGATGGCTCTCCAGAAGACCCTTTCATCGCTTCTGCTCTTGCTGCTGGCCCTGCTGGGGCTGGGACTGGTGCAGCCCTCCTATGGCCAGCCCATGTACCAACGATTCCTGCGGCAACATGTGGATCCTACAGTGACAGGTGGCGATGTTAAATACTGTAACTTGATGATGCAGAGACGGAGAATGACTCAGTTTCGTTGCAAGCAATTCAACACCTTCATCCATGAAGACATCTGGAACATTCGTAGCATCTGCAGCACCACCAACATCCAGTGCAAGAATGGCAAGATGAACTGCCATGAGGGTGTAGTGAGTGTTACAGATTGCAGAGATACAGGAATTTCCCCAGCCCCCAACTGCAGATATGGGGCCAGGGCCAGCACTAGGCGTGTTGTCATTGCCTGTGAGGGTAACCCCCCGGTGCCTGTGCACTTTGACAGATAGATACTACCCTGAAGCGGTTATGGCTCCGTGGTTGGCCTTTAGCTTACTCCTTGAATAGCAATGAGTAATGCATTTGAGCTGTCTCAGGCTCTGTCTTCTCTGGTTATGTCTACTTCTTTTTCTCTATATAGCCAATTCTCTTAAATGTATCAAAGAGAAATGGAGGCATAAACCTAATTTTGGTGTGGGCTTTTCTATAATAAACTTTTCAGTAAATTCTTCTGCTTCCTTTTATAATACTGGTCAGCTTAATCCTCTCAGATCCTATCCTCTGGAATGTAATCATTATATGTATGATATAGCATTTCAAGTATTTTAAGGTGCTTCCATCTCAGTTATCTCATTTTAATACCATCACACCCTGTAATGTTGATGTCGCTACATATAGGGCCCAAAGTTAAAGGATTTGCTGAAGAACATGAAGTTAGTGGAAAAGCTGAAGCAAATTAATCCACTTCAACTGGCTTCTAATCCAGGACTTTTTCTACTTCATCACAAGGAGTGTTTTGAAAGTATCTGCTTTCTGGTATTCCCAGCAGTCAGCTGTTGGGGGAAGCATTAAAAATTTAGAAATATAAACTGGCAAAATGAGAGCTCTGTCTGTAATTTGGCAACCTTGTTATGTTTGGGTCTAATAAGATTATGATACAAAGAATATTTTTTCTCTTCCCAAACTTTTCTATCACTGTAGCAAGTCAGAGTATTAACAATGCACTAGACTAGATCATTAAGACTCATTCATTCTTCCTGACTGGAAAGATTTTTCATGTTTTTCATTTAATAAAGAACTCAAGCCCAGCCAGCATGGCTCAGTGGTTGAGCATCGACCTATGAGCCAGGAGATCAACAGTTCAATTCCAGGTCAGGGCACATGTCTGGTTGCAGGCCAGTCCCCCTTGTAGGGCATGCAGGAGGCAACCAATCAGTGATTCTCTCTCATCATTGATGTTTCTATTGCTCTTCCTCTCTGAAATCAATTAAAATATATTTTAAACAAAAACTCAAACTACAGATATCTGTGAAGATGGTGCTATTGTTCTTGTGTGGGATTTTTTTTCTTCTACCCTCTTATTTTCTAGTTTATAAACATGCACCAACACCTTAATACCCTCATAAACTGGTCCATGAAAAAAAGCCTATAGGATCTATGACCAGGACACAGAAACATCTGTGTTACTTACTAAAGACAATTCTCACACCCCTCCCTTCTCCCTTTGAATATTTTGAAACAAATTGGGGAACAGAGATGTATGAAGACACCAGCAGCTAAAGAAGGGAAGTATGTATCTAAGAGTGTGTGTGCGCACATGTGTATATGTGTGTGCGTTTGCTCGCGTGCCTGCGCACGTGTGTGTGTGTGTGTGTGTGTGTGAAAGGACTAAACTGAAAATACTTAAATTATAGCAGATATACATTGTTTATATTGAAGGTGTGCAACCTGATTCAGTATACATATGCATTGTGAAAGAATCACTACAATCAAGCTAATGTGACTCCCTTTTGGACTGTTTTCACCTCCATTCTTTTTAACACTACTGAACATCATAGCTTAGCCCAGCCAGTTTCTACTGAATGCATATTGCTTTCACACCATTGTAAAGTCAAAAAATCATAAGCATGAAAAATCATGAAGAAAAGTGTGAGTCATGTTTGTTAAGCCATGACACCAACAAAAACTTAATAAATAACCAAATTTCACTTTCAGCCTTTTCCAGAGATGGAATTATAAACCACTTAATTTGGAATTTCCTGATCAGCACTGGTAAGGTAATCTGCCTGATAAGACCCCCTGCCTTCCCCTGAATGAAGCTCTCCTGCTTAAAATAATCCAGTCTTTAAGTACATAGTCCCACTGTCTTTCTGCCTATAAAAACCTTCCATTTTGTACAACTCACCAAAGCACCTTTCTAGTTGCTAGATGGCATGCTGCCCAATTCCTGAATTGCTTAATACAGCCAATTAGATCTTCAAACTTACTTGGTTGAATTTTGTTCTTTATCTCCTACCCCCAGGGCCTTGCCATTCCTTTGTACCCAGAAGACTGTCTTTGATGTATGACCCCTTTGCTCCAGGCTCTTCTCAGAGTGACCCCCAGTGTTCTAGATGAGGAGATAAACAGGTGCACAGAGTAAGGCTGTCCCCTCTTCCTCCACCACCACTGCCAATCAGTTGGAACACTGCCCCTCCCACATCTATTCCTTTCTTCACTGCCTCAGACTTCTTAGCTCTAAGAAAAGGGAAAGGACACTGACTCTGCTCTTTAGATTCACACACTATTATCTATGGACCTGTGAAGGTGAGTATGAAATCTGAATAAGGAAAGTTAGAGTTAGAAGGGTTGGTACTGAGCATGGCTGGGGGAAAGGCCCAGGAACACTGGAATGGGCTTGCTTGACCTTCTAGGTGGTAAAGTTGAGAATGCAGTGACCTGAATTTAACTCAGCATTAATCTAACCAATTCACACCTCCCTTCTTCCACAATATTTTCAAGCATAATACATTGAAGCAGCTTAAATCTTGGTCTTCTCATCCTGTTTAGGCCTTTTGAACTAGGGATAGGGTGGCACCAATGAGAACCTGCCTATCCTTTGTTCTGTGCCTGACAGAGCACTGGAGATCTCCAAAAATGCTGTCACACAAATCCCATTAGACTCTCACAGGTCATAAGGGAGCTACTGTTAGGTTCATTTGAGGACACCAATTCTGAGATACTGAGAGTCAGGTTAGAGTTTCTGTAGGGCCAGGTTAACTCCTTGTGCTAACCGAGGACAGGGAGCTGGTTTAAAGGGGAGACTTTTTCAAACATCTCTTGGCCCTGATTTTGACCAGAGTAGCTCCTGTGAGGGCAGTTTTGATCTTGGTATTTGGTTGCTTAGAACACTGTTTCAAAACTGTATTTTCTTTATGATGGTATTCTTAATGGCAAATCAAGATCATTCAGCATGATTTAGGAAAATGGCCTCAGAGACGGCAAGTGGGCAGTCAGAAGTGCTACCATGTTTCAGGCAGGCATTGGGGAAGTGCTATGAGGAAGTCAAGATGAGATAAGCACCACTTGAAGAGTCCCTTTTAATTGCAGCTTGGGATTTCAGAGAGCCAAAGCTTCCTGCTTGGAAAATGTTTCCCAAGTCTACTCATCTTCTACATTCCCTTAAAGCAGTAGTTCTCAACCTGTGGGTCACGACCCCTTTGAGGGTCGAACGACCCTTTCACGTGGGTCGCCTAAGACCATTGGAAAACATACATAATTACATATTGTGTTTGTGATTAATCACTATGCTTTAATTATGTTCAATTTGTAACAATGAAATTGGGGGTCACCACAACATGAGGAACTGTATTAAAGGGTCGCAGCATTAGGAAGGTTGAGAACCACTGCCTTAAAGGGTGACAATCTTTTCTACTTCACAGACATAAAATTTAAAATAACATTCTCTTTCAGACACACTTTCTTATGAGAACCCATCTGGACTGTAAAACAGAGCTAGTTAGAATGCTCCTTGTTTTGGGTAAAGAGGTGTTTGGAATTCTCAAAATAAACTTCATCTATTTTCTACAATTTTGTGCTTGTCTCACTCAGGCTCTAGCATATTTTCAGTTCTTGAAAATGTTATTGTCTAATGAGATTTATCATCTTCTAGTTTGAAACCAAATGGTAAAAATGAGCCTAAATATCTACAATGGAATTTTAAGGTGGAGCTCAGCTCAGGGCAGTGTTGCAATTATGTTTTCCTCTCTTCCATGTAGACCCACAGGTGATCCTGGTGACTGAGATGTCCTCCTCTCTGAAGGTCCCAGGTCCTCTCTTGCTCCTGCTGTTCCCCTTGTGTGGGCTCCATGTACACAGCCAGAACCTTTCCTGGAGGGAATTCATGAAACAGCACCACCTGAGCACAAGCTGGGAATTCAATGAGTACAGATGCAATGATCTCATGAGAGAAAGAGAAGCTCCAAAAGACAGGAACTATCACATCTTCATCTATACCTTCTGGCACAAAATAGAGCATATATGCATCAGGAACTGGAGAGATCGCTACAGAAATGTATATATATGGGCCCAGTATCCCTTCAAAATAATCAAGTGTTACCGGAGGAATAACAAAAAGGGCTACAAAGAGCACAGGAGTTACAGCTACATTGAATTCCATTGTGGCATGAACGGGTTTGTTGATAGCATAGAGGACATCCGGTTGTTAGAGGTTATCAGTAGCCTCTAACCACATGCCCTGGTTTTAGTAGAGTGATGAGTGTTTCCCAAGTGGTAGGCCCTGCCCACATGAATAGCCCTTACTAATCACTACTTTGCATTTATGTGCCAATGTTTTCCAACCACTTAGAGTTATGTATCACAACTTTACCTATGTTGGTTCCCTGCCTGGAATATCCTTCTGTTATCATTTACCTGCTATATATACACACACACACACACACACACACACACACACACACACACACACATTAGAGGCCCAGTGCACAAAATTCTTGCAAGGGGCTCGGCTCTCGCAGCCTCGGCTTTGTCCAGAAGGTCGTCTGATCATCTGGTCTAATTAGCATATTATGCTTTTATTATTATCAATAATAATAATAGTATATATAATAGTATATATACTGAATCATATGCTGAATCATATATGCATATATATCCTAAATAATAAAGAGGTAATATGCAAATTGACCCCCACACCCTCACATCACAAGATGGCTGCCCCCACATTGTCACAAGATGGCCGGCAGGGGAGGGCAGTTGGGGGGGGACCAGGCCTGCAGGGGAGGGTTGTTGGGGGCGATCGGGCCGGCAGGGGAGCAATTAGGTATCAATCAGGCCAGCAAGGGAATGGTTAGGGGGTGATCAGGCTGGCAGGCAGAAATGGTTACAGGCAATCAGACAGGCAGGCAGATGAGTGGTTAGGTGCCAACACTCCCAGATTGTGAGAGGGATTTCCTAAACCGGCAGTCGGACATCCCCTGAAGGGTCCCAGATTAGAGAGGGTGCAGGCTGGACTGAGAGACACCCACCTACCCCCACCACCAGTGCACAAATTTCATGCACCAGATATATATTCAGCTCACATGGCATCTCTTTTTCACTAACCCAAGAATTTTCCTGGTATTGATTTCTTATACCTACCCAAGATGAATGATCCTCCCTTCACAATAAATTATATCATTCCAATGTGTGTGACATTTATATATGTTATATGTGCAGAGTATGTGTGGTGATTGGTATAAGTATTAGATATAGATTATACATGGGTGAGATTTATGCTGTGTGTAGTTTAAGGTATTTTATGTGTGTAATGTGCTTATGCATATGATGAGAATGTAAATGTTTATGTACTAGTTGGGGAAAAGTTGTGACCCAGCCATTGGTTGTATGACATGCTGAATTTCACTCAGATTGGGTGTGGGGATGGGCAGAGCTGATTTAGTATAACATGTACTATGGTCCTAGCTCATAGTGTGTGCTCTGTTACATTGGTCTTCTCCCTTTCA
>NW_006296629.1:899924-906878 GCF_000327345.1 Myotis davidii | reverse complement strand
CATGTTCAGTTTAAGCTGCCTGGCTGCCGGTCGCCATCTTGGCTGTTAGTTAATTTGCATATCTCGCTGATTAGCCAATGGGAAGGGTAGCGGTCATATGCCAATTACCATGTTTCTCTTTTATTAGTGTAGATTATACTTGGATGAGATTTTGCTGTGTGTAGTTTAAGGTGTTATATGTGTGTATTATGCTAATGCGTATGATGAGAATGTAAACATTTATGTACTAGTTGGGGAAAAGTTGTGACGCAGCCATTGGTTGCGTTGACATGCTGAATTTCACTCAGCTTGGGAATGTGGGGATGGGCAGAGCTGATTTAGTATAACATGTACTATGGTCCTAGCTCATAGTGTGTGCTCTATCTACATTGGTCTTCTTTCTTTCCCATCTTTTGGCTTGGTACTTTCTTTTTGACTTAGATAAAATCAACATCACAAGTGCCCATCAATCATCTCTTCTCCCTGCCTTCAGAAGATAGAGATTTCTAATATAAAAACACAGGCTGTCATCGGTATGAAAGCTATAAATTCCCAAAATTATAAAGAACCTTCCCCATCAGCTAAGGAATGATGGAGATTCCTACTGGACTCATTTATTAAGAATATCACTAAGGCCCAGCTGCTGTTGCTCAGTGATTGATTGTGGACCCATGAACCATGAGTTCACTGTTGGCAGAAAGTTCTTGAGAAATAATACACTCTGCAGAAGATATTAGCACAATTGAGTTTATCTGATAATAATCATTTTCACTTCGCAGAGAAATAGGGTGGGGTTGGCAACTCTTCTTAGTAATGAGGCTCCAGACTTTAATTTTGTTGTAAGGAAGAGGAAGTAAATTGGGGGATGATATGTTGAGGACACAGTAAGTATAGTCCACTAGAATTCTGTTTGCTAAGTGAGGGAGAGAGATACAGAGTAAGAGAAATATTCGCTTCATGTAACTTTGCCTAAGGCAGGTATGGGGAGAAGACATACCAAACATTAAAGCATAGTACCTTGTGTTCTTTAGCCTCCTGTATTATGGAATGATTCCAGCCTTGAAACAATTACAGAAAGGACCATGGTATTAAGATTTCAACTAGGTGACTGCACACCTGCCTGTAACTCAGATCCCAATGAATAACCAATAAATGTAGCTTGGTCATCATGTTTCAAGGACAGCTCCTCAGCTTTGCAGTTTTTCAGTGCACCTGGGGATGAGCAGACACCTGGGAGATGATGACCTATAGTATAGGTCGGCAATCTATAGGTCCAGTGGTTGGCAAACTCATTAGTCAACAGAGCCAAATATCAACAGTACAATTGAAATTTCTTTTGAGAGCCAAGTTTTTTAAACTTAAACTATATAGGTAGGTACATTGTTATTAACTTAATTAGGGTACTCCTAAGGCTTAGGAAGAGCCACACTCAAGGAGCCAAAGAGCCGCATGTGGCTCGCGAGCCGCAGTTTGCCGACCACAGACCTATACCAACCAAACTCACAAGAGACTAGTGTCAACCCAGTAGTTCTTCCTCAATGATCAGTTCACGTATGGAGAATACTGATTGTTTTTCTCATTTGATAAATGCTGTTTCAAAATGTACTGGCATATTTTGGGGTGACATATTCTGGTCTCCTATAGGGAAGTTTCACAAATACCTCATTTAAAAAATTCTTTAAAAGATGTGTTTATGAAAGGGTGAAAAGATGTTGGTTCAAAACAGGAAGCAAATGTATTTAAGTGTATTTAGTATAAATAGCATGTGTTGTTGTTTCTTGAGCATTCTCATATCCACTTACCCGCATTTGGATAGCTGCATATTCACTTCCCTTAGGGAATTATCCTTTCCCTTTCCATGTGCAGTTTGGTGAGGCTGTCCATCCAGGTTTCCAATGTCCTCTACAGAGCCAAATGAGGATCATGAGAGTCAAGCAAAGCTAACTGGACACTCTTGTAGAAGACTAGAATATACCACCCTAACGTATGCCCCTTTGGCTTATGAATTATTCTGAGAAACAGCAGACAAAGGAGAAGTTCTGAAAGCAGAGTATAAGTTACTCATTTGTGAATATAAAAAAAGAGGGTCTATGGAGAGTAAACTCCTATGGTGATCTGATCATAAATTCCTAACTGGGAAGATCATGGTGGGTAGTCAGCCACAGGCATTAACTGTTTAGTAAAAAGTCACTTAGGTAAGCCCTGTCCATTTGTGTGTGTGTGTGTGCATCTACCTTTGAAATAAGCAGTAACACCCTCAAGAAGGCACATAATCTTGTTAACTATCCTGTAATCCGGAGGTCCTCAAACTACGGCCTGCGGGTCACATGCGGCCCTCCAAAAACATTTATCCGGCCCGCCGGGTGTTTTTGCCACCGCTGCCTTTCCTGCTTAGCAGTCGACTCGTCCCGGGCCCGCAGTGCGCATGTGTGGAATGTCTGAGGGACAGTGAACTGGCCCCCTGTTTAAAAAGTTTGAGGACTCCTGTGTAATCCAATCACCACCTTGTTTTCTCTCACCTCTTCCTTATTTTCCTTTCTTAATTGCAAATGCATAAAGGAAGCTGCTATTCTCCAGATATTTGAGTTCTTGTTCCCCGGCATATGTTGTCAATTTGGCTAAATAAAATAAAAATTCTCCACAGATTTGGATGTTTATTTTGTAGACACTTTTGCAGGGCAATTTAGTTAATATGTATGTGTATATATATATAAAATTTGTATTTGTAAGGGTGTTTCCCTCTCTGTACCAAGAAGAAAAAGATGACTCTAAGTCACAATAAACTCTTATTAATGGAGAATGCAAAGAGTTACATTTAAAAAAATCCTAGTTTACTGTGCTTTTTCCTTGTTATTCCAAACCTATACTAGATATGAGCCCCTCCCTCAATCACTGACTAATTATGGACATCTCTACATCCCACCTAAGCATGAAGACGCTACATAAAAATGAAATCAGCCTCCATCAACCCCAGTTTACAGAAACGTCAGCTAACAGGGGAGGGGGGAAATGCTGGGATGTTAGGCATATTTTCTACTTTTCCCCTGGGCTCAGTACTTTTCCATTTTACCCCATTTGGGGCTCCCGCCATACCTGCGGTTTTCCTGTTATTCTCATTTCAGATTTTGCAAGATATAACTAATGGCTTCCAGTTTCCAGTAAACCACCTACACTCAGCTTCCTGCCAGCAACCAGTCCAAACGGTTGCTCTGACCTGCACAGGAGATATAAATGTCCCACACTCCCTACTCTTGGTTGCTGACACTGACACATTGGTCTCAGCCTGCTGTGAGAGAATACAATAAAATTTCTTAACTCTCTGGGCCTGGCTCCAGTCAACGCAAACCTAATAGCATAACTTGCCTCTCCCACACTCTTCTTCCTTTATTTTAGCTGAAGATGGTATGTAACTCCAAGTTTTAGCAACATCTTTGAGTTACTCATCTTTGAGTTTTTCTCATGTGTGTATGAGATATCCATGCTAATAACTTGTTTGTTTTTCTCTCGTTAATCTGTCTTTTGTTACAGAGGCTTTATCTGAGAACCTAGAAGGACAAAAAACAAAGACTTTTTTTTCTCCCCTACACTGTCCTCAGAGTCTGAATTTCAAGTAGTGATATAAGGTTAAAAAAAAACAATTTGAAGTGGATTTATGCCCATTAAGCCCTGATCTTCAGTTTACCTAAACTTATTGGGTTCCAGGTATTTCCAAAGACCAATTCTGCTATACTTTTTTCATATTGTAATTTTTCCCACATTCTTCCAATAAATCCCCACCCTACTCTCACCACCATTTACACTTTTCCCCCTTAAGTTACCTCAAATTGCTTGTTTGCTTGCAACCAAAACATGAATGAATAAAATTAATTTGCAACATTTGTGATCTTCATGATCACCAGCATGATTATGCCGTCCAAATTTTGGAATTTTTCATGTATACTAGATGCATATCCTACAAGAAATATCAACTTTCTTTAGTATAGCATATAATCTCTTCCATAATCTGACTTCTGCTCACCTCTATGGTCTCATATCCTATCATTCACTTCACTTTTCTTTTAAGAGCAGTCATACCTAGCCACTTACAGATCTAAGAATATACCATCACACATTTCAGCCACTGAAACTCTTTCCTTACTTATTGCTACTGTCCTATGTTTATATCTCAATTTAGTTCCATGACTATTGAGAAGTCTGTAAGTTCCAATTCATGGTGATCCCTCCCACCTTTTAAAAAACAAAATTCAATGGAATAAATTTGAAGACCTAATTGGCTTTATTACACAATTTATAAATGTGGCAGCATCACATCTAGCAATTAGAAGGGTGCTCTGAGGGGTTGTACAAAATGGAAGGTTTATAGGAAGCAGGATGGGCAACAAAGCTAGTAATGAAAGAAAAGAAAGAATTATTTTGGGTCTGGAACAACTTTTCTTTGGAAGAAGGAAAGGGGGAAGGATTTATTATGTAGAATAGAGGCCCAGTGCATGGATTCATGCACCAGTGGGGTCCCTCGGCCTGGCCTGTGGGGATCAGGCCAAAACTGGCTCTCTAACATCCCCCAAGGGGTCCTGGATTGCAAGAGGGTGCAGGACAGGCCAAGAAACCCCACTGGTGCACAATTGGGGCCAGGGAGGGAACACAGGAGGGCTCCAGGGCGTGTCCAGCCCATCTTGCCAAGTCCCGATCTGCTGGACCCCAGCAGCAAGCTATCCTACCAGTCAGAGCATCTGCCCCCTTGTGGTCAGTGCATGTCATAGCAACGGTCAAACCAAATGGTTGGCCAGTTGGCTGGTCGCTTAAGGGGTGTTGGGGCCCCACCCCCTGTCATACACAGAGCTGCAGGGCTATCAGGGGGTTTGGGCGCTGCCCCCTGTCACGCTGATCCCGGTGCTGGGAGGCTTATTACCCTTTTACTATATAGGATAGAAGCCTGGTGCACGGGTGGGGGCCGGCTGGTTTGACCTGAAGCGTATCCCGGATCAGGGTGGGGTTCCCGCTGGGGTGCCTGGCCAGCGTGGGTGAGGGGCTGATGGCCGTTTTCAGGCTGGCCACGTCCCCTGGTGACCCAAGCTCCCAGCCTCTCCTTTTCTTCTTTTTTTTTTTCTAGGATTTATTTATCTTCTATAATTGAAACTTTGTAGCCTTGAGCAGAGCCCAGGGCCAGCCAGGGCAGGTGGGAAGCTTGGCTTCCTCTATCGGTGGGGGAAACCCAAGCCTCCTGCTTGCTCCAGCTCCCTGGCCGCTACCATCTTAGTTGGATTAATTTGAATATTCTCTCCTGATTGGCTTGTGGTCATGGCTTGTGGGCATGGCTTCAGTGTAACAGAGGAATGGTTAATTTGCATGTTTCTCTTTTATTATATAGGATTGTCTCTTCCTTCTATGGGGAATAGAGAGGGCCTACTAGACAGATTACTTTACTGGGCATGACCAAAAAATTCCACACTGGTTGATTAAGATTATGCTTATGGGACAAGTTAAAATTGCTATTAGATCAGGTATTAAACCTATATTTGGTATTGTTTTTAAAAAAAAGAAAGAAAGAAATACCCCATAGGCCCAAAATGGCATCATTTGTGCTAAAAGCCTATGATAACAAACTCAAATTCTTCCTATGAACTGTAGGGGAAGAAAAAGTTTTCTTTGACTGTCTTTGGGTCCCTGGCTGGTTCTAAAAATTAAACTGACAAAGAACAGATCAATAGAAAAAAAAATGTATAAATTTTATTAAATTTTTACATGTAGATGGGAAACTTCATGAGAGAATAAAGGCCCAAAGAAGTGACCAAAGCAGGAACATTTTATACCTTTTAGGAAAAAAAATAAATAAATTTGTGAAAATTTGACAAAACAAAGGGGTTTGGTCCATAGGTAGTAAATGGTAAAAATAAGGGTTAGTTAGGCAATCTGGTGCCTTCTCTGGGCTGATTAAGAGTCTGTCTTCACTAAAAGAATTTATTTCCTGCTTTTAGGCTGAAAAGGGAAGTTCAGGAGCTTTTTTAGCATTTACTGATTTTTAAATGCCTTCAGCACAAAATAATGTTTATATCAAAGAGCCATATTTTGGGGTGACATATTCTGGTTTCCTTCAGCATAAACGTAAAATATCTCTCCATTTATTTCCACCTATTTTGATTTCTTCTATCAAAGTTTTATAGCTTTCCTCATAGTGATCTTGTACATATTTTATTAGATTTATACCTAAGTATTTCATTTTTCTTTAGTGCTAACGTAAATATTTGTGGGGGGTTTTAAATTTCAAATTCCAATTGTTCATTGTTGATATATAAGAAAGCAATTGATTTTTATATATTAACCTTGTCTCCTGCAACTTTGTTATAAATAGACAACATTTTTACCTTGTAGATAATCGAAGTCATTAAAAGCATTATGATCCATAACCAGTTTGACTCAGTGGATAGAGCATTAGCCCGAGGACTGGAGGGTCTGAAGGGTCTCAGAGCGTGTGCGTGAGGCAATCAATTGATGTGTCTCTCTTGTGTCAATATTCCTCTCTCTCTCTCCCTCCCTCCCTCTCCCTTCCACTCTCTCTGAAAACAAATAGAAAAATATCCTTGGGTGGGTATTAACAACAACAATAAAAAAGTATTAGGCAAGAGTATTCCACTATTATTTTAGGCTGAAGGGACTAATCTTCAAGTAATATGTAGAATACATTGTGTGGATGAAAGGGGCCACATATTAACCTGACAAGCTAAGGGAAGGGCTGCATGGGCATCTTGCAAACTCTAAGACCTAAAGTAACCACAAGGATGGTCTGAAATTAAACTGTAACTAAAAGCAGTTATGGTAGGTGGTTCCGTCCTAGGCTGGTATCTTCCCTGACAAGGTCAATCTTTACCTTAACTGAGCCTATCATCTTTTTGCATCTAGGATAACATATCCTTGAAATGTCTGGGTAACTTGTAACTTCCCTTTTTCCCAGACCCCTCGGGGCACATCCAAATGCAC
>NW_006296629.1:887635-896773 GCF_000327345.1 Myotis davidii | reverse complement strand
CAGGGTGGGGGTCCCGCTGGGGTGCCTGGCCAGCGTGGGTGAGGGGCTGATGGCCGTTTTCAGGCTGGCCACGTCCCCTGGTGACCCAAGCTCCCAGCCTCTCCTTTTCTTCTTTTTTTTTTTCTAGGATTTATTTATCTTCTATAATTGAAACTTTGTAGCCTTGAGCAGAGCCCAGGGCCAGCCAGGGCAGGTGGGAAGCTTGGCTTCCTCTATCGGTGGGGGAAACCCAAGCCTCCTGCTTGCTCCAGCTCCCTGGCCGCTACCATCTTAGTTGGATTAATTTGAATATTCTCTCCTGATTGGCTTGTGGTCATGGCTTGTGGGCATGGCTTCAGTGTAACAGAGGAATGGTTAATTTGCATGTTTCTCTTTTATTATATAGGATTGTCTCTTCCTTCTATGGGGAATAGAGAGGGCCTACTAGACAGATTACTTTACTGGGCATGACCAAAAAATTCCACACTGGTTGATTAAGATTATGCTTATGGGACAAGTTAAAATTGCTATTAGATCAGGTATTAAACCTATATTTGGTATTGTTTTTAAAAAAAAGAAAGAAAGAAATACCCCATAGGCCCAAAATGGCATCATTTGTGCTAAAAGCCTATGATAACAAACTCAAATTCTTCCTATGAACTGTAGGGGAAGAAAAAGTTTTCTTTGACTGTCTTTGGGTCCCTGGCTGGTTCTAAAAATTAAACTGACAAAGAACAGATCAATAGAAAAAAAAATGTATAAATTTTATTAAATTTTTACATGTAGATGGGAAACTTCATGAGAGAATAAAGGCCCAAAGAAGTGACCAAAGCAGGAACATTTTATACCTTTTAGGAAAAAAAATAAATAAATTTGTGAAAATTTGACAAAACAAAGGGGTTTGGTCCATAGGTAGTAAATGGTAAAAATAAGGGTTAGTTAGGCAATCTGGTGCCTTCTCTGGGCTGATTAAGAGTCTGTCTTCACTAAAAGAATTTATTTCCTGCTTTTAGGCTGAAAAGGGAAGTTCAGGAGCTTTTTTAGCATTTACTGATTTTTAAATGCCTTCAGCACAAAATAATGTTTATATCAAAGAGCCATATTTTGGGGTGACATATTCTGGTTTCCTTCAGCATAAACGTAAAATATCTCTCCATTTATTTCCACCTATTTTGATTTCTTCTATCAAAGTTTTATAGCTTTCCTCATAGTGATCTTGTACATATTTTATTAGATTTATACCTAAGTATTTCATTTTTCTTTAGTGCTAACGTAAATATTTGTGGGGGGTTTTAAATTTCAAATTCCAATTGTTCATTGTTGATATATAAGAAAGCAATTGATTTTTATATATTAACCTTGTCTCCTGCAACTTTGTTATAAATAGACAACATTTTTACCTTGTAGATAATCGAAGTCATTAAAAGCATTATGATCCATAACCAGTTTGACTCAGTGGATAGAGCATTAGCCCGAGGACTGGAGGGTCTGAAGGGTCTCAGAGCGTGTGCGTGAGGCAATCAATTGATGTGTCTCTCTTGTGTCAATATTCCTCTCTCTCTCTCCCTCCCTCCCTCTCCCTTCCACTCTCTCTGAAAACAAATAGAAAAATATCCTTGGGTGGGTATTAACAACAACAATAAAAAAGTATTAGGCAAGAGTATTCCACTATTATTTTAGGCTGAAGGGACTAATCTTCAAGTAATATGTAGAATACATTGTGTGGATGAAAGGGGCCACATATTAACCTGACAAGCTAAGGGAAGGGCTGCATGGGCATCTTGCAAACTCTAAGACCTAAAGTAACCACAAGGATGGTCTGAAATTAAACTTTAACTAAAAGCAGTTATGGTGGGTAGTCACTTCCTAGGCCGATATCTTCCATGACAAGGTCAACCTTTACCTTAACTCAGTGGTTCTCAACCTTCCTAATGCTGCGACCCTTTAATACAGTTCCTCATGTTGTGGTGACCCCCAATTTCATTGTTACAAATTGAACATAATTAAAGCATAGTGATTAATCACAAAAACAATATGTAATTATATATGTGTTTTCCGATGGTCTTAGGCGACCCCTGTGAAAGGGTCGTTCAACCCCCAAAGGGATCATGACCCACAGGTTGAGAACTGCTGCCTTAACTGAACCTATCTGTCTCTTTGCATCTATGATAACACATCACTGAATGTCAAGGTAACTTGTAACTTCCCTTTTCTCTGGACCCCTCAAGGCACAACCAAATGCCCTGGGTACCAGGACAGATGCTGTTGCAGAATTTACCAGGCAGCTGAAAAACGCACAACAGGTATTCAGAAGATTCAGGAAAAACCCTTTATTTGTAGAAGTACTAGTATGGTGACTCAGGGGAGCCCATTTCCAAAGCCTGAGTGATGAATAAGGACAAAGCTTTCTCTTTATACCTTAGTTTCTTTATCCCCCAAATATGGATCAAGTTTCTGGACTTTTCACAGGCTTTGCAGCCCCCCATGAATTGGGATGGGGGAAGTGAGATTACACTCAGAGGCTTGTCCTGTCTGGCATCAGAGCTGCCAACCCCTCTGGAGGTTGTATATGGATCATGGTTTATGGCCTCTGTAAAATGGGAGTATTCCAGGAAACAGGTTCTGCAAGGCAGGACAGGCATCACAGATAAGAATGGAGTTAATTATCGGCTAGCAAGAGTGTGCATCAGAATGCAGGTTACTGGCACATGTTCAGGTAGCTAGCCCCCCCCACCACCACCAAAAAAGATTTTATTTTCCCTTTTATTACCCCCTCTTGATCCTCAAGCTGATATTCAGCCTTGGAGATCCAATAGAAGACTCAAAGCTACGGAGTAGGGTGTTCAGCAGCTCAAGTCTTTTTCATCTTCATCACCCAAGGGATTGTAATGGCAGTCCAGAGATCTGGTCTGGAGTAACATGGGGCTTCAGGGCTTACTGATTCTATCTCTATTAGCTATTCTAAAACCTGCTGTCTTTCTTAGAGGAAGGGAGAGGGAGTTTACACAGGCGTCTTCATTTCTGGCTTCAGAGCACTTAGAGTGGTGAGAAGCACGTCTCAGGGTCCCATCTATTTCTCCTCCAGTTGGCCCATTGTCCTTGCTCTGCTCATGTCTGTCTAACTGCCTAACACATCCCCTCAAGGATCTTGGCTCTGACTTCTTTCAGGGAAAGTGGGCATTGGTGGGATCCTCTTAACTGCTTCAATGATGAGGAGGGACGAAGTTTTCTCTCAGAGCCAAGAAATCCTTGCTCTCTGTCAGAGGGACTGTGAGTCCTGGGCACATAAGGAGGTGGGCTTGTGACCCGGTGGAGACAAACTGTATTATAAAATTTAGTATGATTGAGCAATTACAACAGCAAGAATTACAACAACTGGTCTGGTGGAAGGGGGAAAAAAACATTTCATTTCTCATAATTTCCTACTGAAATAGAATTTTTCTCCTTAAAATTACCCTTATTTTTATTAAAGAGCCAAATTAAGACCAATTTATCTATTGCATTAAGTCTAGTTTCAATTTGGCCTGATTGTTTGCATAAACACAACAAGAATGGCGACTGTCTTTGCAGGAACTTCATGATTGAGTCTCAATGTGCCCCTTAGGGCAGAGAAGCCAAGCCATCCAGCTGCCATCAGGTCTTCCTGCAATATCTGCTGGGTTAAGTGAATTCCTCACCAAAATCTGTACCTGCAGTGGCTCCATCTGGGTTCACGCCCTAAGCTTCAGAACCCATCTCAGCAGCCCTCCTACTCATCGCAAGCTAGAGTGTGTGGGGGTTTGGCAGGGATGCAGAGGCACACTCGCTGCTCCCCTTCCACTCTGACCAACTGCCAGCGATGGCAGGATATGGGCCTGACACTCCAGCTCCATACATTGTCAGGGCTACCAAGCAAGATACCAGGCTTTCTCCATGGCACTCTATTGACTTCAAGTCTTCAGAGTCCAGACATGACTCTTTAAAACATGACACTCGCCAAAACCGGTTTGGCTCAGTAGATAGAGGGTTGGCTTGCGGACTGAAAGGTCCCAGGTTCGATTCCGGTCAAGGGCATGTACCTGGGTTGCAGGCACATCCCCAGTAGGAGATGTGCAGGAGGCAGCTGGTCAATGTTTCTCTCTCATCGATGTTTCTAACTCTCTATCTCTCTCCCTTCCTCTCTGTAAAAACTCAATAAAATATATTTTAAAAAAAAAAGAATTGCCAAATTTCAGAGAGATCACATAGGGAGAAAAATACACTAACTTGCTTTAAGATCTTCTGATTTTCCCTGCCAATTCTTTCTATGGACTCTTCAGAAGATGTAATATTTTTCCAAATGCATTATAACAAAACAGTAACTGTCTCCAAATGACAAGGAGAAATTTAAAATGACATGGTTATGGATTTCATTATAATGAAATGGAATGACATGGAATGTTGTCCTTTCTGTAAAGCCCAACATTCTATAATATTATAACTAATAACCATCAGTTATAACTTTATTTTACAAAAGTTTCTATGTACCTTCAGTATAAAATTTTCCTTCATGAGAGAGAAAACAAACATTCGAGGCATTTCAGAGCCTATTGGGGTGACCTAAAGACAATTTTAGGTGAAGAGAAAGTTTTTTAAAATTGAAACTCTTGAAAGATTGTCAAACTTAATTTTACCAAAAGATTATATATCAAAGTGTATTAGACACAAACATAAGCTAGCATACATACTTCAGTTCCCATTATTAAAAGATGGTCTTTTTATTTATTTATTAAATACTTGATTAATATAATCATTTTACTAGAAAAAAAACTAACCAAAATAAGGCTTATTTTCTAACTTCATTTGTCCTTGACTGGAGTGTCATATTTTAAAGAGTCATGTCTGGACTCTGAAGACTTGAAGTCAATAGAGTGCCATGGAGAAAGCCATACAGCAAATGACAGTAATTAGATTTCTACTATCAGTCTCTCTGAGTACATTGACAAAGCTATTTACCCACTGCTTAGGGAGGCAAAATGCAAATCATTTACTCTTAAGTGTCCTTGGTTTAGGGAAGATAGGATTTTCTAGATGGCTGTAAACTGCTGCTTTACTATCTCCATTTCCCTGTTCTGCTTGTTTTGGTTTACTGTCCTGCGACATTTATTCAATTTTCTTTTACCATTTTTTTCTACAAACTTTCTATAACTTTCACCGACATTCTTACAACTTTCAGAAACATTCTTACAACTTTCAGAAACATTTTTACAACTTTCAGAAATAACCAGCTTTACAAACCACCTTCTTTCTCCTTCAAAGTCCAATAAAATACAAGACATTCCCTAACAAATTCAACTTCATCCTTGAGATTCTCCAGAGGAGGCAAACTCAGATTAATTAATGTTTCAGTATCCTGTTATTTCAAATATTCAGATGTTTATCATTTAACCCAGCAATGCTCTAAAGCCTTTAAGTTATCAAAGACTTTGGAAAATTATGTATAGGCCTAGGAAGCTGAAGAAAAAGGCAGGAGGGAAAGGGAGCAGGACCCACAGCCTGTTCCCAAGACCTCAAGCTGCTTGGATTCAAAACTGCCACATTTTTCCTTAGAGATAACATGCTAAGATCCTGAGCCACTTGTTCTACAGTTGTGAGCATTATGTTAGTTTCCTGTTTCTGCCTTTCTTATCTTTATGTACATAGACCTTCTGAGCCTTTTATGACAGCTCTTCTGCACTTCTATCCCTCCAGTTCTCTAACTTTGCCGTTTTCTTGAGATGTCAGGCCAACTATTGGTGACAAAATGTAATTTTTTAATATTTCTTGGCCCAACAGGTCCTTGTTGTCTGGTCCAGAGTACTTTCTTATTTGATCTTTTAGTCTTGAAACATTCAGAAGGCCCTTCTTCTTTCCCTTGCTGAATATTGAAGGCTTTATTTAGGTTCTGAGACTGGGGAACTGCTTCCTAATCCCTTTAATTATTAGCTCCCTGAGAGATCTCTCATGTGCCTCCTATGGGCCTTGTTGTTAAGGTCCCACTGGGGCTCCCGGGTTTGGAAATTTTACATCTGCTGGAAGCACACCAGAGCCAGCCAGGTGCTCCCTTTCCCAGATAGCCATAGCCAACCTTCAAATCATACCTGCTTCTTTTCCTGAGAATAGTATTCCCAAGATAGACATTAATGCAGGTCTGCATATACACTTGTGGGCCCAAAGTTGGGTCTAGCTGGTCAGCTAAGTCAGGTGGGTCGTCCAGCAGAGGTTTTAACTTTTTTTTCACTGCTCCAACTTCTTTCGCAACCTGGAAAAGCTAGTTTGTGGAAGCACAGAGGCCTCAGGGCCAGTTGGATGAGAATGAGGCTGGGATTGTAAATCGCCATCTTGGCTGTTCCCTCAGATTGTCCCCTGGTCACAAAGGGAGGGGACATTTCTCTGTCTGCCCTTACTCTCTTTTAGGCTTCTCTACTTTTACACAGAGAAGGATGACTGGCCCCTCCTCCAACAGAGAGAATAGTCAATCTCCTCTTGAGTAACTGGACTTTTATTATTAACATTTATAATTATTACTGAAAAGCTTTATCATAAATCCTTTTAGTTACATTTATTTATTATATCTTAGCAACTTTGAGATTTCTAAAGCTGATTATTACCAATTTTGTAACAGGGATAACTCAATGTGAAAGTACCATTTTATTTTATTTTTCTTTATAAAAACAGGAGTGCCCTGCTTCACAGCTGGAGGGTACTTCTACAGATCTGTTCCTCCCAATATTATGAGGAAAAATAGAACATGGGGGACTAATTATACTTATGGGACACAGTAATTATGCTGTCAACCATGATGCCCTTTCTGTTCAAAGAAAGGACGTACAAATCTGGCTAAACAAACTAAACTCCCTAAAGATAGAAAGCCAAAGTACATTATAGACATACAGACAGAAATCTCACTAGCTAAGAGTTTCTGGTGGCCAACATTCTGAGAGGGAGAGCAGGCAGGGTCCTCAAGATAAAAAATTCTTGGCAGCTGCTAGAAATTTCCTGTAGTCTCTGTCACATGTTCAGCCTCAGCACACCAAACGGGGTTTCCCCAAAGTGGGACTTGCCCCATCTTTAAACAACAAAGAGACACAAAACATCAACAAACACTCTTATGAAGGTGTGCGCAACACACTAAAAGTTTACACCACAGAGCAATGTCTTCTGTCTCTGGTTCAGGAACTGCCCCTCTCCAGAATGTCAGCATTCTCCCCAATGGACTATTTAGGGAGAACGTATTTCCCAGGCCTGGAATTTCTGTTTTCCATCCTCGGCCATAAGCTGGGGTCCCCTGATTTCATGGAGAGGCATCTGCATTGCAGGCAGTGGTCTGGGCCCTTCTTAAAATTCTTTAGCATACATTCTAAGACAGCAGGTTTAGAGGAACTACTGCCCATGTTTGAAGTTAAACTGTGTAATCCCTCCCAGTTAACAGAGACACAGGACAACCACAAGGTAACTTTCACTTCACGCAGACTCTCACACTCACATTCACACACCAGTCAGTCTGAGTTTCAACTTCCACCCACGGAAAGTCCCTGAACTGAGGCAAATGTTTTGCATGGGCAGTAATCGGTCGCATCTTCTGCGCCTAAAGGCAGGACTGAACTCAGACTGGGTCCCCGGGGAAACTTACTGATCAGACATCTGGTCCCGGAAAAGCTTTCCTGTCTTCCTTGGAGTCCACTGGAGCCCACAGCGGGTGGCCCGATCCAACTGAGTGCGGGGAAGACTGGGACTCAGTCAATCGCTGATGGCGCCATCCCTTCATTGTGGGGGCTTGGTGGAGAGGGCCCACCCACCTACTCTCATGCAGCAGTACCTCAAAAGGGCAACTCGGCTGCATGTTTCTTGGTCAGGGCACCAAATTATGTTGCAGAATTTACCAGGCAGCTGAAAAACAACAACAGGTACTCAGAAAATTCAGGAAAAACCCTTTATTTGTAGCTGTACTAGTACAGTGACTCAGGGCAGTCTGTTTCCAAAACTTGAGTGATGAATATGGATGAAGCTTTCCCTTTATACCCTTAGTTTCTTTGTCCCCCAAATATGGATCAGGCTTCTGGACTTTTCACAGGCTTTGCAGCCCCCCATGAGTTGGATGGGGGAAGTGAGATTACACTCAAAGGTTTGGCCTGTCTGGCACCAGTGCTGCCAACCTCCTCCAGGGGTTGTATATGGTTCACGGTTTATGGCCTCTGTAAAATGGGAGTATTCCAGGAAACAGGTTCTGCAAGGCAGGACAGACATCACAGATAAGAATGGAGTTAATTATTGGCTAGCAAGAGTGTGCATCAGAATGCAGGTTACTGGCACAGATTCAGATAGCTAACCCTAACAAATGTCTTACGTTCCCTTTCAATATCACAAATTCCTTCATTGTTATTGTTGCCATGTTAATTGTTGACTGCTAACCACCTAAGTAATGTGTCTATCATTTCACTTTTTATCCAATCCCAGAAGTTTCTACCCCCACCCCTCCACTTTGCTTTCTCCGCCTCCTTAATCTATCACCAATGGAGTTCATGTAACCCACTTACATCTCCTCCTTTAATGTAAAGTATAAAATAAGGTGAAAAAACTCCATTCCCTGGAGCATTATCCCAATCCATTGAGATTCTGCTTCCCGGCAATTGTTGACAGTTTGGCTCAAATAAACTCACAAAAACTCTTTACAGGTTTGAATGTTTTTACATTAACAGTTGGAAGGAAAAGAGGCTAGAGGTAGGGAGACCATGTAGGAAGAGACAATGAGATTCTGAATAAGGGTATTGCAGCACCAATGGGAAGATAAGAATGGACTCAATAACCAAATACCCAAAATTTCCCTTCTTCTTCATGTGTATGGGTCTCTTCACACAGAGTTTTCTTCTGGGGATGCCCTTACCATCCTCTTCATCTCACTTCTGATGATCAAAACTCAGCTCAGGTGTTGTGCCCTCCAATAATCCCTCCTCTCTACTGTCTCCTCACACTTCCCTGTCTTTTCCTCTATCAGATCTGTCAGCGATGTTTATATTTATTAATATATAATGTATTTTTCTGTTCACCACTCTCTTTTATTAGAACACCAGTCTCTTTTATTAGAAGAGATTCGTGCAATAGGCCTTCCCTTCTCCTGGCTGCCGGCACCGGTTTTCCTCTGGCCCTGGGACCCAGGCCTTC
>NW_006296629.1:885526-887515 GCF_000327345.1 Myotis davidii | reverse complement strand
ATACGGTCAATTACCCTGTTTGTCTATTATTAGATAGGATAAAATCTGAGTAGCTCAGTATCTGTTCTAATAATTGTCCACATAAATGAATAATTTTTTCAAGTCTGTTGTTGGGACTTACAACATTATCAAGTATGTGGCAGCTATTATATCAGCTTTACTCTTAAGAAACTAAAATCATAGAACTTCAAAACACTGAAGCTTCAAATCAGGAAGGAAGCAAACAACCCACATCAGGTAGTGATCAGTTCCTCAAACTGAGTTTTGAGTCACACTGTTTCTTTAAGTAAGCTTACTCTTCTTGTGCCTCTAGTGATATTGATACGATTTTAAACAGACTTTGAAGGTCTACGTATCTCATCCAAATTGCACACTAAAAGATTATCTTCCAAGCCTTTCTCTTTCTTAAGGGCTCTGAACTTTTCCCTTGAGAAGGCAGGCAGCTCTGGAATGCCTGAGGAAGAAACAGCCTACAAAAGCCTCTGAGCCGGGTACTACTGCTTCTGTTTCCAGAGGGAACACCAAGGTGGAAAGCTGGTAAGAGAAGCCTCAGGGCTGGGGAGACTAAGACAGTGAAGATAGCTGGGAGGTCCAAGTCAAATAGATAGAGGATAAATATTTCAGGAGGAAAGAGACAAGGTTTCTTACATGGGGGCCATCAAACCCATGAGTATAGGACAAAGAGAAGAATCAGGCCTGGCCAGTAAGAGGAAAGGTCTTCTTCATAATCCTCCTCAGGCTCATCACAGAATTGTAAGACTCAGGTGAGAAAGAAGATGGTTAGAAGAAAAAAGAATTATGAAATCTTAAAAATTACAATAAAAATCTAAATGGTTATAAATAATAATTTTGCTCTTATTGCTTATACTACTACTGTTTCTTCCCTCTTCCTACACAGAAAGATGGTGCTAGATCTCTTGGAATGCTTTCCTCCTCTCCTATTGCTGCTGGGACTTTGGGGACCAGTGTGTCCACTTTATGCTTTGCCTAAGAATCTCACCAAGGCTCAGTGGTTTGAAATTCAGCATATACAACCAAGCCCTCTCCAATGCAACAAGGCAATGCGTGGTGTCAATCATTATACTCAGCACTGTAAGCCTCAAAACACCTTTCTGCATGACTCCTTCCAGAATGTGGCTGCTGCCTGTGAGCTGCCCAAGACTGTCTGCAAGAATCGCCGGAACAATTGCCACCAGAGCTCAAAGCCTGTTAACCTCACTAACTGCGATCTCACTGCAGGGAAGTATCCTAACTGCCGCTACAAAGATTCTGCCCAGTACAAGTTCTTCATTATTGCCTGTGACCCCCCTCAGAAGAGAGACCCTCCCTATCATTTGATTCCTGTACACTTAGATAAGGTTGTTTAAAGTTCTTATCATTTTGCCTCTCACTTGTTTCAGATTTCCTTCTACCTTTTCTTTTGTTGATTCCCTGGTTCCCATAGAAGAGGAAAGGAAGATATTGGAAGAACTAAAGTGTCAAGGACACCAGACCAGAGTTGGGACATAAAGAAATTAGGATTCTTTCCTGCTTTTCTGCCTGTTTCAAAGGAAGGCAATAAGGAAGAGGGCAAAGTAGTGTCCAGACCTCCATATTTTTAACCTGGGAACTTCTGCCAAGCTTTGTTATACTGTATTAACAGCAATAAAACCACTTTCTTCTGCATTCTAATGAGAGTATGAGTGAGAACCCTTTTGTTACCAGAAGAGGACTGACACTAAGGCGGGTCTGTCCCAGCACCCTTTGGAAATAGGCACTTCTGTTGGGTAACGGGAAAAAAATTTCAGGACACTCACATAGGAGGAGTTTAGCAATAGTGGCAAGGTTTATTTATTTATTCATTTTTATCTTTATTGTTGAAAGTATTATAGATGCCCCATTTGTTTGTTTGTTTCCCATTGACCCCCTCCACCCCACACCCACCCTTCCAATGCCTTCACTACTCTATTGTCTGTGTCCATGGCCTATTCATATCTATCATATCTAATA
>NW_006296629.1:875229-877410 GCF_000327345.1 Myotis davidii | reverse complement strand
ATACGGTCAATTACCCTGTTTGTCTATTATTAGATAGGATAAAATCTGAGTAGCTCAGTATCTGTTCTAATAATTGTCCACATAAATGAATAATTTTTTCAAGTCTGTTGTTGGGACTTACAACATTATCAAGTATGTGGCAGCTATTATATCAGCTTTACTCTTAAGAAACTAAAATCATAGAACTTCAAAACACTGAAGCTTCAAATCAGGAAGGAAGCAAACAACCCACATCAGGTAGTGATCAGTTCCTCAAACTGAGTTTTGAGTCACACTGTTTCTTTAAGTAAGCTTACTCTTCTTGTGCCTCTAGTGATATTGATACGATTTTAAACAGACTTTGAAGGTCTACGTATCTCATCCAAATTGCACACTAAAAGATTATCTTCCAAGCCTTTCTCTTTCTTAAGGGCTCTGAACTTTTCCCTTGAGAAGGCAGGCAGCTCTGGAATGCCTGAGGAAGAAACAGCCTACAAAAGCCTCTGAGCCGGGTACTACTGCTTCTGTTTCCAGAGGGAACACCAAGGTGGAAAGCTGGTAAGAGAAGCCTCAGGGCTGGGGAGACTAAGACAGTGAAGATAGCTGGGAGGTCCAAGTCAAATAGATAGAGGATAGATTCATAAATCCAGCAGCATCCAATCAAGCAACAATGCTTTGCCTAAAAAATCTCACCAAGGCTCAGTGTTTTGAAATTCAGCATACACAATCAAGCCCTCTTCAATGCAACAAGGCAATGCATGGTGTCAGTAATTATACTCAGCACTGTAAGCCTCAAAACACCTTTCTGCATGACTCCTTCCAGAATGTGGCTGCTGCCTGTGAGCTGCCCAAGACTGTCTGCAAGAATCGCCGGAACAATTGCCACCAGAGCTCAAAGCCTGTTAACCTCACTAACTGCGATCTCACTGCAGGGAAGTATCCTAACTGCCGCTACAAAGATTCTGCCCAGTACAAGTTCTTCATTATTGCCTGTGACCCCCCTCAGAAGAGAGACCCTCCCTATCATTTGATTCCTGTACACTTAGATAAGGTTGTTTAAAGTTCTTATCATTTTGCCTCTCACTTGTTTCAGATTTCCTTCTACCTTTTCTTTTGTTGATTCCCTGGTTCCCATAGAAGAGGAAAGGAAGATATTGGAAGAACTAAAGTGTCAAGGACACCAGACCAGAGTTGGGACATAAAGAAATTAGGATTCTTTCCTGCTTTTCTGCCTGTTTCAAAGGAAGGCAATAAGGAAGAGGGCAAAGTAGTGTCCAGACCTCCATATTTTTAACCTGGGAACTTCTGCCAAGCTTTGTTATACTGTATTAACAGCAATAAAACCACTTTCTTCTGCATTCTAATGAGAGTATGAGTGAGAACCCTTTTGTTACCAGAAGAGGACTGACACTAAGGCGGGTCTGTCCCAGCACCCTTTGGAAATAGGCACTTCTGTTGGGTAACGGGAAAAAAATTTCAGGACACTCACATAGGAGGAGTTTAGCAATAGTGGCAAGGTTTATTTATTTATTCATTTTTATCTTTATTGTTGAAAGTATTATAGATGCCCCATTTGTTTGTTTGTTTCCCATTGACCCCCTCCACCCCACACCCACCCTTCCAATGCCTTCACTACTCTATTGTCTGTGTCCATGGGCTATGCATATCTATCCTATCTAATAATAGACAAATAGGGCAATTAACCGTACCTCCGATATGCTTCCCATGGGCTAATCAGGGCGATATGCAAATTAACTGCCAACCAAGATGGCAGTCGGCAGCCAGGCAGTTTGAAGCAAACATGAGGCTTGGTTGCCCCGGTGATGGAGGAAGCCAAGGTTCCCCACCTGCCACTGCCGGCTCTGAGTTCCTGAAGCAACAGCTCCAAAAGATACAATGTTTCAATTATAGAAGCTAAAAGATGGCGGTTAATTTGCATATACCAGCTGCGAGCAAAGACGGAGGACAACATGGAGGCCAAGCGGTACAGAAGGGAGCTAAGTAGAGGCTGAGAGGACAGGCTGTGGAGGTGGGAGGCGGGAGGTGAGAGGGCAAGCCCAGCCGCAGCTGCTTGTAGCAGGAGGGGCAGTGGCTGGGGCGGGGAGGGGCAGTGGCTTGTAGCAGGAGGGGCAGTGGCTGGGAGGGGAAGGGGCAGCGGCTGGGAGCAGGAGGGCAAGCCCAGCCTCAGTGGATGGGAGCCAG
>NW_006296629.1:874613-875078 GCF_000327345.1 Myotis davidii | reverse complement strand
AGCCCAGCCCCAGGGGATGGGTGTGGGAGGGCATGTCCAACCACTGTAGCTGGGAGCATAAAGGGCAGCAGCTGGGGCGGGAGGGGCAGCGGCTGGGAGCTGGAGCAAAGCCCGCCTCAGCAAGTTTCTCTCCCTTCTCTGCTTTGCTCCAGCTGCATAAAGCCTTATTCTTGCAGGAATATTCCTGCAATGGGCCTCTAGTCCTATCTAATAAAAGAGAAACATGGTAATTGGCGTACGGCCGCTACCCTTCCCATTGGCTAATCAGGGCGATATGCAAATTAACTGCCAGCCAAGGTGGCGGCGGGCAGCCAGGCAGCTTAAACTGAACATGAGGCTTGCTTGCTTCAGTGACAGAGGACTCCAAAGTTCCCAGCCTGCCGCTGCAGGCCTCTGAGCTGCAACTCTAAGCAACTATGTAACAAATATAGAAGCTAAACAAAACCCCAGAAACCTGCTTTAGTC
>NW_006296629.1:863413-873577 GCF_000327345.1 Myotis davidii | reverse complement strand
GTGTCCAACTGATGGCTTAGGCTCGTTCTCCATGCAGAATGTTCCTGTCAGTCGGACATCTCCCGAGGGTTCCTGGACTGTGAGAGGTGCACAGGCCAGGCTGAGGGACCCACTGAGTGCACGAATTTTGTGCACCAGGCTTCTAGTATATATATAAAAGCCTAATATGCAAAGTGTCCCCTCGGGAGTCCGACAGTTCTGAAGCTCAATCACTCACTCTGACATGTGCTGACCACCAGGGGGTGGTGTGGAATGAAAAAAGGCCCTGACCAGAAGCCAGCAGCTTGGGAAAGGAGGCACCAACCAATCGGCAGCTGACAGCCACTAGGGATCCTACCCATGCACAAATTTCGTGTATGGGGCCTCTAGTATGCATATAAGTTCCCAGGTTAATCACTCCCCACCATTCGCCCAACCTCCACCTTCCCTCTAAAATTCATCAGTCTGTTCCATGCTCTATGTCTCTTGGATCCATTTTGTTCATCAGTATATTTTGTTCATTAAATCAATGGCAAGATTTATTAGAGTGACAAGTGATAGTAAGCTTTCAGAGAGGCAGAGAGAGCAGACAGGCTATAGGATAGCTGCGTGGACTCAGAAAAGGAAGTTACAGAGGCAAGAGGAGAGTCCTTTGCTCTAATTACTGTCCCCAGATTGCAAGTCTTGCCAGGACCATTTGCGTTAGGAGAAAAGAAGGCAAAATTATGTGCCCAAGAGAAGGAAGGGCAGGGGTAAGCTCCAAGAAGGACACATGCTGTGCTCTTTGCCTAGTTTCCATATATTCTCTTGGGTTCGGGAAAGCACAATCTTTCTTTTGGACCACCCAACCCCTTTCCTGGCTTTTCCAGGCTGTGTTCGTGTCTTCCCCATCCACTTTTCTGGATTCTCTGGGGCCTGTGCCCTTCCTCAATCTGATCCTTTCCCCAGACTTTCCCAGGCTAGTGCCCTTCCCTTGTATGGTCACCATTTTGGCTTCTACTGCACATGCCTCACAGTTCTACTTCATCACTTGGCTTTTACTGGACATACACTATGTAAAAGGAATTCCCCCTTGCTGTTTTCTCCCTCCCCGCCCTCCATTAATCCAGTAAAATTAAGTCAGTTACACTTTGGAGTGACTGTAAAGCTATTTTTCCTGCCTGTTCAACTAGGTGGGGTGTTTTGCTGTTTTGGCAGAACAATGCTAATTACTCCCCAGGGTGACTGTTCCATTCATCCCCTCCTCTTTTGTTATTACCTAACTAACTGTATGCTCTAATACTTTCACACCATTGTCAGCCTAGAGAGATCTTGGCTTGCATTTGCCAGTTTTCCAAGGAGAGCAATGTTAGCACTAGATCAAGCACATCAAACTCAAAGGCTAACAAGGGACAAATAAACAAGGTTTAAGTTTATGTGGGCCACAAAAGAACAAAAGCTTCAATTTTCATTTTTCATAGAAATGTAGGTTTATTTTAATAAAGACATGCTGAACACAAAGGGCTGAAATAAATGAGTAATTGTTAACATAAAATAATAGAACATTTTAACAAAAATTAATATTTTTCTTGAACATTAACTTACCAGACACCGAATAACTGCACAAATAAGCTTAAAGCAAATAAACCTATTTTTCTTGTTCTCCAAAGTGAAATATTTCCTGTTGTGCACACCAAACAAGTCAGTCCAAGACTCATGACCTGGCAATCAGCTGCTAAAATATTTGCTGCTAGTATTAGTGGAGAGAAATGGTGTGCCTGTGTGTAAGGCGCCTAAGGGAAATGAATGTAACCTGATGATAGCAATGAGTCATTACTGAACGTTGTAGTTCGTTACTAATAATTATGTATAACAGTATATTGTAAAAATTAAGTTATGAAATATTTATTAAAGTGTTTCTTACATACTGTTATATTGTCTAGGCCACAAAAAATATTTGTTGTGGGCTACATGCAGCCCGTGGGCCACGAGTTTGACATGTTTGCTCTAGGTGTAAGGGAGGAAAATAATTTTTTTCTCTATTCTTCTAGGTTCTTGGTTGAGAATGCTCTGTAGTAAAAAGACAGATTAATAAGAGGAAACAATTTTAACTATATAGGTACATATGGGAGCCCCACAAAAATATGGGACTCAAAAGGTGGCAGAGGATTGAGCCTTATACACCATCCTGAACTAAGAAACTGGGTAGAAGTCTGGGACTTCAAAGGGGTAGAAGACAATTCACAGGAAGGTGAGAAGAGTAAATGTATGGTAGACAAAGGTTGCTGTGCGATGTAGATAAGTCTCCCAAATAAAAAAGGAATCTCTGGTAATAGCTTTTTCCTGGAACAGGCCTCTCTTTTTTATGTAAATTTCCCTTATAAAAGGGTAACTTCCACTCTGTTTTCAGAGCTTCTTCTGTGTGTGCAGTTCCTCAAAGTAATAACCTAAAAATAATTTTTATTCCAAAGAGGTATATTTTGGGGTGGCATACTCTGCTCCCTTTCACAGGTGATTTTCACAAAGGGAATTTCTGTGTCTTTGTCAATCTCACGTGTTACTGAGCAATAACCCCTATGGTTAAAAGGATAATATAATTCAAAGTGCTTTGTAGAGTGGCAGTCTTTAAGTGGCACTCAAAGACAATGCATATTGGAAAGGCCAAATATTGAAGCAGTTACAATTCTGTCAATTACCAGTGCTACAGAAAGTTCTTTCCAAACCAGTCTATTCCTTCATAGTTGTCCTAACTGGGCTCACCTTTTTTTATACCACACATTTATGTCATGTCTTAGAAACAAAGAATGAAATATGACATTTTAGGTTTCAGATGCCTGGGATCCAAAGGTGATGGATATTCAAGGGCTGAGAGAGAGAGAGAGAGAGAGAGAGATCGGTTTAGATAGATGGGGTTTCATTAGAGGTAAAATCAGAGTCACTGTCCTGAATGCTTTCCATGTAGGAGCCTGGTCCAGTTCAGCATCAGACTATTGTTGCAGTCCACTAGTCCATTGTGTATGGGGGGTCCACATGGCTGTTGGACACATGGGAGAATGCCAAGAAGCCAAGCATGAGTCATGAGCCAAGCATGCCAAGAGGAACCAAGAGAATGAACTTCGGGGATTTTATATCCCAAATCTTCGTGCCATGTCAGTGGCCATGCCCATTCTGACCAATAATGTCTGTTCCTAGGTATGACTGGTAGGCAAGTATCTTCCCTTTGTCAGCACAATATGACATTTTAGGTTTCAGATGCCTGGGATCCAAAGGTGATGGATATTCAAGGGCTCTCCTCTTGGGAAGAAAAAAGCAGGCCGGGGCCACTTGACACCTGAAAAGGTGGATACCCAGTAGGGGTGATGGCCGGGAATAGTTTGGGTCCACTCTCCCAGTTGTTGCTGTGCTTGTGATATCCCAGAAAAATAATTTTCTGAGACTAGCACGGGAGAATGAGTGGTTTTTATTTCTGGGGAATTAACATCACTTGTTTTCCAAAGTCCCATTTCCCTTAGGCCTGTCATAGAAGAAATATCTATAGAGAAGATAAAGATAGAGATAGAGATAGAGAGATATATGGGTATAGCTATAGATAGATTGATAGAGATAGAGATAGAGATAGAGATAGAGATATAAATATATATATATATATATATAGAGAGAGAGAGAGATAGATAGATGGGGTTTCATTAGAGGTAAAATCAGAGTCACTGTCCTGAATGCTTTCCATGTAGGAGCCTGGTCCAGTTCAGCATCAGACTATTGTTGCAGTCCACTAGTCCATTGTGTGGGGGGAGATCCACATGGCTGTTGGCCACATGGGAGAATGCCAAGAAGCCAAGCATTAGTCATGAGCCAAGCATGCCAAGAGGAACCAAGAGAATGAACTTCGGGGATTTTATATCCCAAATCTTCGTGCCATGTCAGTGGCCATGCCCATTCTGACCAATAATGTCTGTTCCTAGGTATGACTGGTAGGCAAGTATCTTCCCTTTGTCAGCACAATTTTACTGGGCATGCATCTATCTTCCCTATGTGGTTCCCTCCCCAGTGCTTTACAGGGAATATACCTTTAATGTCTGCCCTTCCCTTTGCTCCTTCCCTGTTATTAACAACTAGCTAATTACAATGGTATCAGGGTGAACTCAATGGTGTGACTTGAGTTCTCCAATTTATAACAGCTCTTAATAATATAACTATTATTCTTTGAAAAATTAGCTTCCAATTTTGTTAACTTTCTGATCAGTTATTGAATCCTTTAAAATCTATTTAAATACAATTCTCATAATCTTTTAACTCAATAATCTTTTAAAAATTTTCACCTTGCCGAAACCGGTTTGGCTCTGTGGATAGAGCGTCGGCCTGCGGACTAAAGGGTCCCGGGTTCGATTCCGGTCAAGGGCATGTACCTGGGTTGCGGGCACTTCCCCAGTGGGGGATGTGCGGGAGGCAGCTGACCGGTGTTTCTCTCTCATCGATGTTTCTGACTCTCTATCTCTCTCCCTTCCTCTCTGTAAAAAATCAATAAAATATATTAAAAAAAAATTTCACCTTAACTTTTCCTTCTACATTTGAAAAAAAAGTATCCTGTTAATTAATCTAATTTATACCTGTAACACCCAGAAAGCAAAATAGCTAATTCAAAAGTCTCAGGTTATATTTCTGTGTATCCGGGGGGCTGGGGGGGGGAGGTCTTCTTAAGTGCTAAGCAAGTGTGCTACCAGTGACCTAATTTTTACAATATCTACAAATTTCTGAAAGTAAATCGGAAGGATCTGAATACACTTTGATTTTTGTTCTAATTTCTGTCCCTCCATCTTATTAAGGGTATCTTAATGGCTAATTATTATACCAATATGAGAGCTCTATAAAAGTTTTCATTTAGAAGTTTTTCAATTCAAAACAAATACCATCTACTCAATGACAGTAGGATTTTAATAGTGACCCCAATAATAATTCTTTTACAGCTTAACCAAGGAAGCAGAAAGGCTTACAAAAAGAGAGTGCAAAAGGTGCAGCTCTAATAGCTACACAAGTTCACTCTCAGAGAAAGCACAGACCTTCATTACACAGGAAGTCAGAAAGATGGAGTGTATGCCACAATATGTGAGATGCCTACAGCCACACCACCCTCATTTGTGGCACCAGGCAGGAGCTACTGGAATGGGATTTTTACAGCACTAACAAGCAACAAAGGTTTAGATGACAAATATCTGTTTGGGGCTGGGGCCCCTTCTGACAAACTTCCCACAGCCAGACAGAGACATTTTGAATGTCACCAGGTGCAGCCCAGTAAGGGTCTTCCAGATGATGGAGACCAGAGAAAATATTTTCCCTGGTCACAAACCAATATCTTAGGACATAGAATATGAAGGACAAAAAACCTCATCTGAGTCTTATATAAAGGCTCACAGCAATGTTTTTCTGGATGAGAATCATTACCTCCCCAGCCTGTGAGGTCGGCTCAAAGAACAGGCTTATTGGGAGTCTGTGCCATGTTCTATCTTTATGCTATTTCTTTTTTATAACAGAATGGCATAAAAGACATAGACATTGAGAAACAAAATAACCATTTCGGGGAGAAAAGTTTCAATTAAAAAAATAATATTTAATTTAAAAACCCAAGAGTCACTAGGCCCAAGCGTCTCTAGATCCACAAATATTTTCTCCTGCCAATCTAATTTAGAAGAGAAAGTTTCACCACTTACAATTTCCACTGAACCCTGCAGACAAGAGATCAGAGAGGCTGACAGGCTAAAATGCTAACCACCTCTGCCAGCTGTGGTCAGACATCCATAATCTATCAGCTGCAGAAGCAGTCCAGGAACCAGCAGTATCCCAGCCAGTATTCTCCTAGCTGGCTCGCCAAATAGTGGGAGCGTAAAAAAACATTAATACTCTTCCTCTCGCTTTCTAAGTTCTTCTAGCTGGACTAATAACCAAATAAACAGAGATAGATAACAGGAGAAAATCAAAGTTTATGCATGTACATGGGGAATTCACATAGGCATAAAATGTTCAAAGACAGTAAAGTAACATTGTGTATGTATAGGATATCAGATTTCAGGAGTGAGAATGGGCGATCTATAGGTAGTGAGGAAGAACAGAACACACGGGGCAGAAAAATCCTTGTGAGGCAACTCAGAAACAGGGAGAAACAGGGGTATCTGGCTGACAGGTCCTTGTATGCAGCCCTCTTGTTTACCACACTCAATTGAAATGAGTCCAGGTCCTCAGTCTGAATCTTTTGGGATGGGAAAGGAAAAGGGTCAAAGGCCCTTTCCGAGTCTTTTGTTTTGTAATAAACATCTTAAAATCAATATCCCAAAAAGGTAGCTACATCCTTTTTTAACATCATGTTCTGCAAAATAGATGTTTTGTCAATTAAATGGTAATGAGAGAGGGTATTTGGCAAAACAACTATAATAGATAAAAGCTATAGAACTGTCAAGAGGATAGTAAGACCAACTTCCACCAAATTTGTGGCTTAAAACCAGCAAAGACCAGCTTAATCCAACTGTTGTGGGAGAAATGAGTGGGTAAGATTTCCCTGACACTAGTGGGCATGGTGTGGCTCTTGCTACAACTTCAAAAAATGAATTTCCTAAGACTCCCACTGGAGGATGAGTTGTGTTTGTTGGAATTATATGTCTCAGGTTGCAAAGTCCCATGAAAATACTTCACACAGTCCTGAAAGAGGTGTAGCTGGGGATCCAGCAGAGCCAAAAGCTGGGCCAGTGTCCAAAGCCTCTGCTCCATGTTGCAGCCAGGCACAGTTCAGGATCAAGCAGATTTAGTTGATTAATCTATTGTGTGGAGTCCACATGGCCATGAGGCACATGGAGGAATACAGGAGAACACACCCCCTGTAACAGGAGTACCGAGAAAACAAGAGGACCAAGGGACAAGGGACAAGAGAGAGGGATCCTTTGTCCAGGAGTTTAAATATTCAAGTTTCTCCCACTTATAGTGGCCATGCCTATTGTGGCCCCTGACTTGTTCCCAGGTGTTACTGACAGATAAGCACCTTCCATATCACTCAGACCTTACTGGGCATGTGTCCAAACAGCCTTTGTCAAGTCCCTTCCCCCATTGATCTATGGGAAACAGACTTAGAGAATTACAGCTATCTAGCAAGGCTGTATAAAGGGCATGCCTATATTATCTAGTCTTCCCTTTACTCCCTTTCTGTTACATAATAATCAGATTATGTCAATGGTATCACAACTTGGTGACTAGTTTCACCTAACCATAAACCCTACTCTCATTATGCAATCATTTTAATACATTAGCATGCTAAACAACACAACCTGAGCAGCCCTGATCAGTAATGGAAAGCCCATAAAAGAACACAAAATGTCTGACAGAGCTCCCATCCCTTTCCCCAAAAGATCCTGCATATACCCCTTCTTATTAAATACCCAACCCCTGATTAAATGAACCTCAATAAAGGAAGCAATTCTTCTAAAGAGGGCTGTTGTGTCTGTGGAGTACCCATTCTGTCTCATGGCTTCACCAATAAACTCACTTTCACTTCAAACTCTATGCTGGCTTGTATTTGACTTCTTTCCTGTGTGAAGTCAAGCACCCACAGTGAATCTCAGACCCTCAGGTCCTTGGACCACAGCCTACATCGGTAACTAGAATATTTATGCAAGCATTATTTTACAGGCCCTCCAAGTGGCCCACGGACCATGGAAAACTTGTGGTTCCCCAGAATCAGCTACTACCAAGTGACTATGGATCATGGGACAAATGATCTCATCCCATTTCCAATTCCTACACCCACACCAAGGCCCCTATATCAGCCATCCACAAGAACCTCTCAGAGAGCTCACTTCTCATTTCTGTTTGCTCCCTTGTGTACAAGCTGTCTGCAAAAAAAAATCTATGTGCCTGATCTTGCACAGAGTTCCGTGCTTATTTCTATGATATGGAGACTCAAGAACCTGGCTTTTAAGATAGGTGTTAACGTAGAAAGCATGTAAAGAATTTTGTGGTTTATTTGAACCAAACTATCAACATATACTGGGAAACAGAACCTCAACAAATTGAGATAATGCTCCAGAGAATGGCGGGTTACATCGGTATTTATACATTGCAATCAAAGAAAAGGGACGTAGATGGGTTACATGAAATTCACTGGTGATCGATTAAGGAGGTGGGATAAAGCAAAGCAGGGAAACCTCTGGGATAGGGTAAAAAGTGAAATGATGGACATATGTTTCTTTTAGATAGATGAATACAAGATAGTTTAACATAATTAACAGTTGACAATCAACTTGATAACAATAACAATGAGGGAATGTCCTAGTGCCATTTGTTGTGCCCTGAGGGGTCCGGAAAAAAGGGAAGTTACAAGTTACCCAGTCATCTTACCGATATGTTATCTAGGCAAAAAGACAAATGGGCTCAGTAAAGATTTAAGTTGATCTTTGTCAGGGAAAATACCGGCCTAGGACATGACTACCCACCATAACCTGTCTGTAGTTAAATATTTCATTTTCAGACCATCTTTTGTGGTTTTTTTAGGTCTCTGAGTTTGCAAGACTGCCACGCAGGCCTCCCCTGAGCTTGTCAGGTTAGCATGTGGCTCCTTTCATCCACATAGGTAACAGTAAATGATGCCTTATTTGTTGTTAATTGTTAATTAAGAAGACAGTAAAGGGGTGAGAAAGAAGATAAACTATAAGGCGCGGCTATAGGGTTAAGCCTCGGACTGAGGTGTTGGCAAAGCCACAAACAAGTCCCAGCTTAGAGGGCACCATCCTCTTAGCATAATTAGGCTTGACCTTATGACGCTCCTGTATCTTATCTGGGAAGCTAATGGGCTGAGGGAGAAGTAGCAAGTGCTGCCAAAACAAGTGAAACTCACAAGAACATTGTAACTATGGTGACCACTACCTTGTTTACCCCTGGCTATAAAATAAAGGCTCAGCTTGCCTCTGTATTTCTCTCTATGGCCTCAGATAGTTTCAATTGCATTTTTTAAAAAATATATTTTATTGATTTTTTACAGAGAGGAAGGGAGAGGGAGAGAGAGTTAGAAACATCGATGAGAGAGAAACATTGATTCAGCTGCTTCCTGCACACTCCCTACTAGGGAGGTTCCCACAACCAAGGTACATGCCCTTGACCGGAATCAAACCCGGGGCCCTTCAGTCTGCAGGCCGATACTCTATCCACTGAGCCAAACAGGTTAGGCAAATGTTGCTACTCTTAAGAATCGTAATGTAGGTAGCCGTGGTAGCGGCTGAGGCTGGCGGGCCAGGTACCGCTGCCGAGGATCGAGAGAGAAGCTCTCTGCCAACCTCAACCTGGGCTGATGCGCGCGCCGCCGCCACCGCAGGGTCAGATGCGATGTCCAAGGACATCCTGGGTGAAGCTGGGTTGCACTTTGATGAACTGAACAAGCTGCGGGTGTTGGACCCAGAGGTCAGCCAGCAGACCACAGAGCTCAAGGAAGAGTGCAAGGACTTCGTGGACAAAATTGGCCAATTTCAGAAAATAGTTGGTGGTTTACTTGAGCTTGTTGACCAACTTGCAAAAGCAGCAGAAAATGAGAAGATGAAGGCCATTGGTGCTCGCAATTTGCTCAAATCTATAGCAAAGCAGAGAGAAGCCCAACAGCAGCAACTCCAGGCACTGATAGCGGAAAAGAAAATGCAGCTCGAAAGGTATCGGGTTGAATATGAAGCTTTGTGTAAAGTAGAAGCAGAACAAAATGAATTTATTGACCAATTTATTTTTCAGAAATGAACTGAAAATTTCATTATATAGCAGGAGGGTAGAAAAACAAAAAAAAACCTCTGTACCATTCCAGTGACTAATGACCCAAGTATATCATGTGAGATGGTGTGTGACGGATGCATCGTCTCTGAAGGCAATAAAACAAATCTGGGGCTGGGGGCTTGTTTCAGATGCCAGTGCATATCTGGTAGATATCCCGCGACTGTGATGGCCCAGGTCCTCACCTCTTGCATTCTTACTCTGAAATAAGCAGTTTGTAAACTTTGATATTTTTTTTTTGTAAATTCACAAAGCTTTGGAGAAAAAAAGCAATAAATTATTGTTTTCAAATGGCAAGAAAAAAAAAAAAGAGAGAAGAATCGTAATGTAGCCGAAACCGGTTTGGCTCAGTGGATAGAGCGTAGGCCTGCGGACTGAAAGGTCCCAGGTTCGATTCCGGTCAGGGGCATACCTGGGTTG
>NW_006296629.1:852598-863013 GCF_000327345.1 Myotis davidii | reverse complement strand
TTGTCTTCTGGTCAACTGAACACTGTCTCCATGTCATTCCTTCTTGGCCGACTCCGTCCACACCTTTGGGGACCCCTGGACCTGCTGGAGTTGGACCCCAACAGGACGCATTTTGTGCTTTTAATAAAAGTTGCCAGTTGAAAAAAAAAAAAAAAGAACCGCTGACCTAGACCCAGCTTATTCTCTTTGTCTGTCATTTCTTCATCCATTCACCACCCTCACTCAGGCTTGTGAATCCCTTGGCTGAGCTGGCTTGGCCCAATAAGCATTGGAGGGAGGAAGGTGAGAAAACACCTTTCCATCTACACTTACTGCAAACTACAAAGAAACCCAAAGTACATGTGAACTCACTGAATGATTTGTCCCCCAGAAAGTGGCTCCTGGGAAACAGTGCTGATATGCTGCCAGGTGTGCCACTGTCTAGTCTTCAAGAGATACACTTTCATTTTGTACCTGAAATGGTGAAATGCTTGCTCTCTCTGATATCTTAATTCTAATTCACATTTCTCTGATGGCCTTCCGGCTAATATCTCCCACTATAGATACGCTAACTAACTGGTGGAATTCTGCTTAAGGTTTGAGTTTTTATAAGAGCAGCCACTTGTCAGAAGGAGCCTTTTCCAAAGAGGTGGGGATATATATATATACAACGTAATGACAGTTTATCAAAGATTTACAGGAGTCTCCAGACCAGACTCAGTTCAGCTGGGGTCAGGGAACAGATAGGAACAAAATAATTTAGAAATTTCTTGCTCTTTCTTGGACCCTGGTCATGCCTAACTATCTAAGATCCTACCCACCTCCCCCATCCCTCCCTTTCCTTGACATAAATGAACCTGAAATCTGGGTTCTCTTAACATGGAATTGTGGAAGCTATAAGGCACCCTTCCCCCTCCATCTTCTTGAGCTAGATCTTCTTGGTCAATGAATATTTGCTTACTTCAAACTCTGATGTTTTAAATATTGTTCTTGTGTGTTTTTTTAAGCATTGGGCACACAAACCTTGTACAGGCAACAAAACTTCTAGGTAGGATCTCCATCATAAATCATGAATTATTCATGTGGAGAGCTATATCAAATCCAAAAAAAAACAATATTAAAGTGCTTTCTACCATGAGTGAATAGATTCAGAGCCCCTAGTGATCCCACTTGCTCTGTGCGGCCTGAATCAGACTAAGAAGGCAAGCATGGGGATTGGGAGCAGGCCTTCACTTCACAGAGAGAAAGCTCAGCATACAAATACTGATGAGGCAGCTCTTGGAAAGAAGGAGTCTGATATGATGACCACTTACTGTTAATTGAAGGACTCATTTTAATTGTGGATTTAATACCAGACTGGAGGACAATTTTCTGATGGAACTGAAGGAAGAATTTACCACAGAGAAAGGCAGAACACAGTATGATTTTCTGGATATGTAATCAGTGGAGGACACCAGATGTTGCACCTTGATCCTTGACTTGGGATAAGAAAAAAATTTAGAGCCAAGGAACTCCAGTACAAGCAAAAGTTTATTTACGAAGTCACAGGAGTAGAAGTAATTCATGGAAGAAGTGAGCCAGCTAGACTGCACGGACTCAGGAAGCAAGTTACAAGAGGCAAACGAGGGCCCTTGGAGCTTAGGAGAAAGAAAGCAAAGATAATGCACCTAAGGGAAGAAAGAGGGAAGGAAAAGTTTGGGCATGCTCTAGAGCAGTGGTTCTCAACCTTGTGCACATTAGAATCACCTGGGAATCTTTTTAAAATCCTGATTTCTGGGCCTCATCCTCCAGAAATTCTGTTTCTTTGTTACTAATGTTGTGGCCCCACCCCATAACAAAGAAACAGAATTTCCGGAGGATGAGACCCAGAAATCAGGATTTTAAAAAGATTCCCAGGTGATTCTAATGTGCAGCCAAGGTTGAGAATCACTGCTCTAGAAAGAGAGTGCACCTGAGGGAAAAGGGGGATAGGGAAAAGTATGGTTATGAGAGAGAAAGAGAGAGAGAGAGAGAGAGAGAGAGAGAGAGAGAGAGAGAAATCTGGTTCTTCATCTTGAGGACATCTATTTCCCAAAGGCATGGATTTTAGGGGAGATCTCAGGGGAGGATCTGGTTCCAAAGTCAGCCATGTCATTGCTTTATCTGGTTTTGCTTTTCTGGGCCTGGAGCTGAAACACATCTGAGGCCTAGATGTTATCTCTAGTTTGAACAAAACTCTCTCTGTGGTCAACAGATCCAAGGCTTTGTTTTTAAGGCTATTTGATTCGAGTCAGAATCTCATTGTCCTGGGGGCTTAATACTTAAGGGAATGGTCATGCAAGGGCTTGCATGAGAGTTGTATGATGCTATTTTCTGGCCCCCTTGTACCTCCTCTAAGGGTGTCTCACACATGACTAGCAACATTCCAAGGGATGAAAGTTCAGGGGAGAATCTGAACTGCATGACCAGCGATATGAAAGGTCAAGGCATATAAACTGTATGACCAGTGATCTGCCAGGGGAGGAAAGGTCACCTTGGGGGTGAAGTCCCACCATACAATACTTGTTTACGAAGTTTCCCCCATTGCTAAGCACCCGGGACTTTCTATCCTGGTAACCTTCTGTATCTGGCCTGTAGTTTCTACTCTGGTCATATGTGTGTAACTGCCTACAATATCAGATACACTTAAAGCTGCAAGGGTAAGGAAGAGCTGGGACACTAATATGTGTTTATCTGTGTACTGACAATGTAGAATTATTGAAGCTTGTTTGGTTTAAAGAATCTTCTGAAAATTAATATTATTCTTCATTGGACATGATTATCTCTGCCTTCAAGCAGACACCCATGTTAGTACCTCCATTTTAAGGTTAATCTTGCCTGGTTAGTCTTCTGGTAACAGAGTAGGCATCTAGACAGGCATGAGCAGAGCAGGAACCAAAGTCCTGAGTGGAAATTCCTGGGTCCCTAACAAGGAACAAAACTAGAGAAAACAAGTATTATAGGCTTGGATCATACTCCCAAGGTGACCTTTCCTCCCTAGCATGTCACTAGTCATGCAGTTTAGGCCCTTTGACCTTTTATATCATTAATCATGCAATTTAGATCCCCTTTTTAAGAGGAACAAGGGAGCATGGAATAGAATCATACAAATCCCATACAAGCCCTTGCATGACCATTCCCTGAAGCATTAAACCCCCAGAAAAATGAGGTTCTGACCAGCATAAAATAATCTTATGAACAAAGCCTTGGATCTGTTGATCACAGAGAGCGCTTTGGTCAGACTAGAGATAACAGCTAGGCCTCAGTTGAGTTTCAGCTCCAGGCCCAGAAAAGCAGCAAAACCAGATGAAGAAATGACATGGCTGACTTTGGGACCAGATTTAATTACTAATGATCTCCTACCCTAGCACTAATCAATCAGTAGAGATCACAACCCTGAATGGACACACTTTGGGAAGCTGATGCATATTCTATCGAGATCCACCTCTGAGACCTCCCCTAAAATCCCCACCTTTAGAAAACAAATAAAAGCCCTTAAGATGAAGAGCCCAGCAGGTGCTCTCCCTCACTTGAATACACCCACACCTTTCTGCACCTATTGTCCCCAGGCACACTCTCTCTAGCGTGCCTGTGCCTTTCCCCATCTTCCCTCAGGTGCATTATCTTTGCTTTCTTTCTCCTGAACTCCAAAAGACATTCTTTTGCCTCTGTAATTTGTTTCTTAAGTCAAGCAGTTCAGCAGTCTCACTTTTTCTAACTTTTGCTTGTATTTGAGTTTTTGGCTCTGAATTCTTTCTTAGCCAAACCAGATGTAATTACTAATGATGCCCTACCTCCTAGCACTAATCAGTCAGTAGAAATCACAACCCTGAAAGGACTGGGGTGTAATTCTGCCATGTTAATCAGAAGGGACTAGATCAGTGATGGTGAACCTTTTGAGCTCGGCGTGTCAGCATTTTGAAAAACCCTAACTTAACTCTGGTGCCGTGTCACATATACACATTTTTTGATATTTGTAACCATAGTAAAACAAAGACACAGAAGCTGTGTAAAATTTTAGATCTTGTTTAAAGTAGCTAAATAGATCTGTTCAGAGGTTCCTCTCTTCCCAGAAGCAGCCCCCCAGCAGTAACTGAGGAGTGCCCCAAAGAAGCTGCTGGTTTAGAACCACGAGGCATTAGAACTGCAATGTTCTGTTGGTAGCGACTAATCACATGTCGCTATTTAAATCTAAGTTATACTACAAATCCATGTCCTTATAACATATCTTGCATTATAGCCACACTGAATATTCATGTGGCTAGTGGATTCCACATGTACAGCACAGAGATACTGGAACATTTCTATCACCACAGAAAATTTTATTGGATGGCACCCCATTATAATCTTGCCACTGTTCTTCCTCAGTTCAATTAATATTTGTTAGAGAATGTTGATACCTTAATTTTATGATTATAATGTTCCACGGACACTCTTGAAAATATAATTGTAGAGAGGACACCGAGGAGCGAGGAGCGAGGAGGAGCGAGGGAGCCTGCTATGCTGGGAGAAACTAAGATGGCGGCAGAGATAAACACCGGGAAATTAATTGCGCTCACAACAATTGATTAATCAATTAATATTTGTTAGAGAATGTTGATACCTTAATTTTATGATTATAATGTTCCACGGACACTCTTGAAAATATAATTGTATGTTTTTTATATCCTTCACCACAAATGTGCATTTTTTCCAGTTTTTTTTTAATAAAGTTTCTTGCTTCAAAAAAAAAATATTCAACTAAAAGACAAAATGGACATCATCCAGAACCACAGGAAGGCTGGCTGAGTGGAAATTCTACAACTAGAAGGAAAGAGAAAAGCACACTGAGACTCAGAGGAGCTGCGGAAGTAAAGTGCACAGGTTCGGAGGCGCGCACGGAGAGGGCTGGCAACTGAGGACATGGTTGTCTTTTTCAATCGGGAGGGAGGCACAAGCTCCCGACTGCTCTGAACTCCAGTTCCGGGCGAGTTTCTGGGGACCCAGACTCATACAGGGAGAAACTGGACTGTCTGGCATCAGGCAGAACTCCAGGGAGGCTTTCTCTCAGAGGTGCTTGCAGCGATTACTGCAGGACACTGAGACCCCAGGCCTCTTAAGGCAGGGCTGAGGATCAGCCATAGCTGTTTGCTCCACCCTGTTGATTCCCTGAGACCTTGCCTCACCCGAGCTGTGCGCAGAGGCTCTTACATATGAATGACCTATCCCTTTGCAATCTAAAATTACCTAACAGCCTGCAGCTGGGTCAGAGAGACCCAGAACTTCCAAAATAAGGCCCAAGGCTCCACAGCAGCTTGCATTGCTTCACAGGTGGGCCTTATATGGGCACCTCCAAACCCCAAACAAAGAAGAGGAATCTGCAGATCTCTCCATAGCTCCTGCTGGGTAGCCTCAGGTAGAGGCTAAATTAGCACCTCCTTAGAGATCCAAGAGTCAGTGTACCCAGTGGTCAGAGTGGGACCATCCAGATTACAACTCCTCAGATACAGAAGGGACACACTCAGGGGGCAGGCTCAGTAAGCACCAATGCACCACTGAAGCAAGTCTTGCCCCATAAGGGTGTCTCCAGCACAGAAGTTCTCCCACTGTAGACACAGCTGATTCTCACAGCCAATTGACCTGGAGGACAATTCCTCCCAGTGATACCTACAACAATCAAGGATTAACTACAAGAAGACTGTACACAAAGCCCACAAAGGGGCTAGCACCAATAAACTTCTTTAATACAACTTACCTCATCTTTCTCCCTTTTTCCCATAAAAACTTGAGCCCCTATAAAGGGAGAACACTATTTGGGTTTCTGCCTGAATTTATTCTCCCGAATTGCAATTCCTTTGGATCTTAAAAAAAAAAAAATGCTTATTGCTTCTCATTTTTGCTTTCTATTTTTTCAGTTAATACCCAGAAAGTACAAGGACCAGAAACCAGCTCTGGTGATGTACAGATACAAATGCAGCAGAACACCAAGTAAGCATTCTTAGAATCTCCACTAAAGTGTTAGCACTAGCAGGAAGAAAACTGATGAGTTTCAAGCTTGGGAAGAAGAGTGAGATAAACTTAAGAAAAATTATATCTAAAGAAACAAATCTAAAAAATTAAAGTTTCCTTTCTCTCCCTCCACCTCCCACCCTCCTGCATCCTCACCGCTGGTAAGGAGTGAGACTCCCATTACCCCAGAAATGTAGGGATGTCTGGTGGCTCTCACCTACAGACCCTCCTACTTATACAGAAGCTCCCATGGCTAAGAATTCAGTTTACAGAAGAAAAATAGCCACTTCCATCATTTTTAAATGTAGTATATAAAGACAATAACAGAAGTAGTTAAACGGGATGGAAGTAGGGCCTTCCTCTCCCTATGACCTTGTCTAGAGTCAGATGCAGCTGTAAACAAAGGAACAAATAAAATGACTAAGTGATGACAGAAGCTGAGTCTAGTCTGTTCAAGAAATGTAAGGAAGCTTTGCCAAGAACTAAACAGACTCAAAGGCCAAGTACCCTGGGAATCTGTGAGAGCCGCCAGCTCAGGAAGAGCCACAAGTCCACAGCATGTGGTGAAGCAGGAAGACTCGGATTTTTTTTCTTGAGTTGACTCTGGTGGCAGAAAGGATGACTGGGAAGCAAGGAGACCTACTCCAAGCTGTGCCACAAACTAGCAGCAGCCCTGAGCAAGCCACTTAACCTTTCTGAGATTCAGGTTGCTCCTCTATAGAAAGCAGCGGTTACATTAGGACAGAAGTGCCATGTACATCCTTACCCCTCTCATGCCTTCTATAGAGGCTACTGTGAAACTACATCATTCTTTAGAAGTTCTTCTACAGCAGTTGAATGAAAGTTTGTACACAAGTTGAAATCTACTTTTTTTTCCTTCTAAAATCCCTTCTAGCTCCTAAATGGACAGTTCCAATTTTCCAAGTAAGAGATGGTCATTTTTCTAATTTAGTAATAGCTCACTCAAACAGAAAGAAAAAAGAAAGAGAAGAGAAAAGAAAATTTAGTATTATAATTTCATACCCTCCTCCCCCTCCCCACTCTGAAGCTGGGCAGGGTCTTCCTGATGTCACACTGTCCTTCCTTCTGGGTCAGAGATTTTAGTAGGTTCACCCAGCATGAGTGTCCTCTGCAGCACCCTTTTATCTAACCAGCCCACACTTGTTAGTACATGCAGACCCAGGGAAAGGTCCCAGGACTGAAAACCTACTTCCCTAAGGAAGGGCAAGGAAAGACCAATGAAAGAGGCTGGTCACTCCAGTCTGTTAATTAATAGAATTCACTAAGGGAAACTTACATACAAGGCCCGTCTTGGGTGGCTGTGAGACAGAGTGGATCTCCAGGACACCTGGCAGGTGCCAATGAATTTACTTAGGCTAAAAGGGGTGGGGAGTAATCTGGGATAATAATACGTGAATGCTACCAGGTACAAAAATCACTTTACATGCTTGACAAGATCAGGACAATAGCCTGTTCCAGGAAGGAGCAAGTCACTGGAGGCAGGGGAGGGGTCAGAATGAACATCAATTATGATCTGACAGTCTCTAAGGGGGATTTCTGGGAAGCAATCTCTCTTCTGGCCCAGGTCCAGCTCACGGGACAGGAATCATATCATGGAATAGTCTTTCCTCCACACTAAAAATTTTGTTTGGCATCAAGGAATCTACTTGAAAAGGGATTATCTCCAAAAAGAATTCTCTAAAAGCCAAGAGTCAGAGAGGAGGCATTTAATGATTCTACTTGCTTTTCACCAAAGTTAACCAGATTTACAGTTCTCACCTTCTGGCAGGAAAGCAATCACATTAACAGTAACCTGAATGGAGACAGCGTCAGGAAGCCAGGTGGTTGCAACTGAGTTTTATTGAAAGAAGCAGTAAAGTGGTTCACATAGGACCCACTTCACAACCCACCCCTCCCCCCCACCAGACCACTCAGGACCAAGACTCAGGCCAAGGAAACACTTCAGTGTTGGATAGGAGCCCTAACTTGAGTCATTTCCCTCAGTGCTAGCAAGGAGGAGGGGGAGACAGGTGACACGATGAGGTGGGGCATCTCACTGCTCTGGTCTCAGGTGGAGACCTCTACTGAAGCATGAAAGTGGGAAGGCACGTACGGGTTTCCCTCACAGGCCACGATGATGTGCCTCTCTTTGTGGCTGATATGGTAGTCACAGTCGGGGTACTTGGAGCTGCTCTTCACACGACAGTCTGTGATCTTCATGCTGGAGCTGCTCTTGTGGCAGTTGGGCTTTCCATTCTTGCAGACAGTGAATGGAAAGAGGAGGAAAAGCATCACATTAGAAGAGAACCCCAGGTGCCACCTGTGATCTCCCTGGCTTACAGTCTCTCTTCAGGTCAGCCAGAAAGACACTCTTCTTCCTTTAAGATTTTCCCAGTGATACAACACATGTACTCACCTCCAAAGAATTTGAGCCCTACTAGTGACAGGGAGCTGGGTCTTCCCTTCGGGGTGTGACCTCCAAAGTGACCTAAAATCTCAGGGGTCCTGTTTTTGAATACTGGAGGGTTTTTATCTGAAATACAGTTGTACACAGTGTTCTAGTGGGTCAATAGAAGATATTTTTGTCTAAATCATGAGCCAAATTGTATCGCAGTTACTGCCATGACATACAGGGTCATGGCGGAAAGAGCTTGTTGTTCTACAACACTAGGGAAACTCAACCCAGTGCCTGGCACTGGCATCATAAAGGGATGCCATTGTATTCCAAAGAGAGATGCTTGCCCACGTGGGGCTGCTCCTTCTCCAGACCTATGTGTTCTCTGCATCCAGAATGCTTGCCCCCATCCCAGCCCTGTCCCCAGCTACATTTGCTTAGCCCAAACTTAGTGTTTAGCCTTGCCCACACTCCCTCCCTCCTCTCCAGACCTTAAGCAGAAGCTCCTCCTAAGACCACCTCTTGGGCCCCCTACCTGGGACTCTAGCTTGGATTTCAGGCAAGAGCAAGTGGAAGGCCAGTTTCTGCAGTCACTGGATCCCTGGGAAGTGCAGTTTATGTAGATTGCAAAGGGGCTTGGCTTCCAAGGTGTAAAGGGTGGGAGGAGCATTTGGGTTTCAGTCCAGAGGAAAATAAAGGCACCCTGAGGAATGAGTCTGCCTGTAAGAGCCTTTCTTGCCATGCGAATCTCATCTCTCTGCTGGTTCACAGGAGTAGCAGGGAAAGCCACTAAGGCCCTGATGCTCAAACCCCAACCAAGTCTTTATATTTCCCTGGGGACTATTTCACCAAATAGTCCTTGGAGATTAGCAAATGGCACATAATATGTAATCAAGGGAGAGGGAGGAAAAAGGAGGTCCTCTCTCTTCCCAGGAGTCTGGCTTTGACCAGAAATCTCCTAACAGCAGCTGTCCTGGGGGAAGTGGGAGAGGTATACAGCTGTCTCTAGCTGTCTGGCTTCCCACATCTGGAGAAGGAGGGTAGAGTGCCTGAACAGTCTGGGTAAGAAGGAAGACTCTACATCAAGCATGTCAAACTCAAAGGCTAACACAGGCCACATAAACAAGGTTTAAATTTATGTAGACTGCAAAAGAACATAAGCTTTAATGTTTATAGAAATGTAGGTTTATTGCAATAGAGACATGCTGAATACAAAGGGCTGAAATAAATGAGTAATCATTAACATAAAGTAATAGAACATTTTAATAAAAATTAGTATTTTTTCTTGAACATTAATTTACCAGACACTGAATAACTGCACAAATTAATAAGTGTAACACAAATAAACCTATTTTTCTTGTTCTCTGAAAGCAAAAGATTTCCTGTTGCACACACCAAACAAGTCAGTCCAAGGCTAATGACAGGAAATCAGCTGCTAAAATATTCTCTGCTAATATTAATGGAGAGAAATGGTGTGCCTTTGAGTAAGGCACATAAGGGAAATGAATGCAACATGATGATAGCAATGAGTCATTAGTGAACGTTGTAGATCATTATTAATAACTAGATGCCCGGTGCACAAAAATTTGTGCACTCGGGGGTGGGGTCCCTCAGCCTGGCCTGTACCCAGTCACAGTCCAGGACCCCTTGGGGGATGTCCACCTGTTGACTTAGGCCCACTCCCTGGGGGATCAGGCCTAACCTTGAAGTCAGACATCCTTCTGGCAGCCAGGGAGCCCTCGGCGGATGTCCAACTAAAGGCTTAGGCCTCCAAGGGATTGGGTCTAAACTATTAGTTGGACATTCTCACTAGAGGCTCCTGCCACCTTGCGTTTTTTTTTTTTCTAAGACATTTCACTTTATTTAAAAGAAGCCAATGTACAGGATATAAAGGGTATGATATTTACAACAGTACAGTAAACCGGTTGGTTTCTCGGTTGGATCAGTAGTCTTTCAGTAAGTATAAACCCCCCTTCCCCTTGATGCTCTACCCAGCTGGCAGACAAACAGCAACAGTAGGGTGGGATGGGACTGA
>NW_006296629.1:847603-852447 GCF_000327345.1 Myotis davidii | reverse complement strand
CATTGGGAACTGGCTGTTTCTGTTTTCTAGAGTTCCTGTGTGTCGGGTAAGCTCTCTGCTTGGCAAGAAGTTCTGAAACAGAGCCACTGACCACACCCACCTACTCTGGGCATGGAGCAGCTTGGGCCCTCAGAGCTCATCTCTCCGGCAGAACTGAAGGGAAGACCATGTATACCCTTCTGTCCCTCGCCCTTCACATGCCCAGAACCATCAGTGTCACACTTCCTAATTCCTATCACTGTATTTCATTAGTTTCATACTGTTTTACTAATCCTGAATCTAAACAGATTGGCTCAAAAAGAGATCATTCTATTTTTAAAGTATTTAGTGATGTACCTGTGAACTTTGCATGGACGAACTAAGCACATGACCCTTTCCTGTACATCAGAACCTGCCCACACATGTAAAAACAGGACCTGTTTTTGACAGATGTGAAACCACTGTTTATTTGTAATAAATAATTACACAATCTAAAAAAAAAAAAAGACCTGGCTTCCAAGTGTTCTGGGTCCCTCCCTACCTCGCCTTCTGGGACATAATCGGTCCCTTGCAGCCAGGCAGGACAACTTCTGCGTTCTGGGTCCCTCCCTGCCTCGCCACGGGGATGCGATCAGGTCCCCCACAGCAAGGTAGGAGCCTTGAGAAATATCAAAATTCCCTCTATGCTTTAGATTTATTATTTATTCTAGGAAAATTATTTCCATGGATTTCCATTGAATGTATGGACTTTCTTTTAGAATGTCCTATCTTTCATTAAAATAATTTCTAAACCACTCAATGTGTTCCACTTTCTGTTTAACACTTAGATATGGGTTTTTGGAAAGAACACAGGTCACCAACTCCATGAAGTAGTGAACTGGTCTTTGTGTTGGAAAATACTTAAGGTATTTATCCAGAAATTATGTTCATTAAATTCCAAACCATCATCAAAACCTGCTTCGTTGTTAACTGGGAACTCCCACAGTTTCCCCTCTTTCGTCCACTGGATCATCTTTCAAAAACCATTCTGAAAGGGCATTCATTCACTGCAAATAACTCCCTAGAAATTCCACATCCCAACGTGAAGGTGCTGTTTTATTTCAGGTGCCTCTTCAGTAACTGTTTTAACATCAGAAACATTAAGTTTCTTCTCCTTGAATATATTTTTCCTAAAATAGCTGGCAGACTCACTGACTCTGAACTGCAGGGACATTCAGGGAGGAACTGGCTTCAGAGTGAGGGCTGTCCATGCTCTGGATTGAGACTGTCTCCGTCCAAATTGTAGTTTGGCACCTTAAGAGCTGGGCAAGTTACACAACTTGATTTATTTCCCTGTGTGAGAATAAGCAATCATCTTTTCTGTCAAAGAACAGTTTAGGCAGCCGCCATGTTGGTTGCATGATTTGCAGCTCCCCTGGGCACCGCCATCTTGAAATAGCAAAGGCCAACCCCTCCCTTTGAATTAGCCAATCACAAAAGACTGTGAGCCTGAGCTCCAATCAAGAGTGAGGGAAGGTCATGTGCATCAGAATTAAAAAACTAAGCAGACACCTACTCAGTGTGCCTGTGCTTCTAGTCCATGTGTGTGTGCACACTCCTGCAGGAGTAAAGATATTTGTCTTGCTGCCCATCTCTGTGTTCTACCAGTATGCTTTGTGTTCTACCAGCACCCCTGAATTTTGGGCCTTGCCTTATTTCTAACACCTGCTCCTCAGTTTCCTGGTCTCTAAAATGGGGATAACAATATGTACCATTTAGATTTGTCTGAAATAAGGTCAGATGTGCAAAGTGCTTCAAGTAGTGCTTAGAAAGTATCTATCAAGGGTAGGTCAGTGATTGTTCATAGGAAGTGGTGTTGAGATTCTGTTCAAAGAAAACTGTTTAAATAACATTGGGTGATCTCTGAATTGCTTTTTACAGGGGGTGGCGTCAAGTAATAGACAGGCCTCGGTTTTGCTAAAAACCTCAACTTAAAATAGCAGGCAATTTTGAAATCCTGGAGAGATGAGGTAAGAGGTAGAGGAGAGAAGAAAGGGACCTTGGTAGAAAGGATAGAATTCTTTTAAATGAAGTTTTAAAATTGTTTTGCCCATGATATCCAAGACGTTTTTAATCAAATCAACTCTTATCATCGTGAGTGGTGTTGGGAGGAAAAGTTTTCCACTCATTTAGGTTCCTGTTTCAGGGCATGGGAATTAACTGATGAAAGCTAGATTAACCGCAGAGACTAGACAAAGTTTATTCATGTGCATATGAAGCACAAAAGGGTGGAAAGAGGATGAAATAGAGTGCTCAAGGCAGGCTCCCAAGACCACAGGACCTTATGAAGCCACATCAGTGACTGGCCTGATCCCAGGTGCAGGAGGGAAAGTGAAGGAAAGTACATTTTTGCCCCTTCCATCGATGCCTGGAAATTAATCTCTGAAATCCTCCTAGAACAAGGACAAAAGGGTAAAATTCTTTCAAGGCTGTACAAGTTATCATTCCTGTTGATGATTCCCATTTTATTAGACTTCTCATTTCTCTTTCCAAGCCCATTTCACTTCCATCCATCCAACAGTGTGAACTGGGAAAAAAAGTGGCTCCAACATCTGAGCCCTTGCTTGAGGCCAACCAGGTACAGGTTGCACTTTCCCAGAGGTTGGTTCTGACCTGTGTGTGAGCCCACCAGGTGCAGTCAATAGCCTGGTCTCTAGAACACACAGAGAAGGACCCAGTCTCCTCCCTCCTCCTTCCAGCCTCCTGACACTATCAGTTTTCCTCAGCCCCAAGTACAGAGTGCATCTTCTCTATATCCTTTCCCACCCCGAGTGCCAGCCCTGGATATTGCTCAAGGTGTCTGAGGGAAGACAGAGACTTGGGAAAAGACCTAATTACCTTTCAGGATAGGTAATTCAGTAATCGCCTTGATTGTACCCATTTTAGCAGAGCCTTCCTTCCCTTGTAGGACCAGCACCAGTGCTCCTTTCCTTATTTGAGGGTAACCAACTTGTGCCAGCTCTTCTGATAGCTTATCACAGTGGCATTAATCATTGAATAGGATTTCTGAGTGAAAGAAAAAGAGCTGATGCCCTGGTTTGGTGGTTCAGTTGGTTGGAGCATCATCCTGGGCACCAAAAGGTTGCAGGTTCAATGCCTCGTCAGGGCACATACTGAGGTTGTGGGTTTAATACCTGCTTGGGGTGTGTGTTGGGAGAGGGAGATGGAGGAAATGACGAATGGATGTTACTCTCTCACATTGATGTTTCTCTCTCTCTCTTCCTCTTCTTTCTCTCTCTCTCTAAAAAAAAATCAATAAATACATATTCTCAGGTGAGGAAAGAAAGAAAACAACTGATAAGAGAGGAGAGCAGAACACCCGAGGGAGCTGGGTGCCTGGACTCTTCAGTCTCCACCAGAGCCACAGACTTTGTCTTATCCTGAGGAGAGCTAAGCAATTAATTCAAGGACTTTGTTTTAGATCCAAGTGCTGAGAATTCTCTCCGCAGAAACAGCCCCTACAGTTGTAATACAAACCAGGCCTTGATAAGAGCTTGGAACAGGTGAAGACGTGGTTATGAGAAAGCAATGGGATAAAAGGGGTGGAGTTGGGGAAATCAGAGAAGGTTTCAGAGCAAAGATTACCTTGGGGACCACTTTTAAGGATAAATAGGAGTTTTGTTTTTTTTATTAGGAGTAGGGGAAGGGCAATTCAGATTTTTAAAAAATAATAAAAGTCCACCAAGAGAAATAGATGCTCCTGGAAGAGCACTGTGTATTTAGAAAATAACAAATTCCTCCATGTGACTGGGAGGAGGTGAGGGATGGCACAGAAAAGAAAACTGTAGGGCCAAATAGAAGTACCTTCAATACCACGCAAAAGACTTCAATATGTAAAAGATATAGACCAGTGATGGCGAACCTTTTGAGCTCAGCATGTCAGCTTTTTGAAAACCCCTAACTTAACTCTGGTGCCATGTCACATATAGAAATTTTTTGATATTTGCAACCATATAAAACAAAGACTTATATTTTTGATATTTATTTTATATGTTTAGATGCCATTTAACAAAGAAAAATCAACCAAAAAAATGAATTCGCATGTCACCTCTGACACGCATGTCATAGGTTCGCCATCACTGATAGAGACAGTTGCTTTGAACTCAAAGAATGAAGGACACAAGCAATGGAAAGGAACTTCCATTATTTTCCCATTATACACACAAGGAGACTGAAGGTCACAGCAGTCCCAAGGTCAGACAGCACCTGGGCACAGAAACAGAAACCAGTCTCAGGTCCCCAACTTCCAGGGTGTGCCCTGGGTGGGGAACATGCTCTCAGGATATGCACCCAAAGGACTGCAATATCTCTTGAAATTGATCTCTTCTTATAGTTCTTATATCCCGGAGAGTTCTCCCACTGTCCTCCCTGTGGTGAAGTGTGGTAGGCAAAGGCAGGATAGCTTTGCTGCTGCCCCAACCTATGGAGTGATGAGGACTGGGAACTCATACTGAGGTACCATCAGGGGTACTTCCATTGCAGCAGCTGGGGTGAGGAAAGTGGAGGCAGGGAGGGAATGAGCTCTAGGCTCTGGGTGCATTGGTAGATTCTACTAGAGACACTGGAGGAAGGGGAGCCAGCTTAGGAGGAAGAGGTCCCCAGGAGAATATCTACTCCAACCAGCATCTCTCCCTCTCTTTTTTAAATTTTTTTAATTCTTTATTAGTTAAGGTATTACAAATGTGTCCTCATTCCCCCCCCCCCTTAAATCCCCATCCTCCTCCCGCACCCTACTCATGCTCTCATCCTCCTGTTGTCCATGTCCATTGGTTTGGCTTATATGCATGCATACAAGTCCTTTGGTTTATCTCTTCTCCTTGCCCCCT
>NW_006296629.1:846773-847260 GCF_000327345.1 Myotis davidii | reverse complement strand
TTGACCGTTTTTTGATTGGATTGTTTATCTTTCTATTGTTAAGTTGTATGAGTTCCCTGTAAATGTTGGAGATTAAACCCTTATCGTGATATCATTGGCAAATATGTTCTTCTTGTTTTGTTAATGGTTTCCTTTGCTGTGCAAAAGCTTTTTATTTTGATGTAGTGCCATTTGTTTATTTTCTCTTTAATGTCCATTGCCCTAGGGGCATTGTCAGAGAAGAAATTCCTTCGACATATATTTGCGATTTCATTGCCTGTGGATTCCTCTAGTATTTTTATGGTTTCCCATCTTACATTTAAGTCTTTTAACCATTTTGTGTTTATTTTTGTGTATGGTGTGAGTTGGTGGTCTAGTTTCATCCTTTTGCATGTATCTGTCCAATTTTCCCAACACCATTTATTGAAGACACTGTCTTGACTCCATTGTAAGCTCTTGCCTCCTTTATCAAATATTAATTGAGTGTAATGGCTTGGGGCAATTTCTT
>NW_006296629.1:837872-845336 GCF_000327345.1 Myotis davidii | reverse complement strand
TTTATAGATACTTGTTTGTCGCCATTTTTATTCTTTACCCCTGTGTTCCTTCTTTGTTGCCTATTTTTTCTTTTTACAGCAGACCCTTTAGCATTTCTTGCATTGCTGGTTTGGTGTAATAAACTCCCGAAGTCCTTTTTTGTCTGTAAAGCACCTGATTTCACCCTCAATTTTGAGTGATAGCCTTGCTGGGTACAGTATTCTTGGATTCAGACCCTTCCTTTGCATGACTTTATATATTTCATTCCATTCCCTTCTTGCCTGATGTGTTTCTGTTGAGAAATCAGTCGCTAGTCTGATGGGAGCTCCTTTGTAGGTGACTTTCTGTCTCTCTGTGGCTGCTGTGATGGCCTTTCTTGATGTGCTGTTTCAAGTGCATGAGATTACCAAGGTGGGATTTGTTCTTAAAATTCTTGTTCTTGGTTTTAGTTTAGAGAGTTAACAACATCCCTCACTGATGGCCCAACAAAAATGCGGTTAAATACTAAAGAACACGAGCACATAAAGGCTAAGGTAAACTCAGAAATTTGTTCTTTGCAAGTTAGGCTCAACTCCCCTGTCTAAAGGGAAGAAATTCTGGTCTTCACTTGGCTCTCGGAATTCTGGTGGCGCAGCGCCCCCTGCGGGCCAATGCGGTGTCCGCCAGCACCGTAGGCTGACTCCCAAGGCTCTGCTGCAGCATGCAGTTGCCAGGCTGGCCACCTCCCCTCCAAGAAGTGGCTCCTTCCTGTGCTTTGCCCCTCGATCAGGGTTTATTTCTATAAAGGAATCGGGTTTCCCTCTCCGGTGTCGTCCCTAATCCCCTCCGCAGTAGTCATTGGGGAGAAGAGAAATGAAGGTTGGGCAGGGAAGAACCCGGACCAGTGCCACAGGGGGTTCTTATTAAAGCAACTCCTGGAAAAATCAACCCAGCCAACCCAGACCTGTGTAGCCTCTCAGTGACTGCGAGGCTTTTCCAGAGTACATGAGTTAATGTGGGCTCCCTCCACCCTAACTTCTCCACCCCCACCTAGTCCTGAACCAAAAAACCTGGACACAGTGACAGGAGTGTGGGGTGGAGAGCAGAGTTGGTGTGGAAGGAGAGGCTGTGAGAGAGATGCAGGAGCTGGTGACTGGGAACAAAGAGGGATCCCTATGTAAAGGAAGAAGCATTTACAGGGAAGACTGGGTGGGCCTCAAATATTAGAAGGTATACAGTGCAAGTAACTGAGCCTCCCATGTCAGGTCTGGGCGGGGCCTAGTCATCCAGGTGGATAGGTGTCCCCTTCTCACAGGCCACAAGGATGGGCCTGGTGAAGTCCTTGTTATGGTCGTGGCAGTGTGTGTGTGTGTGTGTGTGTGTGTGTGTGTGTGTGTGTGTGTGTGTTTTGGAGGGCACGGGGGTGGCATCTCTGCACTAGCAAAGCAGTCAGTGACTCTGACATTGTGAGTACTGTTGTGACCATTCTGCACAGAATGACTGTTGGTGCAGGGCACACATGGAGTTCTACAGAAATCTGCTATGGTGGCCAAATCCTCCCGAATAAAGGTGTTGATCTGCTTGCATTTACACCTATGGATCAGCCAATATCATCTCATCATCATATCACAGTATCTACCAGTGGTGTCCTCCAGGAACCCATGACCTGGAGTGGTCTACATGTTGTGGCCTGGAGTGAAGACAGTTTGCTCCAAGAAGAGGAGGAAAAGCAAGATTCACATCAGATTCATGTTTCCTGTGAAAGCAGGTCAATAAAGAGCAGAGTCAGAGACCTGGCTATGGTCCTTTTCTAAGAACTCTTACCCAAACACTTAAAGTTGTAAACTTCCCCTCTTGCCACTGTGTACAATTATTCTCTTGCACTCATGGCAACTACTGTTTCACATCCTCCTCCCAGCTCACACCTCTTCTTTTCTCTAGGTAAGAGGTGAGGAGTGGAGAGAACTACTTGTCAGTAAAGGAGGTTCCTTTCACTCACTCATCCCTTTTGGGGGCTGTCATACAAAGTTACTTTAAATTCAAAGTGATTTTTGCTCCTCACTTGAGCAAACCAGCTAACCTATAAACTTCCATTTCTAAAGTTTTTACATCCATCAGCCATCAACACTACAGCCTGTGATGGAGGTGAGTATCACTGCCAACCCTTTTCAACAATGCACTGGCTGGGAAAGGAATTGACAGATCCTTAGGCCTTGCATCTTACAAAATATTTCCACTTCCATGAATATGTATGCCTGTTTAAACTTCTATGAAGAAGAAAAAATTGTGAGCATTTCAACTCAAATGGGGTATGTCATGTTTCCCCCACATATTTCTCTGACTCAAAATAAAAATTCCAAATGCTTCCTTGTCTAGGGCCCATCATTCTCAACTGGTGATCAGGTTAGTTGAGTAATGACTGGGTGTCAGTTTCCTGGATCTAATACTCTGACTCCTTTTTTTGAATACCTGGGAGTTCCAAGGAAGGGTTTTTGCAGAACAGATGACATCCACAGAGACAGATGTGTCCCTCTCAGAAACAGATAGTCCTAGCACAAATGGAACCTCCATTGCCTCTGTCCTTTCTCTAATCCTGTAGAAATCGCATTGTGGATGTTTTATTCCCAGACCTTAGGGTGAAGGCCATAAGAAAAACTCTCAGGCCTGTCAATAATCTTAAACAGATTGTCTAGTAGGACTAATTAAATACTTACTATTGCACATCTAGAGTGTTTATCAGCATCATAAGACTGCCTATGACATTACTACAAACATGAAGATAAAAACCTGTATCGTGGGGCCTGTCCCAGCTTGCTATAGGCAGCCTGCAAATCACCTCATTCTTCTACTCCTCATCTCTAAGGTGAAGGGTATAGAGTGACTAAAGATCACTTTCAGTCTTGTCATTCTCTGTCTTTCACTCCCTAGTTTCATGTTACTGTGTGTGATTGTGTGTGTGTTTGGATATTGCTTTACATATGTCCAAGTAAGGAGAAATATTTTGTTTCAGGTTGAATTTCTATTTGAGAATGTTAATCCAATGATGCCAAATTTTTCTTAAAATCAGTTGTTAGTGACTTTAGGCCAAAAAAGTAATCACTTTTGTGTAAAGATTGCATTGGTTTTGTTTCCACAATTAAAATGGAGTGTGCTTGATAAGGGGTGAAGTTACCTGAGACTTGGATCTCCATTACAGTAAAGCAAGGGAAGAAATCAGCACATATGACTTTCCAGAACTCAAAAATCCACTAGTTTAGGAAATTTGCTAGTGAAGACAGTGGGTGGTACACACAGTCAATCAACAAGTTGTGAAATAAGTAGATTTTATACTTTTTACTGGGTTTCCTGAGCAGATCGGTCTCAAAAGCCTTTTGTCTAACTAGACAACTAGGCAAACACTAACTAATTTCCGGGAAGAAACAGATTTGAGACCAAATACCTACATTTCAATAGCCTTTAACTTCTAGCTGCTTTATAATTGGCCAAAAAAAAAAAAAAAAAGAGGAACTACTTCTTTTTGAACTTTACTATGCTCAGTTATTATTGTTTGATTCACACAATAATTCCGACAAGTATGTGTTAACATTTACCAATTTCACAATTTCAGGCATTTGTGGCCCTGAATAACTGATCATTGAGTTAAAGTGCAGTCCTCTGGAGTGCTCTACGTGGGCAAGTTGTATGTATAGGACCTCATTACTCAAAAGTAGCTGAGCTCTGATTCAAACCAATGTCCTTTATCTAACCTTAACTTTCTGAAGAGGGTATGTGGCAGGCAGCAGGGCAAGAAAAGATTTAGGAATTTATTCTTCATGAAAAAAAATTCAGCTTTGTACAAATAGAAAGGTACTTTTGTAGTGTGAGGCTCACCTAGGCCCCTAAAGATAATGAAGAATAAAAAGCACATTATCTAAAATTAGTAGTTGTGATTGGTGGCAGTTAATGAACAATACATGGCTTACCCAACAAAATTTATATGAGGAAATTTAGTTTTAGGTAAAATGATTTCTTATTTTAAAAAGTATTTTAATAAATTGAACATGAAAGAGAGCTGGTGACTCATCATGTACTTACAAATATATGCAGTGTTGCTGACTTCCATTTTTATAGCAGATTGAAGAAGAATAGATGCAGTCAAGTTAAGATAGAAAAGTACAGACAAAGAGGTCTACCAAAGAGTTTTCAAAAATGGGTTAAATAACACCTGGGAACATTTACAAACCATTATCAATGACTGACACTGGTATCAACACTCTTACAAGAAGCAAAGAAAAATAAAAAACAGCCTCCTTTTTCTCAGGAACGTTCACGACAGTCACCCTGGTACCAGAAGGGAAGGACAGCAGGGGTAAGGGGGGGTAAAGTGGTGCGGAGAGCTGTGACCCACTGGAGGAGGGGACAGGGACAAACAGCAGAGTGGGGAGTATTGGTTGTTTGGGGTGGGCCAGTTATCACTTCATCTTTTAGAAACTATCTTCCAGTTTTCTTCAGAAAACTAACCTTCCACCTCACCCCAGTCTGTGGTTTGGGTGGATTGGCTCTACCACAGCTCCAGTGATGTGCTGATCAGTGCCTGTGCCTTATTTCCCTGGACAAGGTGGTTGCTTCTGAGACGGGCACTTGACCCAATTAGAGACATTTACTAGGAGTATCAGGGGATGAAGGCAGGTGCCATTTTCTGCTGGACTTGCAAGGTCTAGAGTAGCTGCAGCCATTGTACAAATAATGTGAGGGATGTCTGACTGATAGTGGAGCTTTGGTGGAGGAAAAGGGAGCATAAAAATAGATAAAGTGGGTTCTGTTTTCATCATCTGAGTTCTGATAAGCTGCTCATTAAGCCGTAACTATCCTCTATTGCTTACCATCGTTTAACTGTATATTTAACTTCTTACAACACCAGAAAGACCACATAGTTGGAGTTAAGGGGTTTTGAGTTGCTTTAAGTTGCAGAAAGAAAAGTATAGTGAATTTTAGATTAGAAACCCATACAGTGACATTTAGTCATTCCTAAACATGCAAGAATAACATTTTTTTAAGTAAAATAGTCAAAGCAGATCTCCTTGAAAAATGACTTGCAATCAAAGATTTGAGGAAGTGAGGAAGTTAGCATGCACATTGGAGATGGAGTGAGGCTGGGGTGGCCCTAAGAGAGGATATACATGGTGTCATCAAAGAATGGCAAAGAGGCCAGGGAACTACAGAACATGAGTGAGAGGGAGAATAAGCAATTCATTCTGAAGTAACAGGTTGGGGAATTTAGATCCTGTAAGAGCACATGAGCTTTTGTAAGGATTTTAACTTTTACTCAAAAAGAAACTAGAGAATTTTAAGCAGAGTTGCATCATCTGAGTTATGTTTTAAAATGATCATTCTGACTGCTCTTGTAGTAGAGGTCAAGGGTGGAAGCCAGAAGCTCAGTAATCCCAGTGAGAGGTGATGTGGATCAGATTGGAGGTAGCACTTAAGTCACTAAGAGGTGGTCAGACTCTCTATGTGTTTTGAAGAAATAAACAAGAGACTTCACTGACTTGTGGGTTACATGTGGGCTGTAAGAGAAAGGATAATTATTTAAGAATTTTAGAGGATAGAATTACCTTCAACTGAGATGAGGAATGAGCAGGTTGGAGGAAAGAGTAGGAAGTATGAGAAATATTTCCATTGGAAACATGTTATATTTGATATGCTTAATTAATAATACACCGAAGAGGAGATGTTCAGTAGAAAGCCTAGGGTTCAAGAGCAAAAGCTGGACTGAAGGTTTGAGTTTTCTTAGAAAACTGGTAGTTTAGAACGTTGAGAATAGGTAAAGTCATAAAGGGGAGTGCCTGTAGACATAGGACAGAGGGAATAAGTTTGCAAATCTCCAACATCATGGGGCCACGGAGAAGGGGAAGGCCTGATGAAGGAAACTAAGAGTCAGTGATGTAGGGGAGAAAAATCAGAAAATGGTGCTGTGCTATAAGCCAACTCACATCCTTGACACAACTACCTCTCTTGAGGGCACCAGGACTGATCTCACGATGCTTTTCACCCCAGTTTCTGTCACACAAAAACTCATTGCCAGATCATTTTTGTCAAGGAGCAGGGCATAATCAACTCTGATAATGCTGTTGAGCATGAAAAATAAATCCTGTCAGTGGGGGTGGGTCTTACTGCAAATACAACGACCACCACTATAATGGAGCTGAGGAGTATGGGGAATTGACTGAAGTGATGTCCAAATTTCTGGGTCTAGAAAGACTGTTTTCTTCAAGTGATGAGCAGGAATATGGTCCACACTTGTGCTATCTCTAGAGGAGGAAATGAGTGAGTAATAGGGCATCTGCATTTTTTTCCACTGACATAGGGTTCTCTCCTTAACCATACCCCAGACTCGAAGTGCTTCATATTCTCTGTGTTTCTTCATCTCTCCTCATCCTCTAGGTACTCACCTGAGCTAATTACTGCATCACACCCTCCTTCCTTCTCACACATTCATCTCTACCTTCCCCTTTCTTTTCTTCCCCTCCATCTCATTACCTTGACTAGCAGGTTCTCTTGGAGATCTCTATTGATTACAGATCAAACCGTATTGTTTTGGGATTGCCACATAGTACTAAAAGAATCTTCAGAGCAAGAAAACATCATTTTAATACCCCCTTCTACCATTAATTTTTTAATAAGCTTGATATATCACCCAAAATACACTATATCACAAGTAGAAAGTGAAAGGGGGTTTTTTTTTAACGTTTTCAGGAGTTCTTTTCATCTCAGATTCTATTTAAAAATCTAATACCCAGAATAAGGAATTTAGGTTTGGGGGCAGGACTTTGGTTGACATTTATGAATTATTTGTCTATGTAAATCTGATTTTCCCAAAGAACTGTGCTTTTAGCAAAAGGTATAATTATCTAAAATAAAAATTGATCTTATTTAAAGATTGCATCATTTAAAGACTATTCAAACAATTTTTAAACAGATTTTGTGGTAGGGAAGATAATAAATCCTGTCACTCAGAGCTGTCATTCTACTGAGCAAGAGCACAGATCAGCACAGAAGATTATAGGGTGATTACAAGCCTCTGACACTAGATTAGAGGACTGATAGATACCCTGGAAGACACCTCTCAGTCAGCAGACATCAATGTAGTTTGTAGTTTCCTCCTTGGTTATCTCTAATAAGGTCTGTTCCATTTACTACCTTTGTTTTTTGTTTTAACTTTTACACATATATATATATCCTATCTAATGAAAGAGAAACATGGTAATTAGCCGTACCTCTGCTACCCTTCCTATTGGCAAATCAAGGCGATATGCAAATTAACTGCCAGCCAAGATGGCGGCCGGCAGCCAGGCAGCTTGAAGCGAACATGAGGTTTGCTTGTTTGCTTCAGTGACAAAGGACTCCAACATTCCCCGCCTACCGCTGCTGGCCTCTGAGCTTGCACGTTGAAACATTGTTACAAATATAGAAGCTAAACAAAACCCCAGAAACCTGATTTCAGCCAGCCGGGATCTTAGAGCTAG
>NW_006296629.1:806276-836968 GCF_000327345.1 Myotis davidii | reverse complement strand
GAAAAACCCTAACTTAACTCTGGTGCCGTGTCACATATAGAAATTTTTTGATATTTGCAACCATAGTAAAACAAAGATTTATATTTTTATATTTATTTTATATATTTAAATAATATTTAACAAAGAAAAAGCAACCAAAAAAATGAGTTCGTGTGTCACCTCTGACACGCGTGTCATAGGTTCGCCATCACTGATAAATATATTGTTTTTATTATTGATTTCAAAGAGGGAGAGGGAGAGAGAGATAGAAACATCAATAATGAGAGAGAATCATTGACCAGCTGCCTCCTGCACACCCCACACTTGAGATCAAACCCGCAACCCGGGCATGTGCCCTGACTGGGAATTAAACTGTGACCTCCTAATTCATAGGTCAACACTCAACCACTAAGCCATGCCAGCCGGGCCACCTACCTTTGTTTTAACAGTCAATCAAGAGTCCTGTAACTTCTTACACCCAAGAGAAAACTTTGTTTGATAGGTGCTATGTATCCCAAGATATCTTGGCTTTGCTCTTCATTTATATGCATTATAATTTTCCATTGAGCATTGGAAATGAAGGAAGTCAACACCAAACGGGTGTACATATTGTATTCTAGACATTTATATTACGCCTCACAACAATGCTGTCCTATAGGTAACTCTCTCTTCCACTTTTTTAGAGATGATATCCAAAGTGACCCATCATCAGCTGTACTATGTCTGCACCACAAGAAATTTTACTGTTTTCCTGGGAGAAAAGAAAAGGCAAGCTCATTGTCTGAGGTCACATGGTTGGTAAATAGGAGAACTGAGTCAAACTCTGATCTGTCTCTTTTAGAAGCTCATGTACTTCTACAGAAAACCAAGTTAGTTCCTCTTAAGGGAAAGTGGAAGGCAAGGAGGAGACTGAGATGGAGTAAGGGACAATGTTCCATGCAGGATATACCCTGGTTTTGAAGGAAGAACATACCTTCACAATGTCAGAAAGTAAGGATCTTCCAAAGAAAGGGCACCATTTACTAAGAATATCTGCAGTAATAACTATTGTTGTGAAATAAGTGGATTGCCACAAACTAAAAATTCTGGAAAGTAAACTGTAGAGCTAGGCAAACGCAACTATTTATAGACATTAGGCATCCCTGAACACAGCTCCATTTCACCTGTTCTTTTAATTAATATTATTTTATCACCTCATGTTTTTACACAGCTTGGTCCTAAGCAAAAATATACATAAAGTTATGGACCAATGTAAATTATCAAATAACACACGACAATGAACACTTTTCAAGAGCTGTAATTTGAAAATACCATATTGAAAAAAATGGTTTTCATGAAGAATAAAGGACCCAATGAGAGGAGAAAACAATGAAGCCCAACATCAGTGATTTGGGCCATATTTATAAAATTCCACACAAAGGAGAGAACAAATCACAATGGTACTGTATTCTTATTACAAAATTGTTCTCTAATTGTTTGCTAAGACAGTTCTCCAAATTTAACACTGACCTGACAAAAGATGGAATTCTTGTGATTTTCTGTTTCTCTGTGCTCTGATTTCATGGGTAAAGCAAGATATTAAAGAGAAACTTTTCCTCTTTCATTTTAGGTAACGCTTCCTAAAAAATAGGGAGTTGCCAATCTGAGTTGCTTTCCACCAAAATAGGACTTGGTCAGAAAAAGATAAAACCTGAGTTCTCGTTCTAATGCCTTCACCTTGGGGAGTAAAGAAAACAAGCCTGCTCTAGCTCATCGGAAACAGTAGAGAGGATTAGAGCAGTACTAGATATCACATTGACAACTTGATGATAGGATCAATATTCCTTATAAAGATAGCTTTTACCATATGTAATGTTCTGTGCAACATATTTTGCATACATGCATATATTCCACTTAAATTTCTCCTACAAAATTGTTTTGTCTGTATTATTGTTATCAGTGTTTTACAGATTAGAAGACAGGCACAGAGAGGGATAGTAACTCACCAACTCTTTTAATAAAAGTCTCTGATTTTTAAAAGTTGGGACTGAAAACTGGACAAGGCTATTCAAAACCTATACTCTTTATCACAGTACCACAATACTTATAGAATCATTTTATTTACAAACATGCCAACACAAAACATAATTAATTAATTTTCTTGAGCCCTGAGAACTAAGCTAATGCCTTCATGTACTTAATATGCATTGGTTCAATTTCAATTGACGGAAACTTTTCAATTTTTTTTGGAAAACACAGTATTATCCCTCCGCAGACATACATGTCCATAATTCCATCTGAATTATCTTTATCCCCTCTCCAGGGAGGGGAAGTACTTCTTATAGCTGAGGAAAAGGAGAAAGCCTCATGTGTAAGGACCCCTATACAAAAGGAAAGCAGGGCTGTGGCCACCTTGCTGACTCCCAAAGACCACGGAGAGCCCAGCACACCAAATGTCTTTTGATCTTAGCTAAATCCCACTCCATTTGCTGCAATTCCATTTACCTGAAACATGTTATTAGGACAGTCCTTCAAGGGGTACCAGCAAGCAGTGTTGATTGTTCTTCCCCCACAAGATCCTGCATTAGGAAAGCCATGTGCAGGAAGGCACTGTCAGTTAGCATCTCCCTATCAGCAGCTTAAAGGCAGACATTGCAAGAGTACCCTGGGCTGAAGAAATTGCTGATGATGGGCTCATTGTTTTGTACATGGGCCCCTGTTAAAAGAGACATTGACTAATGCTGAGGCCATTGTTTTCGACACGGGTTTTTACCACAGATGCAGAAGTCTTTGCCTGAGACAATACCTTAAAATGCTCCTAGATTCCAACAGTGACTTAATAATACCAGGGCATCATTTTGGCTATTCCTCTCAGTGGAAATATGGGTCAAGTCTAAAAACGTGCACTAAATTGGTCTGCAAGGGAGTCTGTGCTAATGAAAAACAAAACAAAACAGAAAGAGCACATGAGAAGTTCCTTTTGTCTATTAAAGACAAACTTACATCAAAGTTACAGTGTACTTTAATTAACATAGGCTTATATACTTTCCTGCATCATATAAAGAAGTCCTCTCCAACAGATCTTGAATATCACACTGAGGAAAGCTGTAGAGAAAACATCCAGAAAAATCTAGGAGGCATGCTCTGAATACAATTTTAAAGGAAAAGCATGGTTGCAAATTGGGCAGGGTGTTATGTGAGTTGCTACTCAGGACACTTGTAACAAGGCTGATAGGTCATAAAAGCATTGTCCACAGGAGCCAGGCAGGAGCCATCACTGAGTGAACACACAGGATGTGAATAAGGAGGGAGCAGTAGGGTCAGCGGAGACCCCTGTACAGTTGCTCTCTTCAACACACTCAGTTGCTGACTCAGCTCTAATTGATTCCTTATGGTAATGGAAACTCAGTGCACCAATCCTGATTTTTAAAAATAAGATAGACATGCAAATTTATGTGAACTCTCCTAATTTGAAAAGTGAACATCAAAAATCCACTATTATAAAGAACACTGTATGTGCTGATCAGAACAGGTTTTTGACCAGATACACTCCTGTGACTGCAGTATATGCCTTTTACCTCATAATATAGACACTGGGTTACAGGACTTTCTACCTAATGTGGCTGTCAGCAACACAGAGAAGTGACTCTACATCTAATGCAATTTTACGTCTTCGTCACTGATGAAAATGATTTCCATAAAGCATACATTATAAAAATATCTGTAATGGTGACAAAAAATTTAGTGATCTAAAAGAAACTGCTTCATGATAAAAGATATTTTTTTAAATATATTTTATTGATTTTTTACAGAGAGGAAGGGAGAGAGATAGAGAGTTAGAAACATCGATGAGAGAGAAACATCGATCAGCTGCCTCCTGCACATCCCCCACTGGGGATGTACCTGCAACCCAGGTACATGCCCTTGACCGGAATCAAACCTGGGACCTTTCAGTCCACAGGCCGACGCTCTATCCACTGAGCCAAACCGGATTCGGCCATGATAAAAGATATTAATGAATTTCAGCAAGAAGAGGATTTAAGGCTGAGTGTTACTAGCTCTGCATGGGGTCCTGACAAGGTTACTACTATGTCCTTATTGACATAAGGAAACAAGAATCAAAGAATGGCATTTCCAAATAACAGGAATATAAGAAGGTAGTAAAAAATGATGTGACTCTTTTTGTTAAAAGGGTATATGATACCATTTAAGGGTTGAGTATAATTTTCTAACCTACAGGTTGACCAGAAATTTAACACCTTTTAGTATGAGGCCCGCCCCCCGGATGTCTGTCTCCTCTCTGCACAATTTCATTTAAATGACACTACAGGTTTACTCTGGGGCAGATTCTACAGAAAGACTTTCCCCTAGTTGTTTTCAAGTTATAATACTTCACAGAAAGTGAACAAATCAAGTCATGTGTTAAAACATGTAAAAGTGAATCTCATACAAGGGGAGCAAACAACAAATCTCAAGGATACGTAGTAAGAAACTACATCTTCAGGATTTTAAGCAACAAGGAGCTCAAAGCTCAAGATGGCAGCACAAGGAGGTGATGAGATGGAGAACGTTGGCTGAGGGGGGAACAGGGAGATCACTCAGTGAAGGGGACCTGTGTCCCTCCTGTGCAGACAGCCTTTAGGCTCCCTTTATGCTGAGAACTAGGCCTGCCTTTCTGTACTTCAGTCCCTCAGTGCCCTCACCAAGTTGAGTTCTAAAATCTATGGCCATTCTGCAGCCAGTGGGCAGTTTTCCCAACAGAAACCAGAGACACGGGCAGAGCTCTGCACTGCAGGAACTCCAGCCATTGGGGTTGTACCACAGAAGCAGCAGCCAGCTGTCCTGGGGTATCTGTTCATCAACAAAGGACAAAACAAGAGGCTCATTGCAAAACTGGGCCATGTGCCAATCTGTGGGATTCTGCACATCTTAGACTCAAACCCCTCCTGGCTCTGCTGGCCCCACCCACAGGAGCTGATCTATATCTTCAGTCCAGAGGACAGGAGAGACCAGCTGCCCCTGAGACCCAGGACCACCAGCTGGATCTGTTCTCACAGCAGCCACAGCACTGGACTGGGTAAGACAATGATCCACTCCTGAGGTTGGGACAGGAGGACCAGTGATGGGACAGAACTGCCAGGGGACCAAGCTTGGGCTAGTACCCAGAACAAAAGACAGACTTGCGGGAGCTGAAGGGAAAGGAAACAGAACCTTGGTGACAGCAGGGGCCCTTCAGGGTGACAGATGAAGGGGTGTGTCCCAACTGGGCAGGGATGCAGGAGATGCTTCTCTTTTGACAGGAAACATGGTTCCAACACAGCGGGATTCCCAGCTTTGTCTCCTTCTGCTGCTGGGGCTCATGGGAATGGTGATCTCCTTCCATGCCCCACCTGGGGGTCTAAGCTGGGCTCAGTGGTTTGAAGTTCAACACGTAAACATGACCAATGCTCAATGCACCATTGCAATGCAGCCGATTAACCACCTTAATTATATGAGTTTCCGGAGGCCGTGCAAAGGGGAAAATACTTTCATCCACACATCGCTTGCTGCTGTCGTTAATCTTTGTTACACAGCAAATATAACCTGCCGTAATGGACGTGATCAAAATTGCTATAGAAGCCGACTTGCAGTGAATCTTACCTACTGCAACCTCACCAGACCAGCACATCCTTACAATCGGTGCCAATACCAGCAAGTAGCCTTACTGAGAAACTACAGTGTTGCCTGTAACAATAGACACATTCCAGTTCATTTCGATAGATTCTACTAAGCTCTGTGCCCACAGTCACAGCCATGGCCCCATGCCGCCATCCACCCTGGATATCAGCACCAGTCTCACTACCAGCCCACAACCCCTTTAACTCTGCTGCACTGCAGCTCCTGTGCACCGGCAATAAACTCCTTTGCAGAATGACCTACCAAATTCTGTCTGATTAATGAGTAATAAATTATATGAGAAATGTAAACTTGTTTGTTGTCATCTAAAACAGGGATAAAATACCACGTGTGATTTTTAGCTATGGAGATATTTTTCTTTAAAAGAGCATAACAGTTCCACTGGTATTACTGGTTACAGTAGGGCTGGATCCTGGGTCCAATGTGGAATGAGATCACCTGTTCAGGTGGCACATTCACAGGCTCTAGTGCTGCCTAGAGAAGATGGGAAGTCTTCCCTGGCCATTTCTATGTCCTGGAAAAGGGAGAAGCTGGTCCTGAGGTGGTGGAAGGGCAGGGAGGAGGCACAAAATTGGGATGTCTCAGGGTGAGGATGCTCTTGCCCATTTTAGCCTCCACTGCTGCCCGCAACGGGAAATCAGTGGCTCATTCACACTCAAGTCAGAAAGGAGCACTGGCTCTAGGATTGGGGGGTTGTAGAGCCACAGAAAGAAAGGCTGGATAATGAGATTTCCTGCCCCACTTCCATCACAGGGCTATACTCAGGAATAAATGAGGAACAAAAAGAGAAATCACTTGACAAAATGTGGTCAGGAGCAGCATTCATGTGATTGTTTGGGTGACAGGGGTTGGGAGATGTCTTTTTGGAGTGTCTCCCTTTCGCTAATACAGAGGTGGCATGTCATCAAATCTCTACCTCTACCACTACCTCTTTCTGGGGTTTCTGACCTCCTGTTCTCAGCTCCTCTTCCAGACCCAGGGATGTAGCAATCTAATTCCTCTCACTTTCCACACAGTCCATAATTCTTGTTTTGTAGTACTTCAGACATCTCCTCTGAAGAAGCCATTGCAGTTTTGCTCCTTCTGGAGCAAAATAATCCTTCATTGCTTAGAGTGGGTTAATTGTATCTTAAAGTTCTTAGGTCATCAGAAAGAGCAAGAGACAGAATTCTAAGAGGTACTCAAAGACACAAAAAATGTTAGAGTGAATTTAAGATTAGAAAACCATGTTTTTAATTTATTCATTTTCACATTAGTAGCATTTTAAAGAACAGTAGTCAACCCAGGTTTCCTTGACAAAATGACTTTTGAAAAAATTTAAAAGGCTAAGGAAGTTTGCCATGTGCATGTGGACTGAGGTGGGGCTAAGGTGGTCATCAGGCAGGAATGTATCTGGTATTTCAGGGAGCATTAGAGGCCATGGAACTACAGAACATGAATAAAGGTAGAGTAGTAGGAGGTTAGTTTTGAAAGGAAAAGATACTGGAGGACAGATCCTGTAAGGGCATACCATCTTTGTATGACTTTAGCCATTATTCTAAGAGAAATGAAGACATTATAGAAAAATTTTAACTATGGAGATTTCTGAGCTGAGTTACATGATGTCAGTTATGCTTTCAAAGGATCATTCAGGTTGCCATAAGTGGTGAGGGGGGAAGCAGGCAGCACAGTGATAGTCCTTTTCAGTAACGGCAGTGGGAGGTAAGGATGTCTCACAGTAGCTGTTAGCAGTTGACCAGCAAGAAGTGATCAGGTTTTGGCAAGTGTAGACGATAGAAACAACAGACTTTCTGATAAATTAGCTGGAAAGGTAAGAGAAAGAAAGGAGTAAAAGATTACGAGTAGGTTTGTATCCTGATAAAACTTAGTGCATAGTAGCTCATACACTGTGGTTAGGGTCAATCATAATCAGCCACTCTGAGGGTCAACCCCAACTAGCAGCAATAAAAACTCAATTACAGCCCAGCTGATGTGGCTCAGTCAGTGAGCATCAACCTATGAAACACAAGGTCACAGTGTGATTCCTGGTCAGGGCACATGTCCAGGTTGTGGGGTCGAGTCCCAGTAGAGGGTGTGCAGGAGGCGGCTGATTAATGATTCTCTCTCATCATGATGTTTCTACCTATCCCTTCCTCTCTGAAATCAATAAAAATATATTAAAATTTCCCTAGCCAGTTTTGCTCAGTGGATAGTGTCAGCCTAGGGACTGAAGGGTCCAGGTTTGATTCAGATCAAGAGCACCTGTCCAAGGTGTGGGCTCAATCCTCAATAGGAGGCATGCAGGAAGCAGCCGATCAATGATTCTCTCTCATTATTGTTTCTTTCTCTCTCTCCCTCTTCCTTCCTCTCTGAAATCAATAAAAATATACTTTTTAAAATTAAAAATACATTGCCCTGGCCGGTTTGGCTCAGTGGATAGAGAGTCGGCCTGCAGACTGAAGGGTCCCGGGTTCGATTCCGGTCAAGGGCATGTACCTTGGTTGCGGCACATCCCCAGTGGGGGAAGTACAGGAGGCAGCTGATCGATGTTTCTCTCTCATCGACGTTTCTGACTCTCTATCCCTCTCCCTTCCCGCTGTAAAAAAATCAATAAAATATATTTTTTTTAAAAATTAAAAACACATTAAAACAAAATAAAACATCAACCACAATGGTAAGGCTCACATAACACACATAGGGGACATTCCTGGAGTACCTATCTCAGGTGAGCAGGGAGATTGTACCACTGAGCCCCACAAGACACCAACCACAAAAAACAATTATACCAACACTTGAAGACAAAGATCTACTTAATACATAAAAACAAATACAGAGAAACATCCAGAGATTCCAAAATGGTTACAAAGTAAGTAGAAGCTACTCTCACCTTGTCCCAGTGCCAAACCAGATTGGCAGCTAAATTATAGAGCAAGAAGCCTTAATGACCAACTGAAGCACAGCTGAATGAAGAATTATAGCCAAGGATTTACAGAAGAAGCCACATATAGACTGGTAAGAAGGGCAGAAATGTGGAAAGAGCTGCCCCCAATACCCACATGTGTAGGCTGAGAAGCTAGAGGAATATCCCGGCTGCAAAGGTCCTCCCTGAAAATCATTGGGGTCTCAAACCCATGCTCGAATCCCCAGTCCAGAGCACCAGAGCTGGAAAGAGGTGCCTGCATGGAATCTGGCAGTGAAAAGCAGTGGTGACTCTACCTGGAAGAGGAAGGAGTATGCTAGAAATCCAAATGTTCTCTTAAATGGCCAATGCATTGGATCTTCCTCTTGAACCCTCACCCAGGGTTCCCATAAAGGGAAAGTGACTCAGAGAGTATGGGAATCATAAAGAGAAGATCTGTGTGGCATGGCCCTGATGAGAGATCTGAAGAGCCCGTTGCCAAAGTTCCTGCGCTGAGTGCCTATTCCACACCACTACACTCAGACACCATATTTTCAGGGTTAAGCACACCTATTTCTACAGCACCAGCCTGGAGAGTGCACTAACCTGGACCTCCAACTACTAATAACAACAGTCCTTCAGAGAGCTCTGTTGCCTGCATCCAACAGGGACCATTGCTGTGCTCTTTTTCTGAAAAAGCTCGTGGCAGACACTCAGACAGTCTTGATTTTTATGGCTTTGGAATGGGGCACATTCTTGCTCCACTCTCACATATACCCAACACTTGCCTCCTACCCACCTGGTGATTCTCTCAGCCTGTCCTTTTTGATTCCTGACTCCTGGTGGCCCTGCCCTGCTGAGCTCAGTTCCATGGGGAAAGGGAGTTTTGCTCAGAGCTGAGAACTTTGGAGTGTGTTTCCCACAAAGGCTCTTGCCCAGCACTTTGATGGATGCTGGATTGTGCAACTATGGCACAGGGTTGGTGGAAGGAAAGGACATTCTCAACCACCTGCAGGATTGGCCAGCTCCACTCCCAACAAGAGATTCTATTTACTGTCCTTTAGAATCCCAGTGGCTCTGCCTTGCTGAGATTGTTCCTGTAGTGGGGCCTGCTGGCTATACCCACTTAGAATTTACTGTGCACTCCTCCTAGGAGAGCTAGTGTTAAAGACTCTAGCAGAGACTGAGTGGTATGGCTTTAAAGTAGGGACCACTGTCCCCCCAATGAGTGCCTGACAATGCTACCCCCAAACAGGAGAGCCATTAGCTTGGTCCTCCTAGGCCTTGGTTGACCTAGTTGCCTCACCCTCCCTATCTCATGCCTTGTTGAAGGGTTTGCGGGTTGCAGCCATCCTGAGCACGCTCTACAGTCTTTCTTCAGAAGGCTTTGTACGAAGACCAGGTAACCTCAGGGGAAAATAGAGTGGTTGATAAGTAGAGACAGAACTTAGGGTGCCTTGACCTTTTTTCTTTAGAACATTCCATCAAGTTTTAACATTTATGTTTTATTTTAGAGAGAGTGAGGAACAGAGACCAAGAGAGAAAGACAGAAAGAGAGAAGCATTGATCTGTTGTTCCATAATAAGCACTAAAAAGGACATCAAAACCATAAATAAGAACCAGTTATAAATGAAGAATACACTAGAAAGTATCAACAGTAGGTTAGATGAAGCAAAGAATTGAATCAGCAATTCATATGACAAGATAACAGAAAACACCCAAGTAGAGAAGAAAAAAGAAAAAAGAGGAGACCGGGCGTTCCCCAGGGACCAGGGTGTTCGGCCAGCTGGAGCCGGGCAGTGGGATGGACAGAGGGCGACGGACGGATTCACTCCAGAAGCAATGCCAGGGCCTTCCACGGTGTTTTGGATGACATGGTAGCATAACTTAAAACGCCCTCAGCATCTTGGTCCCCACTGCTGTCCATCCACTACTAGCTGCAAGCATTCTGGACAGTGACATAAAATCATGAACCCAGCTGTCTGTACCCCTAACTTACGCTGACAGGGAGCACTGACGTTGCCTTGTCAGGCCGAAGATGCCTCTCTTTGGGAATACGTTCAGTCCGAAGAAGACTCCCCCTCGGAAGTCTGCCTCTCTCTCCAACCTGAATAACCTGGATAGGTCCACCAGCGAAATGGAGCTGGGCCTCTACTATGGAACCCCCACTATGAACCTGGCGGGACAAAACCTGAAGTTTGAAAATGGCCATTGGGTAGCAGAGACCGGGATCAGTGGATGTGTGGACCGGAGGGAGGCTCAGTGCCTCCGGAAGCGGAACCAGCAGTTGGAGGAGGAGAACAACCTCTTGCAATTCTCTGAGACCACTGCCGAGTTCCAAATGATGAAGAAGGAACTGGAAGAACTGAAGAGTGTCAACCAGAGAAGGAAATGAAGACCTCAAGATGTTGGTTAGGAGAAGAGGGAGAACTCGACTGATCAGAGGAGTGGAATATAGCTGAGGGTTTTTTAAGCTGAAATAGATTAGGCCCCTGGAGAGAGGACCACAAATGGGGCCAAAGGCACTGGCATCCTTGAGTTGGCAATAGAAAGGTGATGACATCCTGGAGGAAATCAGGGTTCCAGGCCAGGGCAGTACATAGCAATGTCCTCTGGCTTCACAGCTCAGGGAGGCCAGGCTGTGAATGAGGCGTCTGAAGTCTGGAGCCATGCTAAGACTCTGGGTGCTCTCCAGTCACTTTAACATATAAATGCACTTGTCCCGCCGAAACCGGTTTGGCTCACTGGATAGAGCGTCGGCCTGCGGACTGAAAGGTCCCAGGTTCGATTCCGGTCAGGGGCATGTACCTGGGTTGTGGGCACATCCCCAGTGGGAGGTGTGCAGGAGGCAGCTGATCGATGTTTCTCTGTCATCGATGTTTCTAACTCTCTATCTCTCTCTCTTCCTCTCTGTAAAAAATCATTAAAATATATTTTAAAAAAATGCACTTGTCCCAGCTTCACGTTCATTGGATGGACTCTCTTGGGAGAAGCAGTTAGAGTTCATCAGAGCATGGCCCCAATTCTAAAGAGTGCTGACCTCTGCCCTTCAGGCCACTCTCTCTGTGCTTTAAAGAGTGTTTGTCCCCCAAATCCACGTCCTCTGGCTTCAGTTTCTCAGCAACATCACCAGTCTTCTATGCAACACTATATTTTTTGCTACTTTCTTATTTATACTACTTTTTCCCCTTTTTTTCAATAAAGATTTTAAAAATAAAAATAAAAAAGAATTTTTGAAAATGAGGAAAATCAAAGGGACCTCTGGGACAACATCAAGCATAACAATGTCCACATCATAGGAGTACCAAAAGGAGAAGAGAGAGAGCAAGAGATTGAGAACATTTTTGAAGAAATAATAGCTGAAATCTTCACTAACCTTGCTATCCACGATTTCTTCTAGGATTTTTATGGTTTCGTGACTTCATTTTAAGTCTTTTATCCAGCCAGCCCCTATCCACCCCCAGGACTTCACCACCCTGTTGTCTGGGTCCATGGGCTATGCATATACTATATAATAAAAGCCTAATATGCTAAATGTCTGGTCATCCAGTTAGCCGTTCAACCAATCAAAGCATAATATGCTAATGATATGCTAAGGCTGCTCAACCACTCACTATGATGTGCACTGACCACCAAGGGGCAGGCACTCCAACCAATCAGTTAGCTTGCTGTTGGGGTCAGGCCAATTGGGACTGAGCAAGATGGGCCAGACATGCCCTGGAGCCCTCCTGCAGTCCCTCCCAGCTGGCCAACCTCCCATGTCCCTCCCTGGCCCTGATTGTGCACTGGAAGGGTCCCTCAGCCTGGCCTGCGCCCTCTCCCAATCCAGGACCCCTCAGGGGATGTCAGAGAGCCGGCTTCAGCCCGCGGCAGAACAACCAGTAGCTATGATGTGCACTGACCACCAGGTGGAAGATGCTCAACACAGGAGCTGCCCCACAGGGGGAGTGCCACTCAGCCAGAGCTGGGGATGAGACAGGAAGCATCCGTGACTGCTGGACATCCCCCAAGGACTCCTGTACTGCGAGAGGGTGCAAGCAAGGCAGGCTGAGGGACCCCCTCTCCCCACCGTGCCCCCCAAGTGCATGATATTCATGCACCAGGCTTTTGGTAAGTACATAAGTTATTTGGTTTATCTTGCCTCATCCCCCCCGACCCCAACATCAAGGAATGTCAGTCAGTTTTATGCCACCATGCTTTGGGTCTTATTTTGTTGGTCAATTCATTTTGTTCATTAGATTCCACAAATAAGTGAGATCATGTGATATTTGTCTTCCTCAGATTGGCTTATTTCACTTAGCATAATAGTCTCCAGGCCCATTCACACTGTCCAAAGGGTAAGAGATCCCTCTTTTTTACAGCTTCATAGTATTTCATTGTGTAAATGTCACACAGCTTTTTAATCCACTCATCTACTGATGGGAACTTGGTCTGTTTCCAAATATTAGCTACTATAAATAACGCTGCTATGAACATAGGGGTGCATATATTCTTTCTGATTGGTATTTTGGGGTTCTTAGGATATATTCCCAAAAGTGGGATCTCTAGGTCAAACAGAAGTTCCATTTTTAATTTTTTGAGGAAACTCGATACTGTTTTCCACAGTGGCTGCACCAATCTGCATTCCCACCAGCAGTGAACTAGTGTTCCCTTTTCTCCATGTCTTTTCCAGAACTTGTTTGTTGATTTATTGATAATAGCCATTCTGACAGGTGTGAGGTGATATTTCATTGTCATTTTAATTTGTATTTCTCTGATGACTAGTAACTTTGAGCATTTTTTCATATATCTCTTGGCCACCTGTATGTCCACTTTGGCAAAGTGTCTATTTAAGTCTTTTGCCCATTTTTTAATTGGATTGTTTATATATTTTGGAGATTAACCCCTTATCAGATGTATCATTGGTAAATATGTTCTCTAATACAGTTGATTCTCTTTTCATTTTATTAATAGTTTCTTTTGCTGTGCAGAAGTTTTTTTATTTTGATATAGTCCCAGCTGTTTATTTTTTCCTTTGTTTCTCTTGCCCTAGGACAGTGGTTGGCAAACTCATTAGTCAACAGAGCCAAATATCAACAGTACTTCTTCAAAATAGACTCGCCCAGGCCGAAAACCGACTTCTGTGCATGGGCCGCAAAGTTTCAATCGCACTGTACGTTTGTGCCCGCACGTGGTATTTTGTGGAAGAGCCACACTCAAGGGGCCAGGGTCGCATGTGGCTCGTGAGCCACAGTTTGCCGACCACGGCCTTAGGAGATGTATTGGCAAAAATTCTGCTACATAAGATGTCTGAGTTTTTACTGCCTGTGTTTTTTTTTTTCTAAGATTCTTATGGTTATACGGCATACATTGAAGTCTTCAGTCCCTTTTGAATTTATTCTTTCATATGGTGTAAGTTGGTAGTCTAGTTTAATCAAGTGGGTGATAAGTGCTGAGGCTGTTGAACCTCCTGGGCAGATTTGTGGGTGACCCATGGACCTGGATGCACCCAGTGAGCTTTTGTCCTACAGCAAATGCACCAGAACCCACACAGTGTTCTGTCTATTCCACCTCATCCAATCTGTAATGGATGCTGTGTGTAGCAGATCTCATTAGTGTCCTCCAGCACTACCCTCATGTGGATAGCGAAGGCTTGGGATTTGAGAAAGTCAACCAAAACACCCAGGTGGTAAGTTATGGATTTGAATCTAAATCAAAGGAGTCCAGACCAGGAAAAAGCAGATCAGTGTAGTTCATGGCAGAGTAAAAGCCTGTTCCACCCAATCCTGAGAGCCCTACTGCTCACAGCACCCATCACTCAGTTACTCTGCCACCAGTCTTGGAAGAAAGTTCAGGATGTTACACTTCTCCTTTATCAGGTGCTTGGTGGTCACAGCCCAAAAGTAGGCAGTTCTAGGAAAAGAGCTGGCTCTGTTGTTGTTGAATATAGATCAGATCCTGTGGTCCAGATGGCTCCAACTCAAGAGATGGCCGAGGATTTTAAGTGAGGTTGGTGCTTATTTCAGGTCTGTGAGGTTTATGGAGGTGGCACTGGCTCCAGCACTAGCACAGCTGGACCAGGCTCCAGCCTCAGATCAGGCCCTTCCTCTGCCTCTGAAATCTTCAAGGCTCTGGAGGTGGTTCTGGAGCAGGTTGAAGGGACAGGTTCATGTACATGATTGATTTCCTGTGCCTTTACAAAGATAGAACAGAGGCCACTGCCTGTAAAGTAACTCCAGCTGATAAATCTCCTTTCCACAGATCAACTTCCCTTACATCTGACTTCAGGTCCCTCATCTCCCAGTTCTGTCTCAGTGCACTCTAGATGCTCCTGCTTTACCCAAAATACATTGATGTGGTGTAAGACTGGGATATTGACCTGCACACCGGCCTTCTTCTGCTTGAATCAGAAAAAAAAAATGGATGGACTAGCCAAAATCATGCACCTGGTCAGGTCAGGTTTCCACCATAGAGGCAATGGCCCTGGAGGGAGGCCGTTGGGCATCAGAATCAGGGTCCTGGTCTTTCCTTCCACACTGTCTTTCCTTGGCATCCTATATCAGAGCTGAGCCTATATGCATGCTTTTGGCCCTCTAGGGACAACCCTATCCCACTCTCAATCCCTGTGTGGCTGTCCTGACAGGAGCAAGCCTGGGATCTAGCAGGTGTAACAGAGTCTGTGTCTCTTCTACCCACTGATATTTCTCCTGAAGTTCCAGGACACTGCCAACCTAGGCCTCCATGCACCACGTCATCTGGACTAAGGATTGAAACAGACTTGTAGGCAGGCTGTTCACCATATCTCCTGTTCTGAGTTAGGTGGTGGTAATCAGGGAGATGGATGCGGAGAACAGCAGGCAGAGCAGGATGGGACATGGATTTGTGGTGGGAATGGGAATCTACAGGACAACTCTTCTCAGCCTTCCCTAAGGTTCTATGGGAACTAAAACCACATCCACCACTCTCTTTGACCCCTGTCTTCCTGGAATAGAAGTCACTAGACCTCAGACCACCCTTGGGAATCAGAATATGTGGAATATCTGGGTTCTGCCAGGCCCTGTCCTCCCACAGCCTCCATTCTGTAGTTACAAGAGGCCCTCCTTCTGACCAAAAAACCATTCATATTTTTATTTGGTTCTGTGGTGTATCACCCTGATCATTAAATGGGAATATTCCTCCAGATCTAGAAAAGACCTTGATGGCATCAGATCTGAAGGAGGGTGGACAGGACCTGCAAATGATGTCCAGTTTGACGCACTGACCAGAACTGAGGCTTAGGGGTTGTGTCCACTTCATTTACTGAGTTATGCTAAGTGTCTCCAAAAGTGCCTGCTGATAGTAAGGGCAGAATATACATTATCAAATAAATGACTCCAACCAGAACCACCCCATATAGCAGAGCCCTGGGACCCCTGCTATCCTCCGAGATCCCTAATCTGGCAACACCAAAAACAAGGACAAGGAGCAGCTAGGTGGACTCTCAAGCAGCTCTACAGTTTGTTTCCCACGTGATTTTCAAAACTCAGAAATGCCACAGGCCAGGAGGGTGACTTTTCTCAGGGGAGAGAGAAATAATTGGCATGAACAACCACACAGCTATTTTGCAGAGCCAGGAACCAGGTACCTGCCATGGCTTGTCCTCACAGTCCCTACAAGAATCCTATGAGATTTATTTTCTCTTTTTATGAGGTTAATTTTTACCACCCCACTTTTCAGAGGAGCAAACTGAGGCTCAGAGAGATGTATTTATATTTGGAGGACACTCAGCTAGCAGTGGGCACAGTCACTACTGTGCCAAAGAGGAGGCCGGTGTTCACTTAGTAAACAGCTGGTCCAGGACCTGTTGGCTCTGGAGAAGGCTGGGTGGGTGGACATGAAGATGGAGATTTGAGAGATGTTTACACCCAGAAAAACAGGATACTCTGTATGTCACCACATTCTCCAATGTGCCTTCCCGGAGGGCCCACATCCTGCAGGCCTCATGTAGGTTATGAGTTCCTTTTTTCTTGGCCAATTACAAAGCAGCTAGAAGTTAAAGGCTATTGAAATCTATGTATTTGGTCTCAACTCTGTTTCTTGCCAAAAATTAGTCAGCTTTTGGCCTGTTGCCTAGTTAGACAAAAGGCTTTTGAGGCCTATCTGCTCAAGAAACCCAGCAAAACATATGAAATCTACTTACTTCACAACTTGTTGACTATGTATACCTCCCACTTTATCTGTATTTTATACTCCTTTTTCCTCCACCACAGCTCCACTATCAGACAGATATTCCTCATATATTTGTACGATGCCTTCATCAGCAGGTTTCCTAACCTAGTTGATTTTTAAGTTCCGGAAAGTCATATGTGCTGATTTCTTCCCTTACCTTGCTGAAAGGAATACCCAAGTCTTAGTCAACTTCTCTCCTAATGAGAATATTTAATTTTAATTGTGGATTCCAAACCAATACAATCTTTACACAAATGTGATTAGATTTATTTGCCTAAAGGAACCCATCAGAAAAAAATATTTCTCCTTACTTGGACATATATAAAGCAATATGCACACACACACACACACTTACACACAGAGAAGCAATCACACAGACTCATACACACAGTAACATGGAACTAGGGAGTGAAAGAGAATGACAGAGCTGAAAGTGATCTTTAGTCTATAAACTTCACCAGAGATGAGGAGTAGAAGAATGCAGTGATTTGCAGACTTCCTATAGGAAGCTGGGACAGGCCCCAAACTACAGGTTTCTTTCTTCATATTTGTAGTGATGTCACAGGCAGCGTGTGTGATGCTGATAAACACTCTAGATGTGAAATAGTAAACATTTCATTAGTGCTACTAGGAAATCTGTTTAAGATCATTGACAGACCTGAGAGTTTTCCTTATGGTCTTCACCCTAAGGTCTGGGAAGAAAATATCCACAATGCGATTTCTACAGGATTAGAGAAAGGACAGAGGCAATGTGTCACAGGGAGCTGCCAGGTCAGGAGCTGTGGCTTTCCTGTGTTCATAAGGGAGACGTTTGCCACAGAGATGCAATCTTCCTGTTGGACCTTGACGTAGGTAGTGCAGTTCAGGTGCCCTTTGAGCAGTGCTGCCAGAATACTTAGATGTGTCCTAATGGACTGTATGAGATTTACTCAGGGTGCCATAACATAGGACCACATCAAGTTTCATAAACAGCAGACATTTATTTTCTCACAATTCCAGAGGCTAGAAGTTAGAGATGAGGGTGTCAGCAGGGCTGGTTTATCCTGAGGGATGTCTCCTGGACTGGCAGATGGCCATCATCTGTCGCTGTGTCACATGGAATTGAACTTACATCTGTCTTGCCCTCATCTTCAAAGGACACCAGTCATATTGGGTTAAGACCCACCTCAGTGAACTCACTTACCTTAATTATTTCTTGAAAGACCATAAGCTTAAATACAGACACATTCTGAAGTTCTAGGGGCTGTGAAGTCATGGAATTTGGGCGACACATTTCAGCCCACACATGTACTATTACTAGTTGGAGATAGTTGCCCTGGTATGGGACTGCTGGTCAAAGGACATGCACATGTAAAATTTAGACAGCTGCAAAGTCAGATTACTAATCACAAAAACTATAGCAGTATTTTGCCAGCAAGTTTCTGATGATGGCTGCTGCCTTGCAGCCAGCCTGGCTTGAGGATATCTCCTTCTTTCAGTTTTTACCAATCTGGTGTCAGTATGTCCAGGGTAATCACAGTGTTCCTTGATTTGCAATTACCTGATGGGTACTTTGTGTCACCTGTCATTTTTTCAGCAATCACATAGATTTGATCCCTCCTAGTCATCTGCTCAGATTCCTGCCTGATCATCCACTTCTCTAGTCTGGAGACTCCAGGCATTTGCCCCTTTGCAGAATCTGAGGTTTTTATTATGTGGGTTTAATGTAAAAGGAGGAAAAATAAGTGTTTTTATAAGTTTATTTTTTTATGAATTTATTTTCAAATATATTTTTATTGATTTCAGAGAGGACAAAAGAGGAGAGAGAGATGGAAACATCAAAGATGAGAATCATAGATTGGCTGCCTTCCTGCCTGCCTCCCACTGAGCATTGAGCCTGCATAACTGACCATTTGAGTTAAAGTCTCCAGTCCTCTGGGAGTCTACATTAGGCAAAATGTATGTATAGGACCTCATTACTCAGAAGAAGCTGAGCTTTGATTCAAGTCAATGACCTTTATATGACCTTAACTTTCTGAAGAGGGTATGTGGCAGGCAGCAGGACAAGAAAAGATTTAGAAATATACTCTTCATGAAAAGAAAACTTAGCTTTATACAAATATAAAGGTATCTTTGTAGTGTGAGGCTAACCTAGTCCTCTTAAGATGACCTAGAATAAAAAGCACATTACCTAAAATTAGTAGTTGTGATTGGTGGCAGTTATTGAACAATACATGGCTTACCCCAAAAACTTTATATGAGGAAATGTAGTTTAAGGTAAATGTTTGCTTATCTTAAAAAGTACTTTAATAAATTGAACATAGAAGAGTATCTTTACAGAGAGATGGTGACTCATCATGTAGTTACAAATATATGCAGTGTTTCTGACTTCCATTTTTGTAACAGATAGAAGAAGAATAGATGCAGTCAAGTTAAGATAGAAAAGTACAGACAAAGAGGTCTAGCAAATAGTTTTCAAAAATGGGTTAAATAACACCTGGGAACATTTACAAATCATTATCAATGATTGACACTGATGTCAACACTCTTACAAAGAGAGGGGGAAAAAGTCAACCACAAAACTGGAATTAAAACAGCTTATTTTTTTTCATTAGAAAAGAGCAATAACATTAAAAAATACTACCTTACAGGATTTAATTTAGAAATATAGATCAATGAAGTGGAACGTGAAAATTAGGAGTCCCTGGCAGCCTAAGATAATTGGGCCTTGGCTGCTCACAGGAGATTGAGTACCAGAAGAACGTCTATCATGGAGGACAGTGTGAAATACCACAGGAGCACACAGTTATGGGAGCCTGCTCTGTGCTTAGCAAGGAGCTGGAGTTGGGACAAAAAACAGCCTCCCTTAGGGAGTCACGGTGGCCGAGTGGTTAAGGCGTTGGACTCGAAAAAACAGCCTCCTTTTTCTCAGGAACGTTCACAACAGTCACCCTGGTACCAGAAGGGAAGGACAGCAGGAGTAAGGGGGGGTAAAGTGGTGCAGAGAGCTGTGACCCACTGGAGGAGGGGCCAGGGACAAACAGCAGGGTGGGGAGTATTGGTTGTTTGGGGTGGGCCAGTTATCACTTCATCTTTTAGAAACTATATTCCAGTTTTCTTTGGAAAACAAATCTTCCCCTTCACCTCAGTCTGTGGTTTGGGTGGACTGGCTCTACCACAGCTCCAATGATGAGCTGATCAGTGCCTGTGCCTCATTTCCCAGGATACAGTGGTTGCTTCTGAGATGGGCACTTGACCCAATTAGAGACATTTACTAGGAGTATCAGGGGATGAAAGCAGGTGCAATTTCTGCTGGACTTGCAAGATCTAGAGTAGCTGCAGCCATCGTACAAATATGTGAGGGATGTCTGACTGATAGTGGAACTTTGGTGGAGGAAAAGGGAGCATAAAAATAGATAAAGTGGGTTCCGTTTTCATCATCTGAGTTCTGATAAGCTTCTCATTAAGCCATAACTATCCTTTATTGCTTACCATCGTTTAACTGTATATTTAGCTTCTTACGACACCAGAAAGACCACATAGTTGGAAGGAATGGGGTTTTGAGTTGTTTTAAGTGGCAGGAAGAAAAGTATAGTGAATTTTAGATTAGAAACCCATGCAGCGACATTTATTCATTCCTGCAAGAATAGCATTTTTAAGTAAAATAGCCAAAGTCGGTCTCTTTGAAAAATTACTTACACACCCTAGCAGTTTGGCTCAGTAGATAGAGGATCGGCCTGAGGACTGAAGGGTACTGGGTTTGATTCCAGTCAAGGGCACATGCCTAGGTTGCAAGCTTGACCCCCAGTAGGGATCATGCAGGAGGCAGCCAATCAATGATTCTCTCTCATCATTGATGTTTCTAGCTCTCTCTCCCTCTCCCTTCCTCTCAGAAATCAATTTTAAAAACAATTAAAATTTTTAAAATGACTTACAAGCTAAGATTTGAGGAAGTAAAGAAGTGATTGTGCACATAGGGGGTGGAGTGGCCCTAAGATGAGGATATGCCTGGTGTCTTCAAGGAATGACAAAGAGGCCAGGTAACTAGAGAACACTGAGTAAGAGGGAGAATAGGGGATTCCTTCTGAAAAGTAATGGGTTGTAGAAGTTAGATCTTGTAAGAGCACATGAGCTGTTGTAAGGATTTTAACTTTTACTCAAAACAAAACAAAGAAACTCTACAGAATTTTGAGCAGAGTTGCATCATCTGAGTTATGTTTTAAAACTATCACTCTGACTGCTTTTGCATAGTAGGGCTCAAGGGTGGAAGCCAGAAGCCCAGTAATCCCAGTGAGAGGTGATGGTGGATCAGATTGGAGGTAGCACTGAAGTCACTAAGAGGTGGTCAGATTCTGTATGTGTTTTAAAGAAATAAACAAGAGACTTCACTGACAGGTTGTATGTGGGCTCTAAGAGAAAGGTTAATTATTTAAGAACTAGAGGCCCGGTGCATGAAATTTGTGCAGGGGTAGGGGGTCCCTAAGCCCATCCTGCCCTCTCTCACAATCCAGGTGTCTTCAGGGGATGTCCTCCTCTGCAGGAGGCAACCAGGCTGATCAGGGGAAGGCGCCACCCCGATCACCCCACTGCTGCTGCCACTGCTGGCCGCCATAGCCACAAGGTGTTTTCATCAACACAGACTCCAGTCCCTACACCACGAAAAAAATGGCAACTTTCTTTAGGCATTTTCAAGATGTCTCTTTCACAGGATATGACATTTCTTAGTCACTCCAGCAGCAGACCTTCATTTTTTCCTCCAGGAGTGAGGTGGAAAAACCCTAGATCACCTTCTTGATTCTTATTATCCAAGTTACCAAGAACACTGCAAGTGGCCTCCCAAGCTTAGCCAATGGGCTGTCAGAAAGGGTGTTTCCTCTGCAGCTCATGTGCAGAGGCAGGACTGCTGGTGCATGGCTGGCAGGCCCCCGTGTCGTCGTCCCACTCTGGGCCTGCTCAAACTGCCACGGCCAGCGCTGGCAGGCTCCCCTGTTGTTGCCCCACTCCGGGCCTGCTCAAGCAGCTGACACTGGCAGGCCCCTGTCTCTGCTCTGGGCCTGTTCAGGCCGTCACGGCATCTGGGGCTTGCCTCACCTCGCACACAGCCTCCTCCTGAACGGTTGTGACGTTACAGCATCCCGGACAATTTGCATATTACTTCTTTTTAGATAGATAGATAGATAGATAGATAGATAGATAGATTTTAGAGTATAGAGTACCTTCAACTGAGATCAAGAATGTTGAAAAGAGGAGCAGGTTGGAGGAAAGAATATGAAATATGAGAAGTATTTCCACTGGAAACATGTTAGATTTAATATACTTAATAAGACACCCAAGAGGAGATGTTCAGTAGAAAGTTGCTATACAAATCTACGATTCAAGAGCAAAAGCTGGACTGAAGATGTGAACTTTCTAGGAAAACTGTTGGTTTAGAAACATGAGAGTAGGTAGGGTCATAAAGGGGAGTGTGTGTAGATATAGGACAGAAGGAATAACTTTGCAAAATCTCCAACATCATGGGGTCAAGGAGAAGGGGAAGGCCTGATAAAGGAGACTACAAGTCAGTGAATAAGAGGGGGTGGGGGAAGTCAGGAAATGGTGGTGTGCTATAGGTCAACACATCCTTGACACAACTATCAGTGGCCAGGGAACTAGAGAACACTTGTACCCTATCTATCTTGAGGGCACAAAGACCGACCTCACAATGCTTTTCACCCTGCTTCTATCACACACAAAAAGCTCATTGCCACCCTAGCCGGTTAGGTTTAGTGGATAGACCATTGGTCTTCCTGCAGACTGAGGGGTCCAGGTTTGATTTCAGCCAAGGGCACATGCCCACGTTGAGGACTCAATTCCCAGTAGGGGGGCATGCAGAAGGTAGTCAATCAATGATTCTCTCTCATCAGTGATGTGTCTCTCTCTCTCTCTCTCTCTCTCTCTCTCTCTCTCTCTCTCTCTCTCTCTCTCTCTCTCTCTCTCTCTCTCTCTCTCTCTCTCTCTCTCTCTCTCTCTTTTTTTCTTCTTCTTCTTCCTCTTCTTCTTCTTCTTCTTCTTCTTCTTTGAAATCAATAAAGAAATATTTTTTTTAAAAAAAAAAAAGCTCATTGCCAGGTCACTTTAGCAAGGAGCAGGTGTGATCAACACTGACAATGTTGTTGAGCATGGGAAATCAATCCTGTCAGTGTAGGGCATCTTACTGCAAATGCAAGGACCACAGCCATGATGGAGCAGAGGAGAATGGGGAATTGATTGAAGTGATGTCCCAAGTTCTGGGTCTAGAAAGATTGCCTTCTTCAGGTGATGAGTAGGAAGGCAGTCCACACCTGAGGTGTCTCTATTCTAGAGGAGGAAATGAAGACAGTGTGTAGGGCATCTTCATTTATTTCCATAGTGTTCTCCTCTTAACCATACCCCAGTCTGTTTGTACTTCACATTCTCTGTTTCTTCACCTCCCCTCATCCTCTGAGTACTCATGTGTGCTACTTATCCAATCACACTCTCCTTCCTTCTCATATGGTACATCCATCTCTACCTCCCCCTTTATTTTTTTCCCTCCCATATCACCACCCTGACCCAGCAGGTTCTATTGGAGATTGTTATTGATTAAAGACTGCCCCATCTTGTTTTGTATTGCCACGAAGTACTAATAGAATCCTCAGAGCAAGAAGAAATCATTTTTAACACTCCCGTCTATCATTAATTTTTTAATGAGCTTGATATATAACCCAAAATACACTATAGCTCAACTAGAAAATGAAAGAGGTTTCTTTAATACATGTTTTTAAGAGTTTTTTTCAGCTCAGAATCTATTTAGAAATCCAAAACCCAGAGTATAGGTGTGTGTGTGTGTGTGTGTGTGTGTGTGTGTGTGTGTGTGTGTGAAGCTATATGGGAACTTTGGTTGACATTTATGAATTGTTTCTCTATGTAAATCTGATTTTCCCAAAGTATTGTACATTTATCAAAAGGTATGATTATCTAAAATAAAATTGACTTTATATAAAGATTGCAGCATTATTTGAAGACTATGCAAACAATTTTTAAACAGATTTCATTGGAGGGAAGATGATAAGACATATCACTCAGAACTGTCATTCTATTGAGCAAAAGCACAGATCAGCACACAAGATTATAGAATGATTTCAAACCTCTGGCACTATCTTAGAGGACTGATAGATACACTGGAAGACACCTCTCAGTCAGCAGACATCAATGTAGTGTGTCGTTTCCTCCTTGGTTACTTCTGATAAGGTCTCTTCCACTCACCTACCTTTGTTTTAACAATCCATCAAGGGTCGTATAACTTCTTACATCCAAGAGAAAACTTTGACACATGCTATGTATCCCAAGATATCTTGGCTTTGCTCCTCACTTATACACACTATAATTTTCTGTTGAGCGTTGCAAATGAAGGACCTCACTACCACATGGGTGAACATATTGCATTCTAGATATTTATATTATGCTACACAACAATGCTGCCCTGTAGGTAACCCTCTTCTTCACTTTTCTAGAGATGATGTAGACTTGCATCTGTGCTCAGGATCCAGAGTGACCCATCATCAGATGTATTATGTCTGTACCATAAAGAATTTTCCTGTTTCCCTGGGAGAAAAGAAAAGGCAAGCTCCTTGTCTGAGGTCACATGGTAGGTAAATAGAAGAACTGTGAGTCAAAAACTGATCTGTCTCTTTAGAAGCCCATGTACTTCCACAGAAAACCAAACTTGTTCCTCTTACGAGAAAGTGTGAAGCAAGCAGGAGACTAAGATGGAATAAAGGACAGTGTTCCATGCAGAATATACCGTTTTGTTTTGTTTTGTTTTAAATATTTTATTTTACTTATTATGTTTAAACTGGTGATCTGGTGCACAGATTCATACACATTGAAAGGAAAATAATTAGAAGAAATATTTTAATATCACTATTTGCCCTTTTTCCATAATAGAAGTGTCAACCAAATTCATGATCAACAATGACAGATAGAAACACATGCATGTGATTGGAACCAGCAAGAGCTTTATATGTATTGTGCATGCACAAGTCAACTAGCCTTTTGTATATATAGAATAAACTTATTTAATGGGACCTGCATTCTGATTTAGCTAAACTTTTTCCAGCCCAGTGGAGCACCCCAATTTCTCTTTCAAGTAATTGTCAGCAACACAGCAGTAAATATCAACATGAAGCAGACTGTGAGGATCAAATGGGATGAGGCACGGGAAAATGCGTCACAGACATTTGGTTACAGTGTAAAATGTTTGCATCTGGCTATAAAGCAAGTTGTGTTCCTGGGCTGAAGAAACGCCAAGGAGGCTAGTCAGTAGGGAGAGAAAGCCAAATGTTTCTATGTGATGTCATTACCTGGTGCCCACAGACACAACTTCCGGGCTGGGCTAGGCTTTGAGTCGCATTTTGTGCTATGGGGACTTGACAGCATTGGCTACAATTTGGTGGGGTGTCGCTCTGGGGTCCTGTGTCCCACTTGGGGGAAGCCAAGTGTTGGTTTGTCAGTACCAGGTCTATAGTGCCATTTCTTTTTAAATGGCCAGTGCATGTCATGGCAGTTCCTGCATTGAGCATCTGCCCCCTGGTGGTCAGTGTGCATCATAGCTACCAGTCAGACGGTCAGACAGACACTTAGGTTTTTATATATAAAGATATATTTTTATTGATTTCAGAGAAGAAGGGATAAGAGAAATAGAAACATCATGATGAGAGAGAATCATTGGCCAGCTGCCTCCTGCACTCCCCAACAGAGGATTGAGCTAGCAACCCAGGTATGTGCCCTGACCAGGAATCAAACCATGACCTCCAAGTTCATAGATTGATGCTCAACCACTGAACCACAGAAGCCAGGTTATAACCTAGTTTTGAATGAAGAACATACTTCCACAGTGTATGAGGCTAAGGATCCCTCAGAAGGAAAGGCACCATTTACTAAGAATATCAGCAGTAATAATTATAGTTGGGAAATAGATGGATTAGCATGAACTAAAAATTTCCAAAAAGTACTGTATACCTGGGCCAATCTAACTGTTTAAGTCTGGGTTTTCTAGATATCAGGCATCCCTGAACAGCTCCATTTCAGCTGTTCTTTTATTTAATACCAGGGGTCCAGTGCACGAATTTGTGCACCTTGAAAGGAACTGTGGGTCGTGAGGCTAAGGTGGGCAGGTCTAGGTCCACCCTCTGCACCCCTGCCTGGCCCCTTCCACCACAGCCCCCAGGCCCCTGTCTGCCAAAAGCTCCGGCCACCACCACTCCCACTCACTGACAGCACAGGCTCTGCTCACACCACTGACTGCAGGGAGCGATTGGGCAGTGAGTGTGAGCAGGTCTGGCACAATCAGCAGGTGTGAGTGGTGGCTACTGACCCAATAAGCCCTCAGGAGCAGGGGGAGGTGGAGAAGCCCTCAGGGGCGATTGGGGCCAGTGCCGGGTGCGGGCAGCAGGTGCAAGCAGCAGGTCCAGCCCGATTGCCTCTTAAGAGCAGGGGGGAGGTGGAGAAGCCCTCAGGGGCGATTGGGGCTGGCAGCTGCCACTCACACCCACTGACAGCACTGAGCAATTGGTACCAGTGCCAGGCGCTGGCAGTGTGTGTGAGTGGCGGCTCCGGCACTGGCAGTGGGGATGAGGACAGCCTGCGCCGGCAGCAGGTGCGAGTGCCCAGTGGGACCACGGCGTGCAGGAGCAAAGAATTTTCAGTAACCACCAGCGGTCCACCCCAATGACAGAGACCAGTGCCCTGCCTTGGCCTGGTGCCCTCGCTCACCTGCTTCACCATCCCACTACGGCTGATGCCCGCCATGTTCTGTGCTCTGCTGCCTGCTGCCAAAGCCTGCCATGTTCCACGTGCGTCCCTGGTGGTCAGCATACATAATACCAAGTGGTTGTTCAGTGATCGGTTGTTCCCCGATTTGGTCTATTTCCATATTAGGGTTTTATATATATAGACTAGAGGCCCGGTGCACAAAATTTGTGCACGGGGAAGGGGGTGTCCCTCAGCCCGGCCTGCACACTCTCCAATCTGGTACCCCTTAGGGGAATGTCCGACTGCCAGTTTAGGCCTGCACTTTTAACAGATGACAGCTCCATTGTTGTTTCTTCCTTTTCATACTTAAACCCATTGGAATTAGTAGGTATTCAAAGTGTGTATACATTTTGGGGGGACACCCTGTATATCTCTAGTCAGTAGTGAAAGGAACCAACAGCGGGTTTGGAACCCCCTAACAGAGATCCTCACTCACTCCCTGCATGTCTTCCCACTCTGCTTTCCATCTTCGTGGCAGCAGGGGAATCAATGTTTTTTCTCATTAGCTCAGAAAAGCATGTCCAGTCACCCCCTGCCTGGCAGGAGCACACTAGGCCCCAAGCAAGAGAGGCTCAGTCAGGGCAGTCTTCGCTCATAGGCACTGGCACCCCGAGTGTACATTCCTCCTCTACAGTCACCCCAACTCTCCCACTGTTTCACTGAAAGGGTGAACCTCCTTGCCTTCTCTGTGTTCCCCACCTCGAACGCTGACCAAACGCACCTCAGTGAGGGTCAACCTACACCCACCAGGTGTGTCTGTCCACACCTGCTCCCACCTCACCACCTGCATTAGGCCCATGGAGGCGATCTCGTCACTGCACTGGCCTCCACGGGAACAGGGCATCACCACTCCACCATCTCACAGGTGCCGGCCCCCGAGCACCCAGACACACTCCAAAGAATGTTAGCATGCTGGAGGGATGTACACACTTTCTTGTGGGGAACGTAGACATGCTGGGGTTGACAGAAGTGCAGTGGAGGGGCAGGGGGAACATGGGTGACAGCACGTTGGGGGACATTTGCACATGAGGGGTGCGGGGGAGAGGATGCACCCACTGGAGGCCTGCGCCTGCGCAGATCTACAAACCCATGCAGCGTGGCGCAGCCGGGAGGACGTCAATCTGGCCCACCACTGTGGCAGTCCCTGCGATCGTGCACCTTCTGGGCCAGTAAGCAGGACCGGCGCAGCCACTCCTTGGTGCTGATGGCCCACAGGCACTGCTTTAGCTGGGCCCACAGGCTCCACATGATGCCGATCACAGCCACCACTGCCAAGTGGAGAGTACAGGCCGCGCTCTGCTGGGCCTCACCATCCCTATCCCCATCCCTGATGCTGCAAGTCATAGCCCATCTGCACCTGCAGCACATGCAGCCTGCTGATCAGTCGTTACTATGACAGTGTCTCAACCAATTTGCATATTACCCTATTATTAGTATAGATTATCCCATTTATCACATCATGCCTTTACACAACTTGGCCCTAAGCAAAAACACACATAAAATTATCATACAACACATGACAATGAACACTTTTAAATATTTATCAGTGTACCCTCATCAATTGTCTCATGTCCCACCTGCTTGTTTCATAATTTTCTCACTGCTATTTCCAGAACTGTAACTTGAAAATACTACCTTGAAAATGGTTTTCAGGAAGAATAAAGGACCCAAAGACAGTAGAGAAAATGAAGCCCAAAGTCAACGATTTGGCCATATTTATAAAATTCACCACAAAGGATAGAATAAATCACAATGGGACTGTATTCTCATTACAAAATGGTGCTCTAATTGTTTGCTAAGACAGTTCTCCAAATTTAACACTGACCTGACAAAAGATGAAATTCTTGTGATATTCTATTTCTCTTTGCTCTGATTTCATGCGTAATACAAGATGTTAAAAGGCAATTTTTTCTCTTTCATTTTAGGTAAAGCTTCCTGAAAAATAGGGAGTGCCAATATAAGTTGCTCTCCAACAAAGCAGGACTTGGTCAAAAAAGATGAAACCTGAGTTCTCATTCTAATGCCTTCACCTTGGGGAGTAAGGAAAACAAACAAGCCTGCTCTAGCTCATGGGAAACAGCACAGAGAGGTTAGAGCAGTTCTAGATATCACATTGACAACTTGATGATAGGATCCTATTCCTTATAAAGATTTTTACCATATGCAATGTTCTGTGCAACATATTTTACATACACGCATATATTCCACATTGAATTTCCCTTTCAAAACTGTTATGTCTGTATTATTGTTATCTGTGTTTTACAGATTAGAAGACAGAGGCACAGAGAGGAATAATAACTGACCAACTCTTTTAGTAAAGGTATTAGAAAAAAAGTTGTGGGCTTTGTCCCTGGTTAGGGGCATGAGGGAGGTGGCCAATTGGTGTGGATCTCTCTCATCATTGATGTTTCTGTGTTTCTCTAATTCTCCCTTCCTCTCTGAAATCAATAAAAATATTTTATTAAGTTGGGACTGAAAACTGGACAAGGCTATTCAAAATGTATATTCTTTTTTTAAATAATTCTTTATTGTGGGAAGTATTACATATGTCTCCCTTTTTCCCTGATGACCCTCCTCCAGCTCAGCCCTGACTCCCCCTCCCCACCCCAGGGCTTCAGCACCCTATTATCTGTGTCCATGGGTTATGCACTCAAGGTCTTTGATTGATTATCTCTCACACACTCACCCTCCCCCGTCTTCCCTCTGAGATTTAGCACTCTGATCCTGCAAAACGTATATTCTTTATCACGGTACCACAATACTTATAGATTCATTTTATTTACACACACGCCAGCACAAAACATAATTAATTAATTTCCTGTGAGCCCTGAAAACTCAGTTAATGCCTCCATGTGCTTAAATATGCATTGGTTCAATTTCAATTGAAGGAAACTTTCCAATTTAAAAAAAAAAAAAAAAAAAAAAAAAAAACACTGTGTGATCCCTCTTGAGACATACCTGGCCATAATTCCATCTGATAAGAGGTACCAGCAAGCAGTGTTGATTGTTCTTCCCCCACAAGATCCTGCATTAGGAAAGCCATGTGCAGGAAGGCACTGTCAGTTAGCATCTCCCTATCAGCAGGTAAAGGCAGACATTGCAAGAGTACCCTGGGCTGAAGAAATTGCAAATGATGGGCTCATTGTTTTGTACATGAGTCCCTGTTAAAAGAGACATTGACTAATGCTGAGGCCATTGTTTTCGACACTGGTTTTTACCACAGATGCAGAAGTCTTTGCCTGAGACAATACCTCAAAATGTTCCTAGATTCCAGCAGTGACTTAATAATACCAGGGCATCATTTTATGGATCAAGTCTAAAAACGTGCACTAAATTGGTCTGCAAGGGAGTCTGTGCTAATGAAAAACAAAACAAAACAGAAAGAGCACATGAGAAGTTCCTTTTGTCTATCAAAGACAAACTTACATCAAAGTTACAGTGTACTTTAATTAACATAGGCTTATATACTTTCCTGCATCATATAAAGAAGTCCTCTCCAACAGATCTTGAAAATCAAACTAGATTTTCTGTACTAGTCCTGGAGGAGAAAGGAAGAAAGAAAGAAAGAGAGAGAGAGAGAGAGAGAGAGAGAGAGAGAGAGAGAGAGAGAGAGAAAGAAAGAAAGAAAGAGAGAAAGAAAGAGAGAAAGAAAGTTGAAATAAGATAGACATGCAAATTTATGTGAACTCTCCCAATTTGAAAAGTTAACTTCAAAAATCCAATAAGGAACACTGTATGTGCTTATCAGAACAGTTTTTGACCAGAACCATTCCTGTGACTGCAGTATATGCCTTTTACCTCATAATATAGATACTGGGTTACAGGTCTTTCTACCTAATGTGGCTGTCAGCAACACAGAGAAGTGACTCTACATCTAATGCAATTTTATATCTTCGTCACTTATGAAACTGATTTCCACAAAGCACAAATTTTAAAAAAAATCTGTAATAGTGCCCAGCAGGCATGGCTCATTGGTTGAGTCTTGAACTATGAACAATGAGGTTATGGTTCTGTTCCCAGTCAGGGCACATGCTCTGGTTTGGGGCTGGAGCCCCAGTGTGGGGTGTGCAGGAGGAAGGTAATCAGTAAGTCTCTCTCATCATTGATGTTTTTATCTCTCCCTATCTTTCCCTTCTCTCAAAAAAAATCAATAAAAACATTTGTAAGTGACAATAAAAAAAATTAGTGATCTAAGAAAATTGCT
>NW_006296629.1:777428-787172 GCF_000327345.1 Myotis davidii | reverse complement strand
GACAGAAGGAGGGAGGGAAGAAAGGGGAGAGAGAGAGAAAGAGAGAGAGAGAGAGAGAGAGAGAGAGAGAGAGAAAGAAAGAAAGAAAGAGAGAGAGAGAGAGAGAGAGAGAGAGAGAGAGAGAGAGAGAGAGAGAGAAAGAAAGAAAGAAAGAAAGAAAGAAAGAAAGAAAGAAAGTTGAAATGTCTAGAGGAAAGCTGTAGAGGAAAAATCTAGGAGGCGTGCTCTGAATGCAATTTTAAAGGAAAAGCATGGTTGCAAATTGGGCAGGGTGTTATGTGAGTTGCTACTCAGGACACTTGTAACAAGGCTGATAGGTCATAAAAGCATTGTCCACAGGAGCCAGGCAGGAGCCACCACTGAGTGAACACACAGGATGTGAATCAGGAGGGAGCAGTAAGGTCAGGGGAGACCCCTGTACAATTGCTCTCTTCAACAGACTCAGTTGCTGACTCAGCTCTAATTGATTCCTTATGGTAATGGAAACTCAGTGCACCAATCAACATTTCCTAATTTTTACAAATAAGATAGACATGCAAATTTATGTGAACTCTCCCAATTTGAAAAGTTAACTTCAAAAATCCAATAAGGAACACTGTATGTGCTTATCAGAACAGTTTTTGACCAGAACCATTCCTGTGACTGCAGTATATGCCTTTTACCTCATAATATAGATACTGGGTTACAGGTCTTTCTACCTAATGTGGCTGTCAGCAACACAGAGAAGTGACTCTACATCTAATGCAATTTTATATCTTCGTCACTTATGAAACTGATTTCCACAAAGCACAAATTTTAAAAAAAATCTGTAATAGTGCCCAGCAGGCATGGCTCATTGGTTGAGTCTTGAACTATGAACAATGAGGTTATGGTTCTGTTCCCAGTCAGGGCACATGCTCTGGTTTGGGGCTGGAGCCCCAGTGTGGGGTGTGCAGGAGGAAGGTAATCAGTAAGTCTCTCTCATCATTGATGTTTTTATCTCTCCCTATCTTTCCCTTCTCTCAAAAAAAATCAATAAAAACATTTGTAAGTGACAATAAAAAAAATTAGTGATCTAAGAAAATTGCTTCATGATAAAAAGACATTAATTAATTTCAGCAAGAAGATTTAAGACTGAGTGTTCCCAGCTTTGTATGGGGTCCTGACCAGGTCACCATTTTGTCCCTGTTGACATAATGACATCAGGAGTAAAAGTATGGTATTTCCAAACAACAGGAATGTAAAAAGGTAATAAAAAAATGATATGAATTTTTCTGTTGGAAGGGTATGTGATACTATTTAAGGGTTGAATATAGTTTTCTAACCTAGAAGTTCCACCAGAAATTTAACACCTCTTACTATAAGGCCTGCCCCACTGGGATGTCCGTCTGCTCTCTGCACAATGTCCTTTAAATGTCACTACATGCTTACTCTGGGGCAGATTCTACAGAAAGACTTTCCCCTAGTTGTTTTCAAGTTATAACACTACACAAAAAGTGAACAAAAAAAATCCAGCCATGTATTAAAACAACAAACCTCAAGGACACATAAGAAACTACTATACACCTTCAGGATTTTAAGGAACTCAGAGTTTGAGGTGGCAGCACAGGGAGGTGATGAGATGGAGAACGGTGGCTGAGGGGGAACCAGGGAGATCACTCAGTGAAGGGGACCTGGGTTCCCCCTGAAAAGACAGCCTTTGGGCTCCCTTTGTTCTGAGAACTAGGCCTGCCTTTCTGTATTTCAGTCCCTCAGTGCCCTCACCAAGTGGAGTACTAAAATTTATGGCCATTCAGTAACCAGTGGGCAGTTTTCCCAACAGAAACCAGAGGCACAGGCAGAGCTCTGCTCTACAGGGACTCCTGCCATTAGAGTTGTACCACAGAAGCAGCAGCCAGCTGTCCTGCGGTATGTGTTGATTGGCAAAGGACAAGACAAGAGGCTCATTGCAAAACTGGGCCATGTGCCAATCTGTGGGATTCTGCAATCTTAGACTCAAAACCCCTCCTGGCTCTGCTGGCCCCACCCACAGGAGCTGATCTATATCTTTAGTCCATAGGACAGGAGAGACCAGCTGCCCCTGAGACCCAGGACCACCAGCTGGATCTGTTCTCACAGCAGCCACAGCACTGACTGGGTAAGACAATGACCCCCTCCTGGGGTTGGGACAGCATGATCAGTGATCGGACAGCAACTGCCAGGGGACTGTTGACAGGAAACATGGTTCCAACACAGCGGGATTCCCAGCTTTGTCTCCTTCTGCTGCTGGGGCTCATGGGAATGGTGATCTCCTTCCATGCCCCACCTGGGGGTCTAAGCTGGGCTCAGTGGTTTGAAGTTCAACACGTAAACATGACCAATGCTCAATGCACCATTGCAATGCAGCCAATTAACCGCCTTAATTATATGAGTTTCCAGAGGCCGTGCAAAGGCCAAAATACTTTCATCCACACACCGCTTGCTGATGTCGTTAATCTCTGTTCCGGGACAAATATAACCTGCCGTAATGGACGCGATAAAAATTGCTATAGAAGCCGAGTTGCAGTGAATCTTACCTACTGCAACCTCACAGGACCGGCACGACCTTACAATCAGTGCCAATACCAGCAAGTAGCCTTACTGAGAAACTACAGTGTTGCCTGTGACAGTGGACAAATTCCAGTTCACTTCGATAGAATCTACTAAGCTCTGTGCCCGCAGTCACAGCCATGGTCCCATGCCACCATCCACCCTGGATATCAGCACCAGTCTCACCACCAGCCCACAACCCCTTTAGCTCTGCTGCGCTGCAGCTCCTGTGCACCGGCAATAAACGCCTTTGCAGAATGACCTACCAGTCTCTGTGTCTGTTTGTGCCCCTCTGCTGTCATGTAGACACATCTGATCAAGAGACTGTTTCCCTTCCTCTCATATGAGATCTGAGGGACATAGAGAGGCATGAGTGTAAGAGGCTCCTTGTAAAATGAAGTGACTCAGAATGTCCTCCCTCTCTGCCTCACATTGAAAACCTGAAGCTTCAACTGATCTGTGTATTTCCATCCCAAGAGGTAAATGGGCCCAGTTAAGTAAATAGGAAGCAAATGCCTTTGATTCTGTCTGATTAATGAGTAATAAATTATGAGAAATGTAAACTTGTTTGTTTTATTCCAAAACAGGGACAAAATACCTTATGTGATGAGATGACAAAAAAATTTTAACTACAGAGATATTTTTCTGTAAAAGAGTGCATCAGTTCCACAGGTATTGGTGGTTACACTAGGGCTGGATCCTGGGTCCAATGTGGAATGAGATCACCTGTTCAGGTGGCACATTCACAGGCTCTAGTGCTGCCTAGAGAAGATGGGAAGTCTTCCCTGGCCATTTCTATGTCCTGGAAAGGGGGACAGCTGGTCCCGTGATGGTGGAAGGGCAGGGAGGGAGCACACAATTGGGATGTCTCAGGGTGAGGATGCTCTTTCCCATTTAGCCTCCACTGCTGTCCCCCCGGGGGAATCAGTGGCTCATTCACACTCAAGTCAGAAAGGTGCACAGGCTCCAGGATTTGGGGGTTCAAGAGCCACAGAGAGAAGGGCTGGATAATGAGATCCCCTTCCCCCGCTTCCAAAACAGGGCTGCACTCAGGAATAAATGAGGAGCAGTGAGGGAAATTCCTTAAGAACTGTGGTCAGCAGCAGCATTCATGTGATTGTATGATGGGAGATGGCCAGCGACTGCAGCTCAGCCTCTGCTTCTGCAGGATGCTGTAACTGTAGTCAGCTGGCCAGCTTAATAAAGGCTCTTAAATTTAAATTCTAAGTCAGTGGTCTATCTGGCTGAGTCAACCCATAACAGGAGGAAATAAACACATGCATCTATATACATGTCAGTAACCTTACGTATGTAACATACAGAGATACATAAAAACTATAAAGGGATAGAAAAAGAGCTGAATAATTATTGCATCTGGAAAAGAAAGTAGGGCCTACATGACAAGGACCAGAGGAAGACACCCTTTTTACTAGACTTGCTCTCTTAATGTTCGAATTTACGTCTGCCATCTGCAGGTACAACGCGTCTGTATTTTCTTATAAAGGAACAAGTGAGACTACCTCACCGAAGCCCTTACTCAGCTGAGTAAGGAAGGGTCCCTGGGGATAGAAAGTTCAAACAACTGAGGTCTGAAATGAAACAGAACCAGTCGGGTTGATCTCGAAGACCCCGCCCCTCACTCCGCAGCCAAGAAGCAGTGCTGCAGACACCTCCTCCTTCCTCCTTCGTAAGGAGAGTTAAGGGACTCAGCAGGCGCCCATTATTTAAAGCCCTTCTGTTTATTTCCCCGCGGTTTCCCTCCGTCATTAAAAGAGGCATTTGAGGACTTACAGGCAAGCATATAGGCCTAACCAATGGACACAGACAACAGGGGGGTGAGGGCATGAATGGGGGGGATAGGGGGTAACGCGAGGATAAGAACACATATGTAATAACTTAATTTTAAAAAAGTGGGGGGCGGGGGGAGAGGCTTTTGAAAGTTGGAGACTATCTCTTTGGTCCCGGCCGCGCAGCGCCCTCTACCGGCCAGGAGCGCGGGCGAAGGCTCAGAGAAGGAGAGGAGGGCGCCCAGGAATCGCGCACCCCCTCCCGGCAGCGCCTCGGTCTGGGCTGTGCCCTCTAGCCTGGGCATTGTGGTTATGAAGGAAGCCGGAGGCCCTCCAGACCCCTCTCCAGGAGCCCGGCGCCGCCCCGGGGAAATGAAGAGGCTACTGTGGGCCGGTCACTCGGTGCCCAGGGGGGCGTCCCCGGAGTTTCCTTAGAGCCACACGTGAGCACGTGGGACCGTGAGCCCGGAAAGCAACGTTGCAGGTAGGAGCACGTCTCTCCCGAATAGATGCTCCCCCCTTCCCCCCTCATCGCCCCCGCCAGCCCATCAGCACACCGGAGGCTCGCACCAACTCTATAGGGCCAGGGCAACCCCTTTGGGGGTCGAACGACCCTTTCACAGGGGTCTCCTAAGACCATCGGAAAACACATATATAATTACATATTGTTTTTGTGATTAACCACTATGCTTTAATTATGTTCAATTTGTAACAATGAAAATACATCCTGCATATCAGATATTTACATTACGATTCATAACAGTAGCAAAATTACAGTTATGAAGTAGCAACGAAAATAGTTTTATGGTTGGCAGTCACCACAACATGAGGAATTGTATTAAAGGGTCGCGGCATTAGGAAGGTTGAGAACCACTGCTGGGCCTTCCTCCTCCTCCTTCCGGCCCAGAAAGAAGGCAGGAGTTTCGGGGAGAGCTGGGAACCTGTGCAGAAAACTGGCCAAGCGAAGGCGGGCCTGAGCTCCGCCCTGGATTTCGCGGCAGCTCCTGCCCTCTGCTGGCAGGAAGGAGCACTTACACCATGCGGTCATTGGGGGTGGTTAGGGGGCCAACTCCCGCTCCACTTTGCCACCAAGGACCCCTCTCCAGAAGCTGAGAGGTAGCTACGCGGGGTCAGCCAGGAGTGCGGATTCCGGAGAAGTAGCATTAGAAGAATGAACTGAAATTCCTCACAGATAAAGAGCTGTTCAATACAGGGGGAGGAGATGTCTATACTAGCCTTCCAGTAGGCCTCTTGGAAACCAAGGTGGAGATGCCAGTGTCACAAGCAGCTGGTAAGGGCTGGCCTGGAGCCCAAATCAGTCAGTGACCTTGACATGTCAGGATCTTGTGTAGTGGCAATTAGTTTGGGGACACTCACTCAGCAAACATGTCTTGAGTATCTATGTGCCGGGGACTGTTAGAGGTATGTGGAAGTCATCAGAGAATAAAATAAACCAACAAATAATTTTTAAAGACAGACAATAGATATAATAAATATGTAAATTATATAGACCTTTAAGGTGATAAGCTCTATGGGGAAAATGTAGCAGGAAGGGGAATGGGGTGAAACTAGGGGTAGCATTTTTTAATAGTGTGGACAAAAAGCTACCACATGCTAACCTGACTAGCTCAGGGAAGGCCTACATGGCAGCCTTGCAAACTCGGAGACCTCAAGTAACCACAAAGGATGGTCTGAAGTTGAAACTTTTTAACTAAAAGCAGTTTATAGTAGGTAGTCATGTGGTAGGCTGGCATCTTCCCTGACAAAGGTCAATCTTTATCTTAACTAAGCCTGTCTATTATCTTTTTGCCACTACGGTAACATATCATTGGAATGTCGAAGTAATTTTCCTTTTTCTGGACCCCTCAAAGCACCATTCTGTGAAGACCACAAATCCCCTCATTGTTACCAAGTTAATTGTTGACTGTTAACTATCCTATACCCAACTATGTAGAAGATATATGTGTCTATCATTTCATTTTTTATCCAATCCCAGAGGTTTCCCTGCTTTGCTTTCTCCCACCTCCTTAATCTGTCACCTTTGGATTTCATGTAACCCAGATATGTCTCCTCTTTTGATTGTAATATATAAAATAAGGTGCAAAACTGCCGTTCTCTGGAGCATTATCTCAATACATTGAGAGTTTGCTTCCCGGCAATTGTTGACAGTTTGGCTCAAATAAACTGACAAAAATTTTTCACAGGCTTGAATGTTTCTTACATTGACAATAGGATAGTTAAAGGAAGCCTCCTTGATAAGGTGTGAATGTGGTATGGTAGTTAGCCTTGCATATGTCTAGGAGGAAATGTCCTAAAGCAATAATGTGTCTGTATCTTTCAGGAACAGCAAAGAGGCTAGATACTAGAAAAGCATGAATGAGAGGGAGAATAAATAGCAGATTTGTTCCAAAAGGTAAAGGTGTGGGAAGACAGATCACTTAAGTGTATAAGAACTTTCGTAAGGACTTTAGCCTTTACTCGGGGTGAAATGAATTACATGATCTGAGAAACATTTTGAAAGGATTACTCAGGCTGCTATGTGTGAGGTCAAGGTAAGAAGTAGGGAGTCCAGGTCAAAGACTTGTATAGTAATCCTAGTAGGAAGGATTGCTCTCTCAAACTACGTGGTAACAATGGAGGCAGTGAGAAACAATTAGATGCTGGATGTGTTTGAACGTAAAAACAGCTGACTTTACTGACATATTGAAAGTGGTACAAAAGGAACCAAGAACGCCAACGTTGTTGACCTCAGAACAAAAAGGATGATGTTACCTTCAACTGAGGTGGTGAATGTTAATGGAGGAGCAGTTTTAGGGGATGAGTACGGGAGAAGATAATTATTTCCATGTGGGACTCATTAAGTTTGAGGTGTCTATTACACATCCAGTGGAGATTTCAAGTGGACAGTTGACTATACAAATCTCAAGCTTAGGAGTGAGAGCTGAGCTAAAAATGTAAATATGGGAACTGGAGAATCAGTGGCATTTAGAGCCTTGAGACTGTGTAAGATCACAAAGAGAAACAAACAAATCACTGACTCATGGGGCTCTCCAAAATTCAGATACCAGGAGAAGAGGAGGAACTTGTGAGGAGGCTGAGAACAAAACCTGAGGTTATGGAAGAGGCGCATCAGCGTGCAGCTTGACATGACTGTCTGCCTTGAGAGTACCAGGACTGATCTCAGGATGCCTTTCATCCTTTTCCTGTCACAAGAAGCCTAATTCCCAGGTCAGCCTCGTCAAGGAGCAGAGGGTGATCACCTCTGCCGAATGCTGCTGAGCAAGGAGAATCGGCCCTGTCAGGGTGGGGTGATCTTACTTCATATTCAAAGAGTGTCTCTAATCCCTACTGATGGAGCAGAGGAGTTTGGGCTGTTGATTAGGGAGATTTACAAAGTTCTTGATGTAGAAGAAGACAGTCTTGTCTAGGAGAAGTGAGAAAGAAGAGGGTCCACATCTAAGTCATGTTTTCTGTCCTGGAGGAGGGAATGAAGAGACAAAGAAAGGCATCTGTGTCTCACTTCACCTGATTTACCTGGACCTCAGACCCTCAGTACATCACATTCTCTTTCTCCATCTCTTCTCATTCATCAAACTACTCACCTGCGGAACTCACTTTGACACATCCTCCTTCCTCTTACACATTCAGTTCCAGCACCTCACAAATTCTTTCCAGCTCAAACTCTTTGTAGTTTTCTGAATTCCTGATTAAGGAGTAAGAGTGTGTGTGTGTGTATGTGTGTGTGAAGGAATGTCTACAGAAAATGCAGTCCACATTTTTTAATTTTTCTGCTATGTAAATCTGATTTTTTTAAAGATTATACCTAAATCCTGTTACCTGAAATAAAATTATTGTATTTTATACTTATATTTATATATATACTTATATTTATATATATTTTTATATATATATATGTATATGTATATGTGATGGGAGTAAGAGTGTGTGTGTGTGTGTGTGTGTGTGTGTGCATGAAGGAATGTCTACAGAAAATGCAATCCACATTTTTTAATTTTTCTGCTATGTAAATCTGATTTTTTTAAAGATTATACCTAAATCCTGTTACCTGAAATAAAATTATTGTATTTTATACTTATATTTATATATATACTTATATTTATATATATTTTTATATATATATATGTATATGTATATGTGATGGTTAACTTTATGTGTCAACTTGATTAGGCCATGAGGTGCCAAGATATTTAGTCACGTTTCTGTGAGAGTATTTTTGGGTGTGATTAGTATTTAAATCAGTAAACTACGTAAAGCAAATTACTCTCCCTAATGTGGGTGGGCCTCATCCAATCAGTTGAAGCCTGAATAGAACAAAAAAGATGACCATTCCCCCAAATAAGAGAGAATTCTCCTGCCTAATGGCCTTCAAGCTAGGACATCGGCTTTTCCCTACCTTCTGACTCAAACATCAGTTCTTCAGGGGTCTCAAGACTGCTGGCCTTCAAACTGGCACTGTGAGCTCTCCTGAGTCTCCAGTTTACCATGGATCTCAGGGTTTGCCCACCTCCATAATTGCATGAACCAATTCCTTATAATAAATGTATTGATAGATAGATATTTAGATAGATATAGCTTCTCTGATGAAATCTAATATAGTGTATACACTGAGAGGCCAGATTATTATGACCACCCCATCAGTACTTCATTGACACTGCCAAAAATATTGAATATTGAAAACTTCCTAAGCAAATACTCTCAAGGCTTTATTATTATTATTATTTGCATAACTAATTCACTTCATTGTACTGATGGGGTGGCCATAATAATCTGGCCAGTCATAAAAGTCTGGCCACTCAGTGTATACTTACTGTTGTTACTTTAAGACTATCAAGAAAAACATGTAACTATTATATTGCAAGCAACATGCAAATCCCTATTCCTCAGAGCTGTTTTTTAATTGTGTGAGAGATAAGATCAGCATAGAAGACTATGGATGATATTATGCCTCTGTGACAGTCTAGGTGTAAAGATTGACTAATCAGCTCATGCACTAGGGAGTATCAGTCCGTCAGCAACATTAATGAAGTAGTTCCTGTCTTTGACTATCCTATATAATAAAAGGCTAATATGCAAATTGTCCCCTCAGGAGTTCAACCAACCGGGAGTTCAACCACTCACTATGATGTGCGCTGACCACCAGGGGGTGGCGCGGAACAAAGGAAGGCACCAGCTGGCAGCCCACAGCCAGGGGAAGAAAGGCCCTAATCAGTCCTGATTGCCAGCCAGGCCTACGGACCCTACCCATGTACAAATTTCATGCACCAAGCCTCTAGTCTATATATATATATGTATAAATAAAAGAGAAAAATGGTAATTGGCATACGATGCTACCCTTTTCATTGGCTAATCAGGGCTATATGCAAATTAACTGCCAACTCAGATGGCAGTT
>NW_006296629.1:775592-776216 GCF_000327345.1 Myotis davidii | reverse complement strand
TGCTTCGTGTTAATATTTACTGATATGTTGCTGACAATTACCTGAAAGAGAAGTCGGGGTGTTCACTGGGCTGGAAAAAGTTTAGCTAAATCAGAAAGCAGGTCTAATTAAGCAAGTTTATTCTATATCTATAAAAGGTTAAGTTGAGTCGTGCGTGCGCAATACATATAAAGTTCTCGCTGGCACCAATTGCACGCGTGTGTTTCCATCTGTCATTGTTGATCATGAATTTGGTTGACATTTCTATTATAGAGAAAGGGCAAATAGCGATATTAAAATATTTATTCTAATTCATTTCCTTTTAATGTGCACGTATTCATACACCGAGCCACTAGTCCCCAATAAGATTCACCAACCTCTGGTCTAATAGAAAAACAAAAGGCCTAAAATTCATTAAATCTAAAAGGAAGCTTTGACAGGTGCTATACAGCCTAAAATACCTCAGCATCACTCACAATTTTTATGCCTATGAAGTATTGAAAATAAATGCAAGGAGTGTTGGGAATGAACAAGGAAGCCACCACCTCTTTGGTACAGCTATTTCATACCAGACATTTGGCTTAAGCTTCACAATATTGCTGTCCAGTTGATAACACTCTGCACTTTTTAGTTTGATCATCTGTG
>NW_006296629.1:772843-775146 GCF_000327345.1 Myotis davidii | reverse complement strand
ATAATTGAAACATTTTTTGATTTTTAAAATGCTCATTGCTTCTGCCTCAGTTTTAGCAAGAGTCCCTGAGAAGTAGAGACCAATGACTGATCCATCTCAAGTCCACGTAAGCAAGATTCCGTGAAAAGGAATATGAAACCCTCCTTGGCACCTTAGCTCACTGTCCAGCCCCCATCTAACAAAGAGCTTTCAAAAACCTAGCAAGAAGTAAAAATTTCCTCAATAAATAGTACATAGTAGTTATAGTCTCAGCAAATATTTTGTTTTAAAATTATGAAAAATATATAAAGGAATTGGTTAGAGACTCAGATAATTATAAGCTATTTTCTCATCCACATCCAAGAGGGGAATCATAAGTTGTAGGAAGTGCACTAATTCTTTGTTTTTCAGGACTTTTCTACAGTGTTGCTGTACACTGAGCACAACTGGTCCTTACCCATTAAATGCCAATACTAACCCCCTCTCCAATCAGTATAGTTACCAAAAATACCTCTAGAAATTTCAAAACCACAAAGTCACTGAAAATAACTGGTCTAGAAGAAGAATGAAAATTTGTGTGAAATTACTCTTTTTCTGTGCCATTCCGTGATTAAATAGGAAAAGCTCAGAATGCATTTTAGCCACATCCTCACATCCTAGCTGTGAATATTTGATTTCATAAATCTTCATTTATTCTTAAGGGGTTCTAACAATGTTCAACTATTCATTCATTCTGCATACACATTCTAAGTTTTCTGATATGCCTGGCCCTCCTCTAAGCACTGGAAATGAAAATTAGGAATAAAGACAATTTTGTGTCCTCCAAAGCTCTAATCACAAGACTGGAAGCTCATGGGCAATTATGATACACAACGATATGTCAGGATCATAGAATTTTTTCAAGACCAAAATGACTAACACTATGAAAAGGAATATGAAACCCTCCTTGGCACCTTTAGCTCACTGTCCAGCCCCCATCTATCAAAGAGCTTTCAAAAACCTAGAAAGAAGTAAAAATTTCCTCAACATATAGTACATAGTAGTTATAGTCTCAGCAAATTTTTTGTTTTAAAATTATGAAAAATATATAAAGGAATTGGTTAGAGACTCAGATAATTATAAGCTATTTTCTCATCCACATCCAAGAGGGGAATCATAAGTTGTAGGAAGTGCACTAATTCTTTGTTTTTCAGGACTTTTCTACAGTGTTGCTGTACACTGAGCACAACTGGTCCTTACCCATTAAATGCCAATACTAACCCCCTCTCCAATCAGTATAGTTACCAAAAATACCTCTAGAAATTTCAAAACCACAAAGTCACTGAAAATAACTGGTCTAGAAGAAGAATGAAAATTTGTGTGAAATTACTCTTTTTCTGTGCCATTCCGTGATTAAATAGGAAAAGCTCAGAATGCATTTTAGCCACATCCTCACATCCTAGCTGTGAATATTTGATTTCATAAATCTTCATTTATTCTTAAGGGGTTCTAACAATGTTCAACTATTCATTCATTCTGCATACACATTCTAAGTTTTCTGATATGCCTGGCCCTCCTCTAAGCACTGGAAATGAAAATTAGGAATAAAGACAATTTTGTGTCCTCCAAAGCCCTAATCACAAGACTGGAAGCTCATGGGAAATTATGATACATAACGATATGTCAGGATCATAGAATTTTTTCGAGACCAAAATGACTAACACAAACAACAAGGCCCTGTAACACAGTGAAGTTAGTTCCTTTCCATTCCCTCTTGAATGATAAAAAACTGACAAGAGAGATCCCTAGGAAGTCTCTGCAAGGCCTCCCTGCAATAGCCCTCCTCGGTGAGACCGAACTACTGACCTACTGACCCAATCCACCTTCTATAACACTGATGTGGTGATTAAACTAATGAAGTAAGAGTTCATATGTAGCAGTCCTTTGATATTAAAGACAAAATCATGCTGACAATTCAGAGTAACTTCATTAACATGAGTTTGTATTGATTCCTGTTTCAAATAAACAGATCCTCAGCCCAAGATCTTTCCTATCAATTAGATCATTTGGATTTAATTTGGAGGGGATGGGGGGCAGTTTAAAATTTGAAGATGGAACACATGGTAGAAACTACTTAAAAAGTGTGTTTGGGGATATGCTCTGAACACAATTTAAAGAAGGAGGATGGTCAGGGATTGGGTAGAGTATTCTTTAGATCTCTCGCAGAACCTTAACAAGCTTGATGGGTCATAACACAAATGTCTACAGGAGTCAGGCAAGTATCATCACTGAGTAAACAGACAGGCTGGAAGTCAGGAGGGAGGAGTAGAGTCAGTGAAAACCTC
>NW_006296629.1:770078-772674 GCF_000327345.1 Myotis davidii | reverse complement strand
GGAGACATATGTAATACTCTTTGTAATACTTTAAGCAATAAAAAAATAATAATAATTAAATAAATAAATAAATAAATAATGCAGCTGCTGCTCAGCTTCAGCTGATGGTGACATTGAGAGAATGGTGGCTTAATGTGGCTCCGCTTGGGGCTACTTTAAGGCAAGCCAGGAATCCAAATTTTCTATAGTGAAACTCCCTGTTAGGAAAGGTTATCACCAACTCCAAAAAAATTATTTTTAAAACAAACAACAAATTTAGAAACCCACTGAATAAGCTAATCAGAGCAGGGCTTAGTCTTGACTGCAGTATATGGGTTTTGCTTTATATTATAAACACTTGAGTACAGCTGTCTCTACCTATTGAGACTATAAGCTTACAGAGGGGCTGCAATATACTTAATTCATTTTTACATCCTCATCACCTATAAGAATGTTTCAGTTGAGAGATATGGAGGAAAAAAAACTTGCTTAGTAACAAAAGAAATTCCACATAGAAGGATGACAAAGCAAAGTGATCAATTAGAATGGCCAAGAGTCAACATATTTGTTTATTCAGTATGTTCTAAAAACATGTGTCTCACATGCAGTCATCATGACAGGGGTCCTTGGAAATGTAACAGATGAAAATCACCAGAATGGATACCCCCTTCCATTTCTCACATTCCATAGTATATATTTCATTATGGGAATAACATTATACCTAGAAAATAAACCTGATAGTACAGATTGGTTATCCTGGATGGTTGTTCCTATTTTAGAGATGAAGAAACCAAGGCAAGAAGAAAAGGATTTACCCCAAACATACTGTGCATCCCAACTCTCTCTAAGACACAGTTGGGAATAAATAAGAACACTTTGACTTTTAAGTGAGACACTCTTAGTTCTGCCACTACTATCTGTTAACTATGTGGGCCTCTGCTATCTTTAAAATGAAAATACTAGTATCTACCTTGTGGGTTGTTGTGAGGGTTAAATGAGTCAATTTCACTAAAGTGCTTACTCCATAGCAGTTGCTTGAAAATGAGAGCTTGCAAATTGTTCTAAATTTTTCTATATTTTATAAACTAAACTAGTTGTCCTTACTTGTATCTGAGTTTATCTAACACATATAAACAGGTATCAACTTTCACTCTCTCCAGTAGTAAAGGTCCAGAACCTTGAAACAGTAATGCTTACTTCTGTGTGCAGAGGGAGTACTGGAAATGTTACAAGGAAAACATTCTACCAGTCATGTTATATTCTGAAAAAATAATGCTCTTCCAGGCTTCCATGAGCCAGTGACACACATGTGCATCTGGAAGATTGGGTGTTGCCAACCCACAGTTCTCCCCACCCCACACATGCAGGAGCTTCAGTGTGCCAGGTCCTAGGAATGCTGGCAGTGAATGGGAGTGAGCTTGTCGCCAGCCAAATACCTGGGGTTTATTGTTGTTATTTTGGTCTAGGATATACATTCTAGCTTGTTTATACAGTAAAACCTCAATATAACAGACTGATTCAGGTAAGGGTGGTTCCATTAAAGCTGTAAGTCCACTATATAATAAGGCAGATTTTCCAAATGTGTATGTTAAAAAATTGACAAATTAGTCTACCTGTTTTTACTTATGTAGACACATCTGTGTAATTTATATTAATTTCACAAAAAAGTTTTCTATGTGTATTACTGTAATTTTTTTAAACTAAATCTTTGTTGTTCAGATTACAGTTTTTCCTCTTTTTCCCCCATAGCTCTTCTCCACCTGATTCCCACTCCACCCTCTGCCCTTACCCGCCCCCCCCCAACTGTCCTCATCCATAGGTGTACGATTTTTGTCCAGTCTCTTCCCGAACCCCCCACACCCCTTCCCCCCTGAGAATTGTCAGTCCACTCCCTTTCTATGCCCCTGATTCTATTCTATTCACCAGTTTATTCTGTTCATCAGAATTTTTATTCACTTGATTTTTAGATTCACTTGTTGATAGATAAATATTTGTTGTTCATATTTTTTTATCTCTACCTTTTTCTTCTTTCTCCTCTTTTTAAAGAATACCCTTCAGCATTTCACGTAATACTGCTTTGGTGTTGATCAACTCCTTGAGCTTTTTCTTGTCTGTGAAGCTCTTTATCTGAACTTCAATTCTAAATGATAGGTTTGCTGGGTAGAGTAATCTTGGTTGCAGGTTCTTGCTATTCATCACTTTGAATATTTATTGCCACTCCATTCTGATCTGCATATTTCCTTTGAGAAATCAGCTGACAGTTGTGTGGATACTCCCTTGTAGGTAACTAACTGTTTTTCTCCTGCTGCTTTTAAGATGTTCTCTTTGCCTTTTGCCCTTGACATTTTAATTATGATTAGTCTTGGTGTGGTCTTCTTTGGATTCTCTTGTTTGGGGTTCTTTGCACTTCCTGGACTTGTAAGTCTATTTCTTTCACCAGTAGGGGAAGTTTTCTGTCATTATTTCTTCAAATAGGTTTTCAATATCTTACTCTCTCTTTTTCTGGCACCCCCATAATTCGGATGTTGGTACACTTGAAGTTGTCCCAGAGGCTCCTTACACTATCTTCATATTTTTGGATTCTTTTTTCTTTTTGTTTTTCCGGTTAGGTGCTTTT
>NW_006296629.1:753531-769037 GCF_000327345.1 Myotis davidii | reverse complement strand
CAAAATGAGCTAAGAAGAGATCTGCAGATTCCCCTTCATTGTTTGGGGTTTGGAGGTGCCCAGATGAGGCCCAGCTGTGAATCAGTGCAAGCTGCTGTGGGGCCTTGGGCCTACTCTTGAAAGTTCTGGGTCTGTCTGGCCCAGCTGCAGTTTGTTAGGAATTTTCAGATTGCAAAGGGCCAGGGCATTCATATGCAAAAGCCTCTACCACAGCTTGGATGGGAAGGGGTCTCAGGGAATCAACAGGGCGGAGCAACCAGCTATGGCTGATCCTCAGCCCTGCCCTAAGAGGCCCGGGGTCTCACTGTTCCAAGATAATCTCTGCAAGCACCTCTGAGAGAAAGCCGCCCTCAAGTTCTGCCTGCTTCCAGACAGTCCAGTTTCTCCCCATATGGGTCTGGGTCCCCAGACACTCGCTCGGATATATACTGAGTAGGTCTAGTAAATGTGTGCATTCACCAGTCACTGAATAAACAAATGCCCATGGCTGGGGCGTGGCTTAACACATGTCTGAACATGGGCTGGCTTGCGTTAAAATTGCTGCAGAAAGTCACACCAAGTGACAACAAAACCAATTAACACACGAGATGTGATCACATGCTAATCATTTACAGAACCTTGTTTACAAGCGGTGATTTGGCTATAAATATGTAGACTATAGTTGTAGATATGAACTATTTATTGATGTCGGTAAAATTACTAGTGTTTTCCCCAACATATGGCCTAGTCGCTAAAATTTGTTTAAAGTAACAGTGAATTTGTCCACCAGGGTTGGCTGCGAAGCTGCGCGGCCTCGGTTTCCAGCCAAGCCCATATCCCAGCCAGGCCCCAGCATGGCTGCGCCCAGGCCTGGAGGGTGGGCAGACGCCATGCTCCCGTTTTCCTGACAGCCTCTGGCTTCTATGCTCGACTTCTCTTCCTCAGGCCACTCCAGCACACATGTTTGCCAAGGCCTTTCGTGTCAAGTCCAACACGGCCTTCAAGGGATAGGACAGGAGAAAGCTTCGAGCTGACGTGGCAGCTACTTTCCCCACCCTGGGGACCAACCAGGCCTCTGAGCTGGTGCCTGGGAAGGAAGAGCTCAGCATCGTGAAGCTGTATGCTCACAGAGGGGATGCCTTGACTGTGTACGTGAGTGGTGATAACCCCGTCCTATTTGAAGTGGAGAAAAATCTGTACCCGACAGTGTACACCCTGTGGTCATATCTTGATCTTCTATCAGCATTCACAACATGGCCTCTGGTGCTCGAAAAACTGGTGGGGGGGAGCAGATTTGATGCTGCCGGGAATAGTGGTGCCCCCTGCTGGTCTGCCTCAGGTACAGAAGGGTGACCTCTGTGCCATTGTCTTGGTGGGAAACAGGGCCCCTGTGGCCATCGGAGTGGCTGCCATGTCCATACTTGAGATGCTGACTTCAGGCCTGAAGGGAAGGGGCTTCTCTGTGCTCCACATCTACAAGGACCACTTGTGGTGATCTGGAGACAAGTCCTCTACACCTTTCATTGCCCCCACTGGCCCTGGGCCCCTCAGATGTCAGTGAAGAGAGGGGGTCTGTCCAGGCAGGTCCCATGTCTTGGTGGGAAACAGGGCCCCTGTGGCCATCTGAGTGGCTGCCATGTCCACACCTGAGATGCTGACTTCAGGATGACATGAGGTGCCTTACCCTGGAGAGAAAGGAGGAGGAGAATGGGGAAGATCAGCAGATGTGTGGGGAGAAGACCCTACCAGAAGCTTCAGAAGACCCTGGCGTCAGGGACCTGAACCCAGACCCCGCAGACAGCAAGACGCTTCAAGAGCAAATGGATGAACTGCTACAGCAATGCTTCTTGCATGCTTTGAAGTGCCGAGTCAAAAAGACCGACCTCCCTCTATTCACCAGCGCGTTCCTCGGTAGCCATGTGTTCTCCTGCTGCCCTGAAGGACGGCAACTGGACATAAAGAAGTCAAGCTACAAAAAACTCTCTAAGTTCCTGCAGCAAATGCAGCAGGAGCAGATTATACAAGTCAAGGAGCTGAGCAAAGGGGTGGAGAGCATTGTGGCTATGGACTGGAAACACCCCAGGATCACATCTTTCGTCATACCTGAGCCTTCCCCAACTCTCCAGGAGGGTAGCAGGGAACAGCCCTATCACCCTCCACATATAAAACCCCTCTACTGTGTCCCAGCCAGCATGAGCCTGCTCTTCCAGGGGTCTGGCCACAAGAAGGGGAGCATTGTCGAGGGCAGTGAGGTCCAGATGATCATCATTAACTACGCCAAGAAAAATGACCTGGTTGATGCAGACAACAAAAATCTCGTACACTCGGATCCCATCCTGTGTGACTGCATCTTAGAGAAAAGTGAACAGCACATAGTCATGAAGCTTCCATGGGACAGTCTTCTGACCAGATGTTTGGAAAAACTGCAGCCTGCCTATCAAGTGACCTTTCCCAGACAAGAGCCCATTGTGAAGAAAGGCCAAATCTGCCCCATTGACATCACCCTAGCACAAAGAACTTCCAATAAAAAGGTGACTGTGGTCCGGAATTTGGAGGCCTACGGTCTGGACCCATGCACAGTGGCTGCCACCCTGCAGCAGCGATGTCAGGCTAGCACCACTGTCACTCCTGCCCCTGGGGCTAAGGACAGCCTGCAGGTCCAGATCCAGGGAAACCAGGTCCACCACCTCGGCCGGCTGTTGCTTGAAGAATATCAGCTTCCTCGGAAACACATCCAAGGCCTCGAAAAGGCCCCCAAGCCTGGCAAGAAGAAGTGACAGACTCTGGCTTCATGTGGTCGATCCCGCGGAATCCAGGTTCTGGGCTGCTCACTCATAGGAGCGTTTTCAGCTTTTGCAAATAAAAAATATGTAATTCTTTACCAGAATAAATTTTTATTCTACTCTAAAAAATAAATAAATAAATAAGGTAACAGTGAATTAATAACAAACATAACCTGTTAATTTAATTATGAGCAAGTCTTGGTTAAAATCATTTTAAAAATAACAGGGTGCTAATTTTCCCAAAATTGTATACAGCCTGGAAATATTGTCCGTTAAATATGAAGTCCTGTAAATGGAAGTTCACAAAGTTGAGGTTTACTGAAGCAGTAAAAGATTGGAACAAACTGGAAAAGAGTGTGACTGTCCCAAAGGCCACAGGGAGATTGAGACCGAGTTGTGGGGCTGTTTCACTGTGGAAGGGTAAAAATCTTGTGCGTGGAAGCTGAGCTGTTATGAGGTATTTAAAATCTTACGTATCTATTTCTTGTTCGTTCTCCTCTGGGCTCAAAAAGGTTTTTGTAAGATCAAAGCCCGGCCAGCCTTACTAAGTAGAACCAAGAGGGAACGATCACCAGAGCAAGCAGCATAGCGCCCTCTGCCGTCCATGCGGCGGCGGCGCCTCTGCAGGAGAAGAGAGGGTTGAAGCCGCCAAGTCCCTGACAGCCAGGGTCAGGACCCACGCCTTTGGGAGTTTTATTACAGCGGCTCCTGAACAAATTGGCTCCATTACTCAGGGAGCATCACCGGAGGGTGGGACCAAGCCCCCCCGCTCCCCTGAAGTAGATGCAACCCCCACTTCCATCCCACTCTGTGCATCCAGCGAAGATTCTCCAGGTGAAAAAGGGAATAAAAAAGCTGGGAAACAGGCAAGTCAGCTTGGGATGTGGCAGGGGCGATGCACTCATCTGGCAGGAGGGCAATTACGAGGAGGAGACAGAGTGGCTCCTCCCCAGTCGTCCACCTCTTCTTATCCCCAAAAATCCATGATGCTCACCTAGTTGCTCCTCAGTACAGCAATTGCCATAACTTACATTTGTAAAGTGCTTTAGGGATTGCAAACGTTTTTTTCATCTGATTCCCACCACAGCCTTGTGAGTTAAGGCAAGTATTTTATAAAGAGATAATTGACCTTCAGAAAATTTCAATGACCTGCCCAAAGTCAGGCAGCTAGGTGAGAAGCAGCCTGGAATATTGATTGGCAAGCCCTTCAAATTACCCATAAAAATAAAGTCCCCCACAGTTAGAAACCTGCTTCACTACAAACTAAGAAAGCATCCCCAGCCTCCTCTTTCTCTTGCACTCACTTGACCTCATTTGGGCCCTAACCCCCTGCCTTCCCACTCCTCTCCCCAGAACCACAAAGGAGTTACCACAGCTTCCTCTGGCCCTCCGATGAGAATCCTTACATTCTCGGTCTTGATCCCAGGCAGGAGGCCCCTTTACTAGGCCCTGGGCTGAGGATCCCACAGAATTAGAGTCTGGGATTCTGCCCCAGGAGAGGTGTGCAGTGTCCCTACTCCTAAGGTACGTTATTATAGTGCCCAGCTGTAGGGAGAAACTGCATGTGGTGGAGCTGGTAGGCTACTACCCCATTAGTAGAGGCTTTCAGTACTGACACTCGAATAGGATGTCAAGCAATGTGTGGGGAGACTGCACAGCAGGCGCCCAGTGGTCCTTGGGGAAATCAGACCCGTGCATGGGCTGGAAGATGGAAAGAAATAAACGGAAAACAGCCTGGACTCCTGGAATCCCCAAATAACTGCCTCCGCACCCTGAACCTCTTTTTTGCTACAGGTCATATGGGGAAGGGGTCTGGTTGTCCCCCTTTATCCAGATGAGAAGAGGCTAAGGAAGAACAAAGTCTAAATAGAAAGCATAAGTCCTACACCAGCCTCCACCTGACTGCTCCCCACAAGCCCTGTTTCCCCTAAGTAGTCCTGGGGTTCTCTAACTTGAATCCAGGATATCAAAGAGCCTGAGGAAAAATAGTATTCATGGTTTCCCAGTGAGGAAGAGGTTTCTGAAAGTTGGCTGAAAGGAAGGGAAGAGGGCCTGAGGGACCCTTGATTGGGCGAGAGGTGGAGGGCGTGAAGAACAGAAGCTGAGATCTGAGGAAAAGAACAGGTGCTGCTTAGATGGCCTCTCTCATGCCCTCCCAGGTTCTATAAAGAAAAACCCTCACCCCCAGTACTCTTCTCCTTCCACTACCAGTGCTACAGCTTTGGTCTCAAGATTTTTTGTCACAGTCCACACTCTGGATCAGCTCTCCAAATGCCCTCACTAGCTTTATGCACTACAGCCTGAGTCACCCCTGGGGCTCTCCATTGTCTGTTTTTCTTTCAGCCTGACCACTCGGCCCTGCCTAGCTTCCTTCCCCCTGGGTTCAGGGCTTCCCTGTGATTCTGACCTCTTTCCGATCTGCCACAAGGCCATAAACAGGAATCATTGTCCCTCATCTGGAAAATTGAAGTAAAAAGATACATATTCACTATGATGCAGGGTCCATAGCACATGCTAAGTAAATCTTTATGGAGTGAGACGGGGCTGCCCTGGTGAAAGGAAAACTCCTACACTAGGTTCTCACCCATCCAGCCCTTTGCAGCGTGGCAGGGTGATGACAGGCCTTCTCTTACTTGTAGAGTTCCTCAGAGTCTCCCAGATCCTTGCTCAAGTGTCTACATGGCTCAGTACTAGAGAGTGCTTTCTCATGTGCGCTGCTTATCTGAATGCCTTTGGGACTAATGTAGTCAATGCAAATTGTAACCTATTGAAATTGTTCCATTTTGAGAAGAGTTGGAATGTAAAAACCAACTATATGTTGAGTCTTCTTAGTGATGCAAAACTTCCTTTCCCAAGGCCTTTCTTTTAACTTTTCCTGTAGGTTATAATCCCTAAGCTATCAATCATGTCTGCTGACCTTCTCTGGCTCTTCTAAAAGATCCGCCCACCTCTGCCCAGCCGCAGCGGCTCAGTGGTTGAGCGTCGGTCGACCTGTCAACCAAGAAGTCACGGTTTGATTCCGGTCAAGGGCACATGCTCGGGTTGTGTGCTCAATCCCCAGTGGGGGGTGTACAGGAGGTAGCCGATCCATGATTCTCTCTCATCATTGATGTTTCTGTTTCTCTCTCCCTCTCCCTTCCTCTCCAAAATCAATAAAAATATATTTTTTTAAAAAATAAAGATCCTCCCACCTCACTCTTGACAATGCTGGTGAGCAGGAATAAGTCCATTCCTCTCTGGAGACTACTAAGGTATGTCCCATCACTTCCCCCTATACTATGGCCTAACTCTCCCCTCTGCCAAGGTAACTCCAGGGCCCCTTGCCAGATGAAATGCCAAGGAAATAGAAAGATCATGCAGGTACGCCATGACAGACTTCAGCTGCCAATCTCTCCCACCCGAGAACTCATCTCTGCTTCTAACTAGGGGCTCGGGGTCATGAATTCCTGCGTGGAGGTAAAGGGACCCAGAGAACACAGCATATGCTTGCCTGTTCCTACCATAGGGGAGTTTGTGGCCAAGGTGGTATGATTTACCAATGTCTATCCCAGGGAAGGGAAGAGATGACTTTGTATCTCTAGACAGAAAATAAAAACCAGAATTAAGGGAAAGAATTAAATGTGTGAAATATTGTTCTGGAGTCATCCTGGAGAATGTTTGGATAAGTTCCAGAAATTCCTTCCAGGCCTGTTATCTAGCCACGGTGAACCATGGACAGTCACCTCCTGGTCTTGTTCTGGCTCTGCCTGGAACATCTGTCCCCTCTTGGTCTTCTAGGGAATTTATTATTCATCCTTCCAGATTCAATTTGTTGTCCCTTCCTGGAGGAAAGCTTCCCCATCCCCTGCCACACACGCCCTAGACCTGCAGTTAACCCCCATCTTCCCTTCTCTTCTCATTGTTCGTATTATTATTATCCAGTTATAGGTGTGTTTTCCCCCAGCTGACTTGGTTTCTGAGGGGCACAATCTCTAACATCAGTCTCTAGAGTGCTATCTATCACATGGAAGGAACTCTCTAAGTGTTTCTAGAATAACCCTCCCCCCCCCAAAAAAAAGAAGGGGGTAATCACTGGATCAAAAGACACAAACATCTTTTTGGTTCTTGACATATTGCAAACTGCCCTCCAAAAGTTTGCATCTATTTACATGCAATCTGCTATGCATAGAATATAGGTCTCACTGCTATTTTATTAAGAGAAACTGTGTCCTAATATTTTAACATGTATTTCTTTACTAATGAGGTTAAATAATTTCCCACAGTTCATCTCACTAATTATGATCCTGTTGAGGGAAAGCCCCAATCTAAATTCAGGATTGATTCTGAAGAGCTGACACATAGCCTTATTCAAATTCATAAGAGCTTTAATAAGAGAAATTTACATACATGGGCAAAGCAGCTGCTTGCTGCCAGTGATGGCCGGCCGGGAATAAATCCACACCCTCCCCGGACAGGGTCTCTTTTTTGTAGGGTTTTAATAGTAAAACTGCTTTGCCTGTGTATAGCCATGGAGATAACCAGAGAGAATAATGCATTTCTAAGTTAACAGATAACATCAGGCAGTTATCACACTCTACATTCATTAACCTCCTTCCTGGGCCTGAGGTTTATCTTGGGGTGGCATTCTGGCTTTCTGGGTATTCAGCCCAACCTGAGGCTACAGACAGTTAAACAGTCACAGAAAGTTAAACCTTGAGTCCAACATTTCCCAGACGTCTTTACTGCTGGAGACATATTGCATCTCTGAGCTCCCCTAAAAATCCTCTATCATGAATTTCTTTTTATATGCCAGCTTGCCAAGGCTACAGCCAAATTTCTTTCTCCCCCCAGATAAGGAGCCACAAATTTCTTTCTTCCCCTAAGCAAGTAGTTAAATGGAGGACTTTTCCCCTACATTCTGTAGATCCATATCAATGTAGCCCAGAAGGTAGTTTACAACCTAAGTTTGTTACAAGGCCTAAGGCAGTTAAGATTCTCCACATTACAGATGTTATTTTCTTTGACAGGAGATACAGATAAGAAATGTCAGTTTTCAGCAGATACCTAAAATTTCTGGAAAAGTGCAAGTCTATAAAAATTATCTTTCTCTCTTATCTCTTGAAATTTGCCACATCTGCTTTCTAGAACTTCTCCCCTTAAGCCTCTAGATCAGTGGTTCTCAACCTTCCTAATGCTGCAACCCTTTAATACAGTTCCTCATGTTGTGGTGACCCCCAAACATAAAATTATTTTCGTTGCTACTTCATAACTGTAATTTTGCTACTGTTATGAATCATAATGTAAATATCTGATATGCAGGATGTATATTCATTGTTACAAATTGAACATCATTAAAGCATAGTGTGCCGCGCCCCTTTAATACAGGTCCTCATGTGGTGGTGCCCCCCAATTTCATTGTGACACATTGAACATAATTAAAGCATTGTGATTCATCACAAAAACAATATGTAATTATATATGTGTTTTCCGATGGTCTTAGGTGACCCCTGTGAAAGGGTCCTTCGACCCCCAAAGGGGTTGCGACCCACAGGTTGAGAACCACTGCTCTAGATAGAAAAGGAAAGCAGGAGTAGGAGGCAAGTGGTCTTGACAAAGCATAGCTCAAGGACACTTCCACACTGAGAACGTCTTAGCCAGCTTTGCAGTCAGTTGGTTAAGTTGCTCTGATATAAATTTGAAAGACAAAGTATTTTTCTCTAAGAAGGGTGGCCTGCTATCCTATTCTATCCCTACACCTCCCTGGTCTGGGCCTCCCCATTCCTCTGATGGACAGTTATGTAAAGAACGTGTATTATTTTACCACAGTGACAGTGACTTTCCACAGTACATCTACATAACATTTGGGAAAATGTATAAATATTATCTCATGCCACACAATTTGGTTTGGCACAGTTTCATCCAACATTCAGGCTTCGAAGCCTACTCCAGTTAATTTCAAAGTTCACAATCAATCTATCAACCCCCATTCAGAACAGAGCTATTTATCCCTTGATCTCTGAAGAAACAGTGTTCTTACAATCTGAACTCAGGACCCAGCCTTCATGGTTTAAGTAGAAATTACCCTCCTTATTTCCATACAAAGGCAAATTTAAGATTTTATCTGTGTTTTGTTTGGAGAACATTCCTAAATGTTGGTCTCTTCATGGTCAACAATTCTAAACTTTTCCTGCCTTGAAAGCTTTTCCCCACTATCTGTACTCTAATGAGGCTCTTCTTAAAATTCACCAACTATATGGTGAGCCATATCTCTTTCAGACATTCATCCCATTCACACAGAATATATTTCATCAGATACTTCTCAGGAATCTACTATGACTACCTGACTTTGTCTAAGTGCTGAAGATACAGCCAGAACTGCCCTTAGACCCAGGAAGAGGGGCCCCTCCCCTGGGCCTCACATTTAAGAAAACCCCAATGTAATAAACATAAATATATAAAATAATAAATATATTAAAGAATACAGAGAGCCTGGCCATCAGTGGTTGAGCGTCGACCTATGAACCAAAAGGTCAAGGTTCAATTCCTGATCAGGGTACATGCCCAGATTGCAGCCTTGCTCCCCAGTGCGGGGCATGCAAGAGGCAGCCGATCAATGATTCTCTCTCATCATTGATGTTTCTATCTCTCCCCCCCTTCCTATCTCTCTGAAATAAATAAAAACATATTTTAAAAAGAATACAGAGATCCCTCTATCACTTGGGGTCTAGTGTAACCCATAATCCTCAGCTTTCATGACTGACATGGCTCTAATTCAAGGGTAATTCAAGGGAAACATCTCCATATATCTTGCCCAGATCTTTAAAAGGAAACTACATCTAGGTGACAAGACTTCTTATAGATGGTGCCACTGCCAGGATAGCAGATAGACACTGCTTCCATATATTGGAAGGATCTGGACAGCAGGAACATATTGATAAAAGAGAACACTAACTTATCAAATTCTTTCTTTCAGATTGCATGACTGCAATGTAGTTCATGGTGCCAAGCATCTATTTTCTTATTTCCCTTCACTTTCCAATGCACAATTCCAAAGGTACTCACAAATTAGCACAATATTCCCAAAGTTGTACGTGGCAGCTGATGCACATTTTGCAATATTCAACAATTTCTTTACTCTTAAATTTGTATATATATGTAGATTTGGATAACATGTATGAAACTTCTTAAATTTGTATATATATGTAGATTTGGATAAAACTTTTTATCCAAAAAGTTTTTTTGGATAAACTTTTTTTTACATGAAACTTTTTTTTACAATAACGTTCTTTTCATGAAGATTTTTAAAAAATCAAAGAAACAGTATAAAGAAAACAAAAGTGAGAAAAACAAATTTAGATAGCTAACAATCTCCCCATATTGTGAGAACACACAGGTGATGTCCCCGTGGGTCAGTTCATAAGGAAGACCTCCAAGGGAGACCCAAGGACTGTCTTTGTCCTGGGAGTGCCAGGACACCTGATGGGCCACACCGAGTTGGACCTCACATGCATTCAGCTCATTGATCAGCTTCACTTTACTTAAAGGGTTCATTTCTGCGGGTTGGGATTTCTTCAGCAAATCCTTCTCTTCTGGAGCTGCACCCAGGAATGTTAGCCCCCTACCAGCTGCCAGGAGACTGAAGCTGAACGAAGTTGGGGCAGGGCTTTTCCATTCTCCCTGACAATTGGAATGACCAGGTGACTCAGTTCTGGCCGAGGGGCCTTCTGGGAAGCTAACCGGGTAAAAAGGCAACACTTTAGAAAAGAAAGTCCTCTTTCCTCACCAACCAGCTAAGTGTCTTCTGATTTTGAATGCAGCATTGATGTCTGGAATGGTAGTAGTCTTGTTACAAGAAAGACAAATTTACCTAGTTTTGCTACTTCATGAGACACAGCTAGACTTTTCTACAAGTTGAGCAAACAACTATACAGTAATATTTAAATCAATCCATTTGCTTTATACAAAGGAAACACCCTCACACAATAGATCTCATAATGTCTTGGGGAACAAACACCCATGTGATGCTTTAGGATTTTAATATATTGACAAATATTAAAAGTCAAACAAGTTTAGAAATGTCTTCGTAGGGAATTTCCTCCACTCTGCATCTTTTGAAAGGGCCAGTTTCGATGACTATAGTAGCTGAAAAGGTCTTCTCATTGATGAATTTTAAGGAACCTTCATTTCCTCTGTAGCCTCTGTTTAAAACGAGAATTATTTTTCCTAGTGCTGGAATTACTGTTTCTAAATGAGTCTAGTCAAATTTCAGCTTGTCTCCAGAGTCAATCATCTCTACAACCACTGTCTATTTGTCAGTTACTTCCTTACCAGTGCCCTTTCTGTTATGTCTCTTCCAGATTTTTGGTTATAATTTCACCATGATTTCAGGCTGCAGCCAGCAGTCTGTTCGGGCAGCTCTTTTCTTTCCCTCTTCCATCTCCATGATCTCATCCAGTGCAGATTTCCTTTTCTTCTTTTCTTTTGGTTGCACTGAGCTCTGGGAAGATTCCACTTCACTGACGCTGCCATCCCTATCACCTGCAATGCACTTGGTCCCAAAGAACTTGACTTGGGAGATGTTGCTGTTGAACTCCATGCTCTTTTATTCCAATTAAATGTCACTTTCTCATCAGCATCATTTTCTCTGCTTAATTCTGCCAAAACAGGGGCCTCCTTTGCTTTCCCTTCCAGACCTCTTCTCACCTGCTGTTCAATAAACTTGGCAATTTTTTCTTCATCATCAAGGCCCTGCTTTTTCTTTCTCTCTAGCTCCAGTTGCCAGCAGATGGTTTCTGGGTCCCTGTCGATGTACTGAATACACCAGCCTTTGGGCATCTCGTCTACTTTGCACAAGCCTTCTCTGACCAGCCATTTGTGAAATCCGTCAGAGTTCCCACTGAGTGGCATTCATGTGGATGTGCTCTCAGCTACTGATATATTCATCAAAACCACATTGTTGTGAACTCTCTTTGTGCCAAAGCATGGCCTGAGAAGTTCTAGAACAGCGGTTCTCATCCTGTGGGTCGCGACCCCTTTGGAGGTCTAACGACCCTTTCACAGGAGTCACCTAAGACCATCGGAAAACACATATATAATTACATATTGTTTTTGTGATTAATCACTATGCTTTAATGATGTTCAATTTGTAACAATGAATATACATCCTGCATATCAGACATTTACATTACGATTCATAACAGTAGCAAAATTACAGTTATGAAGTAGCAACGAAAATAATTTTATGTTTGGGGGTCACCACAACATGAGGAACTGTATTAAAGGGTCGCGGCATTAGGAAGGTTGAGAACCACTGTTCTAGAAAGTCATTTTGGAATTCCTCTAAAAAATAATCGGTAAACTGCTGATGATTTTCTGAAGCCAGCAACAGTTGTCTCTGAGGAGATTCAGACAAACGGTGACACTTAAAGCCATTCTCATCCCGGCAGTGCTTCTAGCACATCTGGCAGTATCAGGGCAGCTTCTGAAGCCCCTTGGATTTCATCCCGTTGGCAATAGCTTTAGGGGTAAGAAAATCTGACTTCCCCATCGTGACCACCCACAGCAATGAGATAACCTTCTGGAGCCCAGTGTCCTGGACCTGACAACCTGAAGGGGAGCTGGGCTGACAGGGTGGGCGGGGCCACTACCTCTTTTCTTTTGGATTTCCCTTACCTTGTATACACCTTTATAAGTGGTCCCTTTGTTAAACTTTCCTCAATTACACCATTTGATTGTAACTTTTGTTTCCACATACAGCAATCTAGCCCTTTATTCATCCCCTCATTCTTCCATTGCCCTCAAAAATTATGAGTAACGCATTTCAGGCCCAGAACTGGGACACAAGGTGAATAAGAAGAAGAACCAGGATGGTGGCATTGGTAAACACTGAGCTTGCTGCCTCCCACAACCACATCAAAATTACATCTAAAATACAGAACAGCCATCATTCAGAACCACCTGGAATCTGGCTGAATGGAAGTCCTACTGTTGTGGAGCACGAGCAACAGAATGACCAGAACTCCAGACTGATTAAAATTTAGAGAGCCTTTATTGACTGGCCAGTGTCCACTCCTCCACTTGGGAAGCCCAAGAGAGAAGCAGCCATGACCATCTGCAGAGTCCAATATTTAAAGGGGACAACTACATACGTGTTCAGGTTCCCATAGCAAGCAAAGCCAAGTTACAAAATCTAATTGTGTCGTTTTAGCCAAGCTATTCATCATCCTCCTGTTATTCATTTCTGGGTAACTTAAAGGTCAGGACTATTCTTAATTTTGATCTGTCTGTTCTTTGTAGGCCGTTGCTCAGGTGTGTGAGCTCAGTTCCTAGAAACTTTGCACAGGCTGTCAAGCTGCTGAGGTGGCTAGGTAATTAAGCAGGACTGAAAATTTTTTCTACTCTGTAACATTACAACTAGAGAAATAAAGAAGAAAGTGCATTGAGACTAGTAAGAGGGGCAGAGGCACAGAACAAACTGGTCTGACACCTACTTGTAGCATTTTTAATCAGGGGGTATATCTCTAAGGCCTTCCATGAGAAGCAGGGGGTCCCAGCCCCACACCAGACCCCCCACCCAGGGTTCCAGAGCCAGGAAGAGAAGTCTCCATAACTTTGAGCTGTAAAAACCACAGGAGATTGTGGCTGAGTGACACAGAGGCTGCTGGAGACCCAGGTGTTCCTCTTAAAGGGCCTGAGCACAAATTTACATGGTCTCACTTCTTAGCTCCAGCACCAGGTGGTGACTTTGGGGGAGTCCAGGGATATACAGGTGGGAACTGGACTGTATGACATCAGGGCAGGAACTCAGGGATGGCTTTCTCCCAGACAAGGGTGTTTGCAGGGGTCATTGTTCCTGTGCTGGGACCTCTCCTGTCTCAGGGCTGACTGGCAGCCATGTCAGAGTTTCCATCATCATGGCCCACACTGTTCACTCTGCCCTGGTGATTCCAAGACCCTGCCCCACTCAATTTGCACCCAAACCATTTGCAGCAATTTTTCCATATGAATGTCCTATCCACCTCAGGCTTCAGACTTTGCTAAAGTCTCTCAGAAAAGCAGCAGCTGGTGTCAACATGCCCTAAATCTATCAATAAGTGGCCTAAGACCTGACACTAGTACCAGCCTTCCTTGCCTCACAGCTGGGCCTCATCTGGGCACTTCCTATCTCAATACAAATAGCAGCCATCTGCAGGTCTCTCTGTAGCTCCTGTCAAGTAGCCCCAGGCAGTGGCTGTCTTTGTACCTCCCTGGAGACCCCAGAGCCAGTGTGCCCGGTAGACAGTTTCAGACCATACCAGATCACAACTCTACACATCCACAAGTGACACACTCAAGGGGGAGACTCAATGAGCAGGCACACAGCCCACACAAGGGTGCACCTGGAATGTCCAGGTCAGATGACTGGGGAGGCTGAGCCACTGGGCCCTACAGGATACCTACTACACAAGGTCACTCTACCAATTCCAGTAGACATAGAAGCTCTACTTAATACATAGAAACAAACACAGGGAAGCAGCCAAAATGCAGAAACAAAGAAACATGTTACAAATTAAAGGAGTGGAAGCAAGCAAACCTAACAATGGCTATAAGGTTACTCAAGGATTTTAATGAGAGCTTCAAGGGACGTAATGAAAGCTTCAAGGGAATTAATGAGAACATCAAGAGACTTAGTGAGACTTTCAAGAACCTTAATGAGAATGTCAAAGACATGCAAAAGGACCAGTCAGAAATTAAGCATACACTAACTGAAATAAAGAATAATTTATGGGGATTCAAGAGTAGAGGATTCCAAGAACCAAATCAATAATTTGGAATATGAGGAAGCAAAAAACACCCAATCAGAAGAGCAAAAAGTAAAAGAATCCAAAAATATGAAGATAGTATAAGGAGCCTCTGGGACAACTTCAAGCGTACCAACATTTGCTTTATGGGCTTGCCAGAAGGAAAAGAGACAGAACAAGATATTGAAAGCCTATTTGAAGAAATAATGACAGAAAATTTTCCCTACCTGGTGAAAGAAATAGACTTACAATCCAGGAAGCGTAGAGAGTCCCAAATAAGAGGAACCCAAAGAGACCCACACCAAGACACATCATAATTAAAAGACAAAATCTTAAAAGCAACAAGCAGTTAGTTACCTACAAGGGAGTGCCCATATGGCTGTAAGCTGATTTCTCAACAGAAAATTTGCAGGCCAGAGGAAATGGCAATAAATATTCAAAGTGATGAATAGCAAGGACCTGCAACCAAGATTTCCTACCCAGCAAAGCTATCATTTAGAATGGAGGGTCAGATAAAGAGCTTCACAGACAAGAAAAAGCTAAAGGAGTTCATCACCATCAAACCAGTATTATATGAAATGCTGAAGGGTGTTCTTTAAGAAGAGGAAGAACAAGGGGGAAAAAAGATTAAAAATCTGAACAATAAAATGGCAATAAATACATTTCTATCAATAATTAAATCTAAAACTCAAAATAAAAGAACAAGAAATCTAAAGAACAAAATAAAGTGATAAATAGAATGGAACTAAAGGCATGGAACAGACTGACAAATCTCAGAGGGAAGGACGGGTTTGAGGGGGGGGTGGGAAGAGATTAACCAATAATCTGATATGCATACTACAGGCCTGGTGCATGAATTCGTGAGTGGGTGGGATCCTGAGGGGGTGGGCAGGATGCAATTGGCCCTCTGTATATATAGATTAGAGGCCCGGTGCATGAAAATTCATGCACTCAGGTGGGGGGGGCTCTCAGCCCAGCCTGCATG
>NW_006296629.1:736788-753312 GCF_000327345.1 Myotis davidii | reverse complement strand
TGGCCGGGATCCACTACTGACTTCCGCTGCACCAACCGGGATCCTAGCCCGGTGTTTGGTCATCCGTTTGGATGTTTAGGTCATGATGGACCCTGGCTCTTTATATATTAGGATATGCATTATCTATGGACACAAATAATAGGGTAGTGAAGGCCTGGAGTTGGGCAGAAACTGGGTAGAGGCGGGCAATGAGGAAGGAGAGGGAGACATCTGTAATACTCTCAACAATAAAGTTTTTTTTAAAAGGTGAATAAGATGACGTATTTTCTGTGAGCTCAACTTTGGTGGTGAAACAGACAAGTGAACAAATGGTGACAGTGGAGTTGTGATAAGAGTTGTGTTAGCATTTTTGCCATGAAAGGACATGATCAAGGTTCTTAACTCACTTTGGGGAGTCGAGCAGAGAAATGTTTTCTGAAGAAGACAAAACTTGTGTCCATCCTTCAAGGATGAGTGGGAATTGGCCAGGTGGATGGGGAGGGTGAAAAAAAAGAGGATGAACTAGAGGATGGGACAGTATTGGAAAATTAGAAAAATATTATTAACTGAAGGGGGCCAGAGTACAGATGGCACTTGAGTGATTGATGGAAGACTGGGTGAGTCCATAAACGATCTGACCTTTCTCTCTGCCTCTGTCTATCTTGCCACACAGAAATTTTGTCTTTATTATGAACATGTGGAAGACCAGAGAAGGGTTTTATGTTTTAGAAAGATCTCTCTTGATGCATTGTGGAAAATAGTCTAGAGTGTGGGACTCTGAAGTCAGTAAAGGCGAGTAGCAGAGGAATAGGTGAGAAATAAGGACTTAAGCTAGGGTAGTAGCAGAGTAGATACTGAGGCAGGCAGGACTTAAGAGAGGTTTACTTCTGTAGGCTTTTTGCTAGAGTGTTTTAACGGGGGATATAGAAAAACAGGCAAGGCAAGGAATTGAAAAGTTGTAGGTCTATTTATATTCTAAATGACACTTGCACATTCTGAAGTGTATAATCATATTAATGTTGTAAAAGAGCAAATAAATTCTATGATATATCTGTATATGTTAGCCTACCATCTCCATCCAAGTACTGAGTTACAGAGTAACAAACCCAAGCTTCTAAAAGGCAGACCACCAACACTGAAAGTTCTTCCTGGCCGGTGTGGCTTAGCTGGTTGAGCACAGTCCCATGCACCCAGAGGCTGCTGGTTCAATTCCCATTCAGGGCACATGCACCAGTTTCAGGCTTGATCCCCAGTAATGGACGTGGAGGAGGCAGATGAGTGATGGGTCTCTCTCATCTATGTGTGAAATTTGATAATTCTGTATAATACTCTATGCATCTAGATATTGCTTTAAGAAGTGGTAAAATTGGCCCAGCCAGCATGGCTCAGGGGTTGAATGTCAACCTATGAACCATATGAACCAGGAGAGCATGCTTTGATTCCCGATCAGGGCACATGCCTACGTTGTGGGCTCCATCCCCAATGTGGGGTTTGCAGAAGGCAGCCAATCAATGATTCTCTCTCTATCTCTCTCTTCCTCTCCCTTCCTCTCTGAAAGCAATAATATATATATATTTTTTAAAGAAGTGGTAAAATTGCAACATAAGTTATAGCACTTTATATGATAAAATTAAAATGTTGCATAATATTTTCTGTAATCATTTTAACTTAATATATGCAACCCAATTACAATGTTAGAACATGACATGTAAAACTCACAATTCATTTCAAAGTCTAAGTGTTACTTTAAGAATTGTATTGACAATACAGTTGCTATGTCCTTAACAGCAATATATCTGCAAATTAAAATTAATTTTTTAATAACCATAATAATTCAAGAAATATTGGCTAATTTGATATTCATTGCTATCAGAAAAACATATAAATTACGTGAAAATACAGACGGTAACAATATGATTTTGTTGAAATTAATGCCCCCCCAAAATTTTTTTCAGCCATGCCTTTAAAAAGACAATCTGTCTGCCTTCCATCTTTCAAACAAAAAAACAGCCAGCATACCATCAATTCTCTGCTGCTTTCAACTTAAGTGATCTTGCCAGGACATTCAGAAGGATGAATTAGAAGGGACACAATTATATGGACATTAGAGAGCTATTTCTTCTGGTACAGAGGATTTTTAAGACTATAGAAAGGAGACTTGAGGAGAAGTACATTAGACTCCAGGGCTCTTCATGTGTTTCTGGGTCACTGATCAAATTAGCATTTGAGGTAAATGAGCTGATGTCAGGAGAATTCAAGCAGAGTGACTCATGTATTTTGCCTCCTCCCAACCCAGGAGCACTTAGACTCCCCTTTAGCCACGTCTACTTTCAGTCAGCAGTGCTTTCTTTCCTTCCCATGACCATGTCCCATGCCCAATATCCTTACCAACCAGCACAGAAACCATCTTTAGTTCAAACAATACTATATCAAGAGCTGGAATAGAGCTAGAGAATGGCACCATAATGGGAACATCAGGATCAGGAAGAAGAACAATCTTGACTATTTTCAAAAGATATAAAATCCCAACATGGAGCCAGAGAGGGCTATAAGGGAGTAGAAGATGAATGTGATTTTCAAATAAGACTGAAACAAGAAGGGCTGGAATAAGAACAGGCATGAGAACCATAGGACAGAAGAGAGAGATGAGTTAGCTGGGGCATAGTGACTAGAAGCCAGGAGTGACTTAGGAATGGAACTGAGGACTGGAGAAAGTTAGGAAGAATCATGCCAGCCCAGGGGCCACTGCATCTCCATGAACTCACCTAGAATGTCCAGGACCAACAAAGTAGAGAGGTCAATCAAGGACAGCAAACCTCTCCCCTTTGTTCCCACAGAGAGCAACTCTCCCTCTTCCTAACTCTTGGGCTTCTTATGCCAGGACATCTATAGGCAAAAGATACACATCATCGCCCATTTCACACACCACCCCCATAACAGGTATACACACTCACATATGTACACAGAAATGAGGTGGGGTTTTTTTCCCTCTTCTGAAGATTACCATGCTAACATAACAGTGTTATCTGTACAAGTGAATGTGCTGAGAAAACCAGCCTTCCCATCCATAACGCACAGCAGCAACCATTGCCAGTCAAAGTTAATGCTGGTTGGAGGTCTTTGCCTTTTCCTCATGTTTTGTCACGGTTTAAAAATCAGGGCTTTTACTAATATTCTATCTCTCCTCATACTAAGCTCATATTTTCTTGTTGGCACCAAGCTTTGCCTTCATGAGAAAGAATAACAGGAGACATGGGAGAAATCAACTGTGCTGAGCCAGCATGGCCAAGGGTGAACCTGAGGAGGGCCAGTGAAAGATTGAAGAAAAGACAGACAAGAGAATACAGCTGGGACTCAGTGGATCTCCCATGCCTGGATAAGAACACAAAATACCCAGCCTACAAGTTGATGCTTTATTTTATAGTCTGATTAAAATAAGGGTAGATTAACATGTATACAAATGTTCTTGTTTGGGCAACACTTGCTGCACCTCCCACAGCCCATTAGCTACTTAGGAAGGAATTAGGGAGGGATACAAGGTCAGGCTTAATTATGCTAGGAGAGCTCTGCCTGCCAGGCTGGGACTTGTTTCTGGCCCTGCCACAGGTCAGCCTGAGCCTCAACCCTAGAGCTGCTCCCTACATCTTCCCCCTTTTTTGTTTTTAAGCTATTACAATAAAACTAAACTTGAACCTAACTCTGGCTATTAAAACAATAACAAAACAATGCTAAAGCAACACAGCAATAAAAGAGAAATCAAACAACAGAATGTTAACATTTTCAGCTACAAAAGGAAAGTTATTTACTCAGAGTCCTCAGATTTGGCAGCTCGGCCAAAGCTAGTCAGCACCTTAGTCCCTTGCGTAGCCTTCATTGTCTTTTTCTGCATCACTATCATTGGGACAACTCTCCATCTTTTGAACGAAGGGACAAGAAGCTGCTCTAAGTCCCCTGTAGCTCCTCCAGCCGCCAGTGCCACTTCTCCATCTCCTCGATGAGGAGGCCCCACAGCTGCTGCAGGTCAGCGAGCCTATGTGGGATGGTCTCGGAATTCAGGCTGCTGCTGTCGGTGACGATGCTCTGGCTCCTCGCAAAGATGCCTTCGATGCGAACATGTTGTCAATGTGAGGCTAGTGCTGCTGGATTTCCTTCTGGAAGGTCTGGTTTTTCTTTATAGTCCTCAGATTTGGACAATCTTAATTTCCTATGTTTTACACCAAGCTGCTACTAAACTTCGCTCCTTTCCTTACTTTTTGCTTTCTGCACATGCTTCATTGGAGCTTCCTTTCACCTTGCAATTGTAGTTCCCCCGTACTCAGGTCCCACGTTGGGCACCACATGTGCTGCTCCAGCACGGCCAAGAGTGAACCTGAAGAGGGGTGGTGAAGGATTGAAGAAAAGACAGACAAGAGAATACAGCTGGGGTTCTGTGGATCTCCCATGCCTGGATGAGGACACAAAAGACCCAGCCTGAAAGCCAATGCTTATTTTATAATCTGATTAAAACAAGGGTAGATTAACATGTATACAAATATTCTTGTTTTGGCAACACTTGCTGCACCTCCCACAGCCCATTAGCTACTTAGGAAGGAATTAGGGAGGGATACAAGGTCAGGCTTAATTATGCTAGGAGAGCTCTGCCCCCCAGGCTGGGCCTTTTTTCTGGCCTTGCCATAGGTCAGCCTGAGGCTTGACCCTGGAGCTGCTCCCTACAGTCAACTATGATTCATCTTGGAGAAAAATATTCTTGTAGCAAAAGTAGAGGTTCCCTGGATGGTATGTGTTACCAACCAGCCTTCTGAATGACACAGAGAAATTTTCAGTATTACAGAGGGTGAAGCATTTTTGTTGATAGTTTCTTGGGGGAAAGAAATAGAATGACCCCATATAAAGCATTCAAGAATTCTCTGAGCAAACCCTAGTGTCCCAAACATTCCTCTATGAGTATCATCTACCTGGAGGAAGAACTCTAGGCTAGTGTGCACCAAGGAGAAGGGTCTTGTGGTCTGGGAAGGACCTCAGAAAGTCTAATTTAGAGTCAATATATTAAATAACATTTTTATTTTTTTATAAGATAAGTAACACGTGTTCAATATGAAAATGTTAGAAAACCAGGAAACTGACACACACAAAAAACTGTAATCTCAGCAACCAAAGAGAAAATCTCTTCATATTTACAAATATCCTATGAGTACTTTTTCTGGTTATATTGCTTGACAATATAAAGGGAATGTTTTCCCATTCCCATAAACTTTCAGAATGTAATATAATGGCAACACAGTTTTCCATCCTAGAGATGTGCCATCACTTATTTAACCTTTCTCTTATTGCTATTTTAGATATTTTCCCTCTAACAGACTGAGAGATGATAACTGCATTTGGAATTTTTTCCTCAGTGGTGGTGGTCTTTTCTGATGAACTTTTTGAAGTGCATGTGATGACCATGGTAGGGACTTGTTCTCATTAAAATTCTTGTTTGTAGTTTCTGATACCCTCCACCTTCCAAGGATGGCCAGGGCACAAGGTGGCCAAGCTCTCAGGCTAGTTGCCTCTAGTGGGCAATTTAAAAAAAAAAAACTAATTGTTCTGTTTCAATTCAGAATGCTACCAACATATAGCAAAACAAAGATGCATGCTTCTCTAATCAAAGATCCTTATTTATCAACCCACTGAAGGATATCTGGGCCAGCCTAACTGGCTCCTGGTATTTTACAGATGGAAAACTGAAAGTGCAGGATGAATCAATAACAACCCGACTTATGATGTGCTTCCTTGACTTCCCCTACTTAAAACTTTATCTTTCTAAAACTTTTCTCAAGGTAAGCATAACACAAAATGTTATTCCAGAAGTTTTCTTTACCTATTTTATTAAAATAGTTTATTTTCCATACCCTGTCAGATTTCAGAGATGACAGTCTAGCTGACTCATTAAGTAGGGCCCTCCAGTACAAAAATGTTGTTGCAGGCCCCATTGGAAGGGAAGAGTGGAGCTGACTGATATAGACAGGAATACCCAACCTCTGATTCTTGATTAGTTCCTCCTCATGCAAAAGAGGACTCCAAATCCTCACAGTTTGGTCCAAAAGGCACTGTCCCGATTGGTCAGAATGGAGCCACTTTGATTAGTCGGTGAAGAAGATGATACTGATATAGCTGTGCAGGTCCAATTGGATGGGGAAAGCCTCAGTCCTATTGGTTGAAATAGGAGTCCAGGAACTCCTTTTTTAAAACTTATCTTTATTGTTGAAAGTATTGCAGATATCTCCTGTTTTGTTGTTGCTGTTGTTGTTGTTGTTGTTATTGTTGTTTTCCCCATTGACTCCCTCCTCCATATACCAGCCCCTTCCAAGCCTTCACCACACTATTTTCTGTGTCTATGGACTATGCATATAAGTTCCCCAATTAATAAGTTCCCTCTGAAATTCATCAGTCTGTTCCATGATTCTGTGTCTCTGAATCTATTTTGTTCATCCGTTTATTTTGTCAGGAGCTCCTTTTTTAAGCGCTGGCTCCGATGGCAAGAACACAATGCAGGCAGACACTCGGTACAGGCTTCTCCATGAAGTGCAGTTTGCAGGAGAAGCCCCTGAATAGTAATGGCTGCTAGGCTCTTTTTTTTTTAAGTTTGAGCCCAGTTAGCCACTGGGAGCCCTTCCTAAATATATACCGCCTTTCTCAGGATCCACAGAGCAAAGGCAATATTATTACCCATCCAGTCACCAGATTAAGATATACCATAGTTGCCGGCATGGCTCAGTGGTTGAGCATTGACCTACGGACTCGGATTCCCCCTCAGGGCATAAGTCTGGGTTGCAGGCTCAATCCCCAGTTGGGGGTGTGCAGAAGACAGTGGATCAATGATTGTTTCCCATCATTGATGCTGCTATCTCTCTCTCCCTCCCTCTCCCTCTCTGAAATCAATAAAAATATATTTTTAGAAAAGATATACATCTGCATGCTAATTTAACAGTTCAGAACATTTACCATATTGTTCTTAGTTAATTTGCTAACTTGCATTCCAAATACCAACAAGGTGGTGGGACATCTGTTTAGAAGTGAAGCTCAGACTCAGACTGCCTAGGTTTAAAAGTCATTGTCCCCAAACAGGCTAAGTGATCACGGGTGTGGAATTTAACCCCTTGAAGCCTCAGCTTTCCTCAGCTACAAATGGGGTTAAAAACACAATCTATCTCGTAGGATTGTGGGGACTAAATGAGGTAATATTACGTGAAAGTGCTTACCACCGTATCTGGCACATAATGATCTCTGTGTTAGCTATTTACCTAAGGGGCCTGGTTTAATATGAAGAGAAACCAAAAAAAAAAAAAAAAAAACCCACAAATTTATTAACTATCCATTGTTGTTCTCTTTAGTCGCCTAAATCTGGCTTCTAACTCATTTTACCGTTACTGCATTCTCTCGGAAGTATGGAGGGTAAGAGGAACATGATTTCAGAGTTCTCCCGAAAAAAAAAAAATCAAGGAACGCAGGCAGTTAACTCAGGGAGAAAACAGCCTGCCGGTCTGCCACGCGTCCCTGCCGACCCAGGGGACCGGCCCGCCTCCGGGGATTTCAGAACCCGGAGACCAGTCCCAACCCAGACCTCGCCGCTTCACGCTGGTTACCTAGAAACCGAGGCCCAAGTCCCACCCACCTACCGAGCGGTTTATTGGCTATTAGCAACCACTCGCTCTCCTCATTGGCTGATGCCTCCCGTGCCGACGTTCCGCTGGGACGTTCGCGGCGGCAAGACTCAAGGTCACAGGCAACCACATTTCCGTTTCCGGGTCGCATCCGGAGTCATGGCGACTGTGAGAGGCCCGAGTTGTCTGTTGACACTAGGCAGATGGCGCCGCGGCGTGGGAGTAGCTCCCCTGTCCCGGGTGAGTGGCCGCCGTCCCTGCTCTCGGCGAGGCTCTGGGTCTGGGGAACAGCCCGGCCCCGAGCGGCCCCTCCCTGAGCGAGCGCCCGCGGCCTTCCCCGCTGCCCCGCGAGCTGCTTTTCTTTCCCGGCCTGCAGGCTCTCGCCGCCCTGGTGCCCGGTGTATCCCAGGTGGATAACAAGTCCGGTTTTCTGGGGAAGAGGCCCCATCGCCGGCACCCGGGCATCCTGAAGCTGCCGTGTGTGCGGCTGCCTCGAGCGCTGGCTGACGCCGCGCAGTTACTGCTGCTCGGTGAGTGGCGGTGGGCGAAGGGAGCGCGAGAAGGAGCGGAGCCGGGGCCTTCGTACACCTGATGCCGCTTTTCCTCCTTGCACCACAGACAGTGCGATGCCCAATGTGGAGAAGCAGGTGCAAGCATTGACCAATTATCTCTGGAGCCGGCATTTACCTGTAGAGCCAGGGGAGCTGCAAAGACGGGCAGAACATCTTGAGAAAAAATTCCTGGAAAACTCTGGTAGGGTTTAAGAATCAGCAAAGAGTAGTTCAAATCGACATAGTGAGACATAAAGACCAAGAAATTATTTTAGTCTCTCAAATAGGTATTGCAGTTTCTTGTTTGACTTTCTGGACAGGACAGTTATTACAATGATGCCTTAGTAAGAGAAGATAGATTATTTCAGAGATTGCCCTTGGGGCTTTGGTGAAGGTCAAAGAGTGCTTTGTTTTTTTCCCCTCCAAATCCACTGGATTAGGACTAAGTTTTTATTCTGAAATAAAGCCCCTGGATGACTCCTTATCTAGTGCTGAAGTCTTCAGGGATAGAAGAATAAATATAATGCATTGTCATTTTCATGATTGTGAGCTCCTTCATATTACAGACCTGTCTTTTATACATCTTGTATTCCCTGTACTTCCCACGGTACCTGGCTCATGATAGGCGCTCAGTAAATAAAATAGTACTGACCTGAACACACAGTTTGGAGACTTAAGATTTCCAAGTCCCGTTCCTCCCTGTAGGAACAGTGGAGACGTCACAATCTTAAGTTTTGAGGACGTGAGGAAATCCACAAGATATTGTCCTTATCCTGTAACTTTTTTTTATCCTCACCAGAAGATATGTCTATTGATTTCAGAGAGAGAAGGAGGGAGAGAGAAACATCAGTCGATTGCCTCCCATACACACCTGACTCGGAATTGTACCCACAACCTTTTTGGTGTACAGCAGTGGTTCTCAACCTTCCTAATGCCGCGACCCTTTAATACAGTTCCTCCTGTTGTGGTGACCCCAACCATAAAGTTATTCTCATTGTTACTTCATAACTGTAATTTTGCTACTGTTATGAATCATAATGTAAATATCTGATATGCAGGATGTATTTTCATTGTTACAAATTGAACATCATTAAAGCATAGTGATTAATCACAAAAACAATATGTAATTATATATGTGTTTTCTGATGGTCTTAGGCGACCCCTGTGAAAGGGTCGTTCGACCTTCAAAGGGGTCGCGACCCACAGGTTGAGAACCGCTGGTGTACAGGCTGATACTCCAACCAACTGAGCCACCCGTCCAGGGCTCCTTTACATCTTTACCACATTTCCCTTCAATATAGAAAAACACCTGTGGGATGGGATGGATCAATTTAAATAACCTGCTATTAGAGACAAATCTATCTGATACACTGGTGCTATAGATGGAGATCGTTGTTGTTCTTACCTGAAATTTTCTCTAGGTTTGGCTTCTCTTTTAAGCTTCAAGGCTTTTCCCAGGTGGGAGTTGGGGAGGATTGGGTAGGCATTATATTCAGATACTAGATTTGAGCCCTATTCTTCCTTGTTCTCACCCCAGACTCATTTCAGACAGAGGAGAAACTTCGTGGAGCAGTGCTGCATGCCCTGCGTAAAACTACCTACCATTGGCAAGAACTGAGGTAAGGGGGACTGGAGGGGCTGCAGAAGGGAGAGAAGTTTGACTTTTGAAGGAGAGTTGGATGAGCACAATTACATAGTTTGATGTTTCAAAAAGCAATCTGGGTCCTAACTGGTTTGGCTCAGTGGGTAGAGCGTCGGCCTGCGGACTGAAGGGTCCCAGGTTCGATTCCAGCCAAGGGCATGTGCCTTCGTTGCGGGCACATCCCCAGTGGGGAGTGTGCAGGAGGCAGCTGATCGATGTTTCTCTCTCATCGATGTTTCTGGCTCTCTATCCCTCTCCCTTCCTCTCTGTAAAAAGTCAATAAAATATATTTTAAAAAAAAAAAAGCAATCTGGTTTGTCAGGCTCCTCTGGACTCTTCTGTGTTGCACACTGAAATTGCTGACCTGGAAGAGCCCATTCCAAAAATTTCATTTCCTAAAAATCTAGAGGTACCTATGGGATAGAGGTTCCCATAGAAATGGGAACTTCCCAGTAGAAATGACTCTGATTTTTTCTGGCAGCTACAATGAGGGACTGAGCTTGGTGTATATGGCCGCAAGACTGGATGGTGGCTTTGCGGCAGTCTCCAGGGCATTCCATGAGGTGAAGATCCTGCAACTTCCAACCTGAACCCTTTTACCGTCAGTTCCCTTATTCATAAAGTAGTCTTCTGGGATAGGATTCTTGGGACGTTTCATGTGCATTTTTTTAAGAGGCTCTTCTTATCCTCTGGAAGAATATTGTGACCCAGAAAGGTTTAGATTCAGTGTTTTAGGAGCTTCCTGTTATGTAAAGTATTTATATTAAATCTCAAAATACAGTCACCCTCTCATACCCTCTGTCTTAGTCTCCTAATTCATTTTGCCAAGGCCCTAAAAAGCGTCTACTTACCCTACTGTGGGGTGTTGTATATTTCTTTAGATCCAGACTCAACTTCCAGAGTTCCAACCAAAAACCCTGATGGACTTTGGGTCAGGTACTGGTTCTGTCACCTGGTGAGTATCTTTCTCTGTCTCTGTCCGTTCTAGCTCTAGAGAGCCATGCTTACACAACACCAATATCAAGAGACTAGGGAACCAGAGGAAGAATAGGAAAGTTGGGAATTCAAATGTTTCTTCCCTCAGAATGGGCAAGGCATGAGAAGATAGATGGATTAGAGCCAGAACTTAAATGTTAAGTGATAAAAGACCCACATTTACAAAGATAAAGGAATTTAGTGTAGGGCCTAAGTTTTACGTATCATCAAAATTATTTTGCCTACAATAGTTTTCTTGAGTCTGCGTTTGTTTGTTTGTTTTTTTAAGGAGCTGTAAATAAGAAAATAACATAGTTAGTTTATCCAACATTTTAACATAGCATTCTGTTTCCCCAGGGGTCGGGTTCAGGATAGAGGGTTCTCTTGTAGGAATGATTCTTTGTCATGAGAACTGGTGATTTATATTTTGTCATCTTAGGGCTGCTCATAGTATTTGGGGTCAGAGCCTACGTGAATATATGTGTGTGGACAGTTCAGCTGCCATGTTGGATTTGGCAGAAAAGTTACTGAAAGGTGAGGACAAGCTATAAGGAAGGACTTTTCCAAAGTTGAAGGAGTTAAGAAAGCAAAGGAATACTGGAGAGAGTGTTTTATTCTGGAGTAAGGGAGAGAGCTAAAAGTTAAAGATGAGTTTGGTCTCCTTCCAATTTTATGGTCAAGTGGGGGGGGCGGTAGGGAGGAGGCTTTGCTGGACTGTGAGTGGATTGGGTTTCCCAATATTCTCCCTGTCCTTTTTAATATTTGCTTACCCTATGCATCTCACTCTCACCTAGCATTTTTCTTTATTCTCAGGGCCATATTTCTTACCAGGATATCACTTCAATTTATATTTATACACTGGCAATTTTTAACTTTTTTCATCTCATGGCCAACATAAGCTAGTTATTAGAATTCAGCAACACACCAAAAATATATTTTTTGCCCATCTGACAAAAAATCGGTATCATTTTGATTCATTCACACCAGATGGCTATTGTTTTGGCTGTCATTTTTTTATTTGACAATCTAAGGGAAAAGAGATCGGTGCCCCTCACTGAACAGTCAGGTATTACATGTTTTAAACATTCTTGCTGCACACCACTTAAAAAATCAGTGCTATCCACTCATAGTTGCCACACCTCTGCTTGTCTTTACAGGTGGTTCAGAAAATGGGAAGCTGTACATTCCAGGTGTCTTTTTCAGACAGTTTCTACCTGTATCACCTAAGGCAAGTGGCAATATGTAGAGTATGCTAAATGTGGAATTTGGCAGGTGGAAAACTGCGTGGCCTCAGCATTGCAATCCAGCATTGAGTGTTAGAAGATAAAAGACAGCAGGAGACATTTAGGGAGATAGAACTTTATTGTGCTCTGGGAAGGGGGAGATGGCAGGTCTGTCATGTTCTTTGTCTTGGTCCTCAGGTACAGTTCAATGTGGTGGTATCAGCCTTTTCCCTAAGTGAACTGCCCAGCAAGGCTGACCGCGCTGAGATAGTCCAAACCTTGTGGCGCAAGACAAGTGATTTTCTCGTGAGTAAAAATCCACTTTTCCCTTCAAGTTTTAAAGCAGCTTCGTGGGTTTCATTCCTTTCCTTCTCTACATTGGAGCTTGTCTGCATTCTCGACCATTTTTCTCCTGCATAGATTCCTTTGTCCCTCTTTTAGGGTCACCATCCCAATCTTATATATGATGCCACTTCCGTTAGGACTGCTGTTCCATCTGTGAATGCTCTTACAGAGCTACTGACATTTGTGTTTTCATGTTATTCGGGGCTTCTGCTCATTTTCCCCTTTGTGAACAGATTTTGGTGGAGAATGGAACAAAAGCTGGGCACTGCCTTCTCATGGAAGCCAGGGACCTGGTCCTTAAGGTAAGGTTCTTTCTCCTTCTCTTCCCCCAACCCCTACCTATCTGTCACCAATTACCAGTACTCCCTTGAAAACTGAAAAGACTGTCGTACAAAGTAGGTGACTCTCGGGAGAGTAGGCGTGTAAAGTCATTATGCTGTAGGGTGGTGGTTAGCAAAGTAGGGCCTGTGGATCAAATCCTGCCTGCCAGGGTTTATATGAGCCAGGCTTATTTGAGTGTCTGTTGTGTATGGCTGCTTTCACACTACAGATGGCAGAGATGAATGGTTGGGACAGAAACAGATTTTGCCTACCCTCTGGGCCTTTAAAAAAGTTTGCTGACCCCTGACCTAGGACATGGCGGAGCCAAAAACCTTATCTCTAGGACTGTATGAGCCAGTGTAAAATCATAAATTTAATTGTCCTGGAATGGATTTTTTTGAGAGTGGAGGTTGCTGACAAGAAGAGCACCATTCTGTGTGCCAAGTTCCTGCCTTTCTCCTGCTGCAAAGAGAAAGTTCTTTGTTTGGAGTATTAGAGAAGTAGCCAGCTTAACTCAAAGAACATAGTTAGTAGTTACCAGAATCGGATGTTAAAGGAGTCCTCAATTGACTGAGAGCAGAGATTGACTTATGAGAATAGACCCTACAGGCCCAGCTTAATTTTTTAATTTCCTTTGATTTCAGGGAAAGGAGAAGTCACCTCTGGACCCTCGACCTGGTTTTGTCTTTGCCCCGGTGAGTATTGCTTCTGCCTTTCCCAGCGTGCAAAGAGCTGAGCTCACCTGTGTCCAGGGCAAGTGAGAGGGCAAAGCTAAGCCTCCCTCCACTGCTTCGTGTCCCGATCCGATTTCTTCTTAGTGGATCCCCTGCTCTCCCTACCTCCCTGCTCCTGTGCTCCCGTGCTCCATTACCCCTAACCCTTCCTGACCCTAGCACCCTTAGTTTCCCAGTTTTATGATATGTGGTTCTTTCATCTTACCTCATATTTTTCATGTGTGTTCACAGTGTCCCCATGAACTTCCTTGTCCCCAGTTGACAGCCTCTAAGCCCCTGGCCTGTAGTTTTTCCCAGGCTTACCATCCCATCCCCTTCAGCTGGGTATGTACCTGGGAATATTGCAGCAGGGAGGAGGTAGCTTGGGAAAGCAGGATGAAAAAGAACCAGGTGGGAGGAGTTGGAAAATTCCGAGAGCGTTTGTAGGGCCTGAATGTGCATGACCTCCTAGAATATGAAAAGGGTTGCAGTAATGGGGGTAAACATTTCTCCCATATTTTTTCCCCCAAAACAGTCCCTCTATCCTTACCTTAGAGCAAGAAGCCAAAGGAGGAAAAGTTCTCGATGGTGATCCTTGCCCGGGGGTCTCCAGAGGAAGCTAATCGCTGGCCCCGGATCACTCAGCCTGTCCTTAAACGGCCACGCCATGTGCACTGTCACCTGTGCTGTCCAGATGGGCACATGCAGCATGCTGTGCTCACAGCCCGCCGCCATTGCAGGTACGGAGGCTGTGACCACTATTAGTGGGAGGTGGCAGGATCCTACCCCCCACATTGATCTCTCTTTTCCCTAGGGATTTGTATCGCTGTGCCCGCGTCAGCTCCTGGGGAGATCTTTTACCTGTGACCACGCCGTCTGAGCTTCTTCCGTCCACTGTGGAAGATCCCCCTGAGAGTTAACAAGGATGTGTAACGAGTTTCTTGCATCGTGCCTGCCCAGGCTAAAGCCACCTGGTATCCAGGATGGGAGTGCTGGTACCCCTATATATTTGCATTTGTTTGAAGTTTTAATAATTAAAAGTTTTCAAAGAATGGGACTGGGTCTTGTGATTCTTAAAAGGTATAAATGTTAGTCATCACCGCCTATTCTGTAACAAAGTGAGTCCTCAGAGATTCAATGCCTGTCTCCCCACAGAAACCTCAAGCTCAGCCCCTCCTGTAAGAATACTGCTGCTTCTCCCAGAGACCGGGACTTCCCAGGGAAGTAATGGGGTAGTGGGGAACGCCGCCCCCAGCACTCTGAGAACTGGCTCAACAGGTCTCAGGGTAGTTAGACGGGCCACCTGGATAGGTGACCAGCAGCTGCCTGGCCTCTGTTTCTCTCCCTCCTTCCTTTCCTTTTAGCTCTCTCAGGATTCATCAGCTCCCCAGAGTTTGCCTCATGAGTGTCCTTCAAGAATTGATTCTTTCAGGATCAAATCATCCATCTCAACCCCAGCATATCCAGGCAGGGTCCTTCATTTACTTGGTTCATTTCTGTGTTCCCCTAGGCCTTGCTGTTTCAGAGCTAGAGCAACTTTCTGTGTAATAAAACTCTCAGTCCTTCTCCCACAACGTATATCAGGAAGTAGGCACAGTCAGAAGTGGTAACAGTTTCAGTGTTGTAATACTAGAAATCTCAACTCCCACTAGACATTTCCATACCTGGAGCTATTTTTCTGGGGTTACAGGAAAGGGGAGTCCCCTCATCCACTAGTTCCCAGAGTGGCAGCAGCACCACTCCTTAGCCCCACCTCCTTAACCCCGGTGGCCCCAAATCCCCTCTGAAAGGGTAAGGTTCAGGTATCAGCATAGCAGCCTATAAGACTTGCATTGGGGTGGGGAGGGTATGGAAGGCTTAGATCAAATGTCCTGAGTGAGGCAGGACCAGATTGTCCCCAACACAAAATACTGGGAAGTAGCACCATAGACTGTGCCATTTTGGATTAGACCAGCCCCAGGCATGAACTAAGTCCACAGCCCTTGGATTAGTCATGGAACTGAAGAGAAGACAGCACAGGGCTGTGCCTGGCAGGGAGTCTGGAGTTTCTGGTTTTGGTGTGAGCCAGGGGAGGGGCCTCCATGTAGGGGGAGGGCGGGAAACTAGGGCTGTGCCCCAGTCGGCTATGCAAGGCTGTGCAATCAGGCAGCACAAAACAGAGAATCCAACAGCTTCCTGAGGCTCAGGAGTGGACACTACAGCTTTGACCACCTAAGGCACCTGCTCCAAAGCTTGTAACTCCGTTTGTCATTCTGAGGTCTGCTTATCCTGTACCCAAAGGATGGAACCAGTGCTAGGCGTAAAAATTGGCTGCCTATTTGCCCTGCTGGTTCTCACGCTGGTCTGTGGCCTTATTCCCATCTGCTTCAAATGGTTCCAGATTGAGACATTCAGAGGTATAGCCCTTCTGTATCTTTGCCCCCATAACCTGACTTCAATCCTTCACCCTACCCTGACACTTGCTCTGATTCTCTTGCCATCCCTATGCGTGGATGTTGAGTGCTCCTTGTTGCTTGTTAGTCACCTTTGTCCATCTCCTCATTGCCAACTGCTTGTAACTCCTGCTTTTCATTAGGTCGTCACCGCCAAATCCTCAGCCTCCTGGGCTGCGTTTCTGCCGGTATTTTCCTGGGAGCAGGATTCATGCACATGACTGCTGAAGCCCTGGAGGGAATTGAGTCGGAGATCCAGAAGGTCATGATGCAGGTGAGCAGCTGAGGTGAGGGCTGAGAAGCCAGGTGATGAGCAGAACCAAGGGGAGGAAGTAGGGACAGTGATAGAGCCAAGGACATGGGTGGAACAATAGAGACAATGACAGCTCTGTATTGTGTGGAATCATGACAACAGGTCAGATTAGACTGTAAGGAAAGCAGTGGAGCTGAAGGGACAGGGCAGGAAGCTGAGCTGCTCCACCCCTCATCTAATTTCTGCTTTTTTCTCTCTAGAACAGGACAGAGAGTGGAGGAAATTCTTCTGGAGATGCTAATTCAGCTTCTGTAAGTATCTCTCACACCCAGCCTGGAGAGTGAGGAGAACCAGAGACTCTTCATACCCAGATCCTTTTGAGGAGAGGACGTGAGGAATACCAGGAATCCCTCTGCTCCTCAGCTCAGACACTGTGGGGCAAGGAGG